>NC_081422.1:38566014-38879509 GCF_949786415.1 Peromyscus eremicus | reverse complement strand
TGTGTGTCTGTGCGTGTGTGTGTGTGTGTGTGTGTGTGTGTGTGGTGTGTGTGTATGTATGTGTGTGTGTGTATGTGTGTGTGTGTGTGTGTGTGTGTGTGTGTGTGTGTGTGTGTTTGAGTCAGGGACTAAGTATGCTGACTATGTTGGTTTCAAACTCATGGGTTCAAGTGCTCTTTCAGCCTCCTCACTAACGGAGGCTACAGGCTAAACTCCAGTCCAGGTCTCTAATTTGCAATAATTCCACCTGGTGAATTTGAGCCCTGGTCTCTGCTTATGGAGGCTCCGCATTGTCAAAGTGTTCCCCAGCCATGCCCCCATCCAAAGCAGGCTTGGGTGCTAAGAAAATCCAACGTAGATCCTTGAGGAATGTCCCCCTACTTGATCTCAGAGAAATCCTGTCAGTAAACCCTAGCACAGTGGTTCTCAACCTTCCTGATGCCGTGACCCTTTAATACAGTTCCTCATGTGACCCCCAACCATAAGATTATTTTCATTACTACCTCATAACTGTAGGTAGTGCTACGGCTAAGGATTGCAATGTAGATGTCTGATGTGCAGGATATCTAATATGTGACCTCTGGGTAAGGGTTGTTCCACTCCCAAAGGGGTCTCGACTCACAGGTTGAGAACCACTTGTCCTAGCAGGAACTCCCAGCTGAACAGCTCAAGGAAACACAGCAGCTTCATTACCTGGAGAAAATACACGGAGCTTAGAGGCTTCACTTGTCCAGGGAAGGACCCGAATCTTGAGTAGAGGAAAAGGGGACATCTGTGGATCCCATCATGGGAGAAGCACTTTGCATCTTTTTACCTCTTTTCTCCCTACCCCACCCCTAATACCAGGAACAGCTACCCATCCTCCCACCCCAAAGTCCCCAGTGCTTTCCTAACTACATTCCTGGCTCCAGCCTGTCTTCATTCCAGGCATCGTATTTTCTGATGCGGCATGTGTCCCTATAGCTTGCGAGCTGCTTGTGCTCTGTTGGGTGCCTGCCTATGAAGCATGGTGGCGTGGTCCCATCTGGGCACGTGTCTCTGTCTATATAGGGTGTGTGTTGCCCTCACAATGGGGATACACCTTAGGGTTTCTGCTGCTTTTTATAGCAAAGAATGAGTGAGCTGTTCATCCCATTGCTGACACTGTGCCCTTCCTGTGCTTAGTTAGGCCAGCTCCCACATAGCAAGTGTCCCGCTGTGCTCCGGATATCTGATTCCCCATCTTGCCACTAGGCCAGAGCCAACCTCTCCTTATGGCTTCTCTCCAAGGTTTGGGGAAGAGGAGTGCCCAAATCCCTGCGTATAGGAAGTGGCTTCAACACTCTTGAGCTCCAAATCATCTGTTTGACACCTCCTTTTGATAGGTACCAAACTAGCTTCCTCCCATCTTCCCCTCCTCTGAGGGCAAAACAATACCTCTTGACATGGAGGAAGAGGTAGATCCTCACCCCCAAAACCTGTTCCAGTGGAGATGTCTCACTGATTGAACTTGGAACAGACAATGAGTTGATCAACCTAGATGCTTCGTAAGGTAAAAACTTGAGCAGTTATCACAAAGGACTGCTTGTCTGGCTAGACTCACACGCTCCCCTGGACAGGTGAACGGCCAGGTTGGGTTGCTACCAAGGTAAGTGGCATCCAGATGCTTCCCTGTCCCGGGCCTTCATCATATCCCCACCATCTGTCTGATGTCCATGCTCATGCTACAGTTCCCCCTCCACCTCCTATAGCAGAGTCAGAGTCAAAAGGCTGTTGTTTCTATTGGTAACAACTCCCTATAGGAACGGAGAGCCCAGTTAGGCCCCATAGCCAGGATTTACAGAAAGATGCAAAGGAGATGTGAATCCCTGCTGAGCCCCAGGCAGCCTGGAATTCCAAGCAGAAGGGGCTTAGAAGGATGTAGGAAGATGGGGTCAACCTGGGCCTGGAAGGAAGGCCAGAAGTCTAGAGAAGCAGACCTGACAAGGAAGAACTTGGGCTAAGGTGGCAGGAAGCTGTCTAGGTTGCTGGGGACCGGCAACTGACAGAGTGCGTACCTTAGGCAGAGAGGACCTGACGCAGTGAAGTAGTAAGTGAGCTTTGACACGTCAAAGGAGTGGACACTTTGGAAATTTTTATTATTTTTGCAGGGCTGAGGCTGAAAGTCAGGGCTCTGTATCTGCTAGGCAAGCATCCTACCTGCTGAGATATACCTCCAGCCCACTTTAGAGAAATGTCAAGGCCTTCTCTCTGGGGCATTCAGACCCCATCCCATAGGGCCATTGTTTTCAAGTGAGTGGAGAAGCATTTTCTCACTCACACACAGGCTCTGTGTTTGCACATGGTAGGCGAGTGTTCTACTCCAGAAAGGGACAGACTTTGTTTGTCTGTTTGTTTGTTATAGGAACCCAAGCAGCACAGGTTAACCTGGAACTCACCGTGTTTATGAAAGCATCCTTGATCTCCTAATCCTCTGTCCTGTCTCTCCATATGTCAGCATGCCTAGCCAAGCCTATGGTTTTCGTTGTTTGTTTTAACCATGGAGTCAAAAGTGAAGAGCTCTAGTTTAAAGACAAGGAGAGGAGCCCTAACCCCAGGCACTCCTGTAATGTGCATTCCACCCGGGACCTTTGTGCTGGATGGACGCCCTGTTATTGGTTCTGAAATTGAGCCGCGTGTGTTAAATGTCTTTCCCTAAGAGGACAGACACGCCATAAACTTATATTTCCTTCCAAGAATGTGCTGCATTCTGCTGTGTGAAGCTTGACTTGACCCGTCTTTCAGCTGATGGACAGTATCACGAAAATGGCTTTTTATTAATGGTTTCATTATTGAACATAAAGTTAGAAAAAGCAAGACAAAGACAAGTGTTTCTTTTTCTTTTCTTTTCTTTTCTTTTCTTTTTTTTTTTTTGTGTGTGGTTTTTTGAGATAGGGTTTCTCTGTGTAGCTTTGGAGCCTGTCCTGGAACTCACTTGGTAGCCCAGGCTGGCCTCGAACTCACAGAGATCCGCCTGCCTCTGCCTCCCGAGTGCTGGGATTAAAGGTGTGTGCCACGGCCCAAGACAAGTGTTTCTTACAGGTGATGGGGAACCACTGAAGAACCACTAAAGGACTCTAAGCAGGACACTGGTCCTATGGATCTGCGTAATCTTCGTTTGTTTTGAGTCAATGGAACTCAAATCCTGGGCGTAAGCCATCCTCCTCCCACCTCAGACTTGTGCATAGCACCTGGCTGGGATTTGGGGATGAGAAAACTTACCCTGTCCACTGGGAAGAAAGTGGACAAGAATAGAAATGTCAGGAAGAAACGGACCTCTAGGGCTGCAGAGACGGCTCCGTGGTTAAGAGAACTTGCTGCTCTTGCAGAGAACTGGGGTTTAGTTCCCAGAACCCACATGGTGGCTCACACCATCCGTGACTTGTTTCAGGGGAGCTTATGCCCTCTTCTGACTTCTGTGGGCACCAGGCACACACATGGTGCACATACATGGTGCACATACACACATGCAGGCAAAACACTCATAGACATAAAATGAGATTTAAAAATCTAAAATGATTTGAAAAAAAAAAAAGGATTCATGGAGAGATGGGCTGAAGGGCGGGGCTGAGGTGAGGGAAGAAGGAGACGCTAGAGAGGGTGGTAGACAGCTTCACCATGACACCATTGTCCCCATCCTTTCTTAAAGAGCCACCTGCTCCAGGGACCAAAAGACCAAGATGAGGAATAGGTTTACCCACCAGTGAAGGTCAGTGTGTGACTTGCAATAGTGTGCCTGGGTGACAAGAAAGATTTGAGGTAACCAGTGAAGTAACCACTGCTTGCAGGAGACCCTGACGCTCCTGAAGGAGGGTCAGCATGGGTTGCTCAGAGCCTAGGGGGCAGAACAGCCGCTGTGTCTTGCCTCCCTGGGGCTCATCATTTATATCCCTTTTGAAGCCATTGTTGGTTGGGTGTAATTGGTTTTGCATTGCCCAGAGAGGGGGTTGACCAGGGGAGGGCAGGAAGAACAGACTCGGGAGGTGAGGAAGAGCAGGTGCAGGATGAGCAGGTGCAGGGCAGCTGTGAGTGAAAGGCATGAAAACAGGCACTCTGTCTTCCTCTGTGGTTAGCAGGCAAACAACCTGAGAGCTGGGGTGATGGAGGGCAGCGACAGAGGGGAGGAGGATGTGGAGGTAGGGACTTCCGGAGATGTAACAGGCACGCCCCCTTCTTTCCACTCGGCACCGGCTCCCTCCCTCCCTTCCCTGCGCCTGGTCTCCCTGGGTGTGACTCATTTTTGCCTCTGCTGGGTTCCTGTGCCTAGGGAGTTTGCTCTCGGTTGGGAAGTAATTGGAAACTCAGTCTCTGCCCCTTTCCCAGCAGCCTTCAGGGGAAGTTTAGGCAGTGTCACTCAGTGGTAGAGGTGTTGACTCTGGAGGTAGGCAAATATGCCTTCAAGTAAACCTCCTCTTGAGTTAGACACATCTGTGAGAGAAAGAAAGATTATACCTCAAGCTTGTGTGAATTAAACCAGATGGGAGGCCATTTCCTCAATTTCAGCCATAATCAAGAGAGGAAGAGGGAGTCAGCAACCACACCAGCACCCAGCCATCCCCTCCCACAGGCAGGATCCTAGGTTCACTCACTACCGTCCTTTCAGAATTGGATTATTAGCTTCTTGTTCCGATCAGGCCCAGTCCTCAAATGTCGGTGCTACTGCAATCCCTAAGCACGCCGCCTTCCGTAGCTCAGAACACGAAACACAAGACATCAACCTTCATCTCTGCCACTTTGAGAGAGACTACTGGTCCCTTTTGCAGACAAAAAACCCCAAAGTTTCAGGCCAGGGACGTGGTCAGTGGTGGGATGGGAATGCTTGCTTAGCATGCATAAGCCCCAGGTTCCATCTCTAGCACTGCCAAAAGTTATAATAAAAAATTAAATCTAAGAAACATAGCATGGGGGCTGGAGAGATGGCTCAGTGGTTAAGAGCACTGGCTGCCCTTCCAGAGGACCCAGGTTCAATTCCCAGTACCCACATGGCAGCTCACAGCTGTCTGTAACTCCAGTTCTAGGAGACCCAACACTCTTACACAGATATACATGCAGGAAAAACACTAATGCACATGAAATAAATACAAACAGATGAAAACAGAAAGGAAGAGGGCATGGCACACTCTTTAATCCCAGCACTCAGCAAGCAGAGGCAGAAGGACCACCCAAATCTGAGGCCAACCTGGTCTACACAGTAAATTCCAGACTAGCTAGGGATATACAGGGAAATCCTGTCTAAAATTAAAAATTGGAAGGAAGGAAGGAAGGAAAAGGAGGCATGATTTGTTCAAGGACGCACCAAGGGGACATGGACTAGTGCAGACAAGAAGTGGTTAGCCTAGAAGAACAGGAAGCGTCACAGGTAGTTTCCTCTCAGAGAAAAAAGATAGGGTGCTGGGTGGTGGTGGCGCAGGCCTTTAATCCCAGCACTCTGGAGGCAGAGCCAGGTGAGTTCGAGGCCAGCCTGGGCTACAGAGAGATCCAGGACAGGCACCAAAACTACACGGAGAAACCCTGTCTCGGGGGGGGGGGGGGGGGGAGATAGGGCTATCGTTTCTTATTTTTCTTTCTCTTTTTCCTTGCAGTACAAGGAATTTGCCATCTACAATAACAGCACTGAGATCCCCCTACAGGAAAGTCGCTTCTGCTCCACAGTGGAGGGACCCCTGCTGACCTCCTTCAAGGCCATCTTCATGCCTGTGGCCTACAGCCTCATCTTCCTCCTGGGGATGATGGGGAACATCCTCGTGCTTGTAATCCTGGAGCGGCACCGGCATACTCGGAGCTCAACAGAGACCTTCCTGTTCCACCTGGCGCTGGCCGACCTCCTCCTCGTCTTCATCCTGCCTTTCGCAGTGGCCGAGGGCTCTGTGGGCTGGGTCCTAGGGACCTTCCTCTGCAAAACTGTGATCGCCCTGCACAAGATCAATTTCTACTGCAGCAGCCTGCTGTTGGCCTGCATAGCTGTAGACCGTTACCTGGCCATTGTCCATGCTGTCCATGCCTACCGCCGCCGCCGCCTCCTCTCCATCCACATCACCTGCGCAACCATTTGGCTGGCTGGCTTCCTGTTTGCCTTGCCAGAAGTCCTCTTTGCCAAGGTTGGCCAGCCTCATAACAATGACTCCCTGCCACAGTGCAGCTTCTCTCAGGAGAACGAAGCTGAAACCAGAGCCTGGTTCACTTCCCGTTTCCTCTACCATATTGGGGGCTTCCTGCTACCAATGCTGGTGATGAGCTGGTGTTATGTGGGAGTGGTACACAGGCTATGCCAGGCCCAGAGGCGCCCTCAGCGACAGAAAGCAGTCAGGGTGGCCATCTTAGTGACAAGTATTTTCTTTCTTTGCTGGTCACCCTACCACGTTGTCATTTTCCTGGACACACTGGAAAGGTTGAAGGCTGTGAACAGTAGCTGTGAACTGAACGGGTATCTCTCTGTGGCCATCACCGTGTGTGAGTTCCTCGGCCTGGCTCACTGCTGTCTCAATCCCATGCTCTACACCTTCGCTGGCGTGAAGTTCCGCAGTGACCTGTCTCGGCTTCTGACGAAGCTGGGCTGTGCTGGCCCAGCTTCCCTTTGCCAACTTTTCCCCAGCTGGCGCAAGAGCAGTCTTTCTGAGTCAGAGAATGCCACCTCTCTTACCACCTTCTAGATCCCAGAACCTCCACACACTGCTTTCTGTTTCTGTTTTCCTTGGGAGCCTGGAGTGAAAGGGCCAGAAGCCATTTCAACAAAAACTGGGGTTCTGAGAGCTTATTTGGGCCAGTGTCCCTATACGGGGCAGCCAGATGAACTCTTCCGAGAATATCCCTAAACTTTTCTGCCAGCCCTCAGGCTAAACTAGAGCCCAGGGAGGGGAAAGCAGCCCACAGACAGAGCAAGAGATATCTAGAGGGCCTGCATCACCTCGGGCTAAGAGGATTGCACACACTTCCTATCCTAACCAGTCAAAGCTAAGAAGCGCTTTACTTCTGCCCTGGGCCTTAGGGAGAACCACTCTACCTGTGGTTTCAGCTTTATTTTCCTCTGGTTATGGACCCCAGAATCTCCTCCCAGAATTCACTCTGTCATCTTAAAGGCTGCTGACCACCACAGCATTCCTATACCACCGAGGAACAGTCAGCTGGAGGCAGAGTATGGCCTTAACATGCTCGTCCCCTAAATACAAACTTTGTGCCAGACCTTCAACACTGCTGTTCTCTTAATCAAGCAGGAAGCTGAGACTGATCTACTTTAGGTAGCCGTCTAGCTCCAACCAAACCAGCATTGGGACGGCCCCATGTTACTGGATCTTGGACTACAGACCAAGAACAGGCTCCAGGAGGCCCTGGAGGCTAGCCAGTGTCCTAAGAAGAGTAGAAGGTAAGCCAGCAGGAATGCAGCCCAGTGGAGAAATGGAAAGACACTTTCTCTCCAGGCCCCAAAGTGGGGCAAGTAAAATTCAAACCCAGCGGTCTTCTCTGCCCAGGGACCAAAGCTTCCAGACTGTCAGAGAGATAAGATCCAGGGCCCGGCTGGAGAGATGGCTCGGAAGTTAGGAGCACTCACTGGCTGTTCTTCCAGAGGACCTGAGTTCAATTCCCGGCAACCACATGGTGGCTCACAACCATCTATAATGAGATCTGGTGCCCTCTTCTGGCCTGCAGGGATACATGCAGGCAGAACACTGTATATGTAATAAATAAAATCTTTAAAAACAAAACAAAACAAACAAAAACCCAGAGATCTGGGGCCCTACCTAGTGGATTCTGGGCGCTGATGGGGAAGGAGGCGAACTTGCCTCTCCTGCAATCCTCAGGGCCCGTGGAAAGTAAAATAGCAAAGGGGTCCTAGCCTCAGAAGAGGGGGCACTTAGCGGAGAAAATGAAGACAGAGATCCCTGTCTTCATCAGGCGGGGGCAATGTGAGAAGCCGACCTGGGCAGGGAAGTCCCTAAGCCCCAGGGAGGTGGTGCTGTGCCCCTGGGAGGGTACTACTCAGGTGGAACCAGAGGAAGCTGCTCCACACCTGCTTAGGGGAAGCCTAGCCGCTAAATCTGAGCACCTCGTCCCAGCCACTGATGGAGGAGGGGGTGGGGGGTTGCCTGGTACCACTCAAGCCAAACAGACAAGCTCCCTGGGGGATCCCACTAGGGAAATCAGCTCTATAGCTTCAGAGACAACACCCCCATTGCAGAATGGAGACATCTCGGTATCCCCTTTTCTGTTCCCAGCATTCAACAGTCAGCTGGGCAGCAGAGAAGCCAGACACAGAAACAAAAAAGGCACGAGATTACATTTTTGAATTTTCTCTTTTTAATAAAAAGGCACCTATAAAACAGGTCAATTCAGTACAGGCAGCACAGAGACCCCCCAGAGCAAGCCTACAAAGTGTTTCAAAATAAAAACCAAGAAGATGTCTTCACATATTGTATTTATATATTTATATTTATATATATATTTATATAATGGTACAAAATGGCTGGGGTATGGCCATGGATGGAGAGGAGAAGGCTGGCCTGTGGAGATCACCTTGGGAAGCTAGTGGAGGAGGTGGGTACAGGACACCAGAAGGGGGGCATCGGGACCTTTGCGGCCTGAGCCCTCTCCTCGGAGCAGGGCAGTTAGACGGTTTGGACAGGCTGGGAACAAGGGTGTAGGGCACAAGACCCAGGTGGAAGCAGGGAGGGCAGAGTGTCTGGCAGGAAGGAGGACAGGTCTCCACCCCCCTCTCGAGGACGCAGAGACCTTGGCTCTGGTCCCTGGGAGGGGCGGGGGAAGCCAGGGGCCTGCAGCCAGCTCTGGAGGGGAGGGTGCCTGACCCGGCTGACCATGGACAGCACCAGACTGGGAGAAGTGGCACAAATTCCCTTTGTATTACAGCTGCCAAGGCAGAACCAGGCCCTGCAGGTCAGAAAGGCTGGGGGCAGGGCCTTGGAAAAAGACACCCTGTCTAGAATGGCCCTTGGCCCTGGAGGCAGGGCAGGAGAGGCCGTGGCCAAGGAGCTGCCTGCCACCTTCGAAGGCAGGAAGGAGGAAGAAGGAAGTGAGAAAAGGAGAATTTTACTCCTGGGGCCGAGGGAGGCAAAAACACCCATTCCTGTATGGCTTCAGTCTGACCAGTGGTGGGTGAGGGGCTCTCCTGGGACGTAACAGGGAGGCAGTGGCTGTGCCTGGGTGGGCATAGACAGGTCTGGTACATGGCCCTGAGCCCTGGACAGAAGGACCTTGCCAGAGTGGACAGGCAGCAGGATGTCCCCACACTGCCTTTCCTCACTCCATGCTAGGGGCGGAGGCTGGAGGGGAGACTGACTGACTCAGCCAAACTCTGTCCCTTCCTTCTTTGGTGATAAGCGAGTGTTGGTTTCTGGAAGAGTCTGTGCCCTGAGGGGCTACCTGGCCCAAGGCTGCTGAAGCCATAGGTTGTAGTCACAATCCTGCGAACCCCTCCATAGCTCCATTCCAAGGGGCCACAGGCTGCCCCTTCCCTCTCTCCTTTCTCACAGACTGGGAGAGACAAGGGCTTCAAGTTCTGGCTAAGGTGTAGCAGCAGAGGCGCCCAGGCCGGGGCCTATGTCACTGGTGTGAGTAAACACGTGCTCCTGTGCACACCTGCTCTCCGGAAATCACTCAGCAGCAGACAGGCGGCCATCGTGGGGGGAGGGGGAGGGACCAGTCCTCCCTGGCTCACCAAATGGAAGCCTAGATAGACAGATAGTCTGACCTCAGTTGATAGGTGGGGCGTATGGAGGGTGCATAGGACTGTATGTCTCTGGGTCCAGGGGAAATGGTGGGAGCGATCATTTGAAGGAGGGGGAAGGGTTTTGTTTTTTTTTTTTTAATCTTTTTTTGTGTGTGACTTCTATCAAAACACAGAAATACGGCACACGCACACACTGGCACAAAAAGCGCAGCTCTATTTACAGCTCCGCTGGCACCTGCCCACCCGGCCAGCTGCCTGCAGGGGGCATGAGAGAGGAGGTCAGCCATGTCAGCAGGGAGAGGCAATGAGGAAGACCGGGAAAACGGGGCAAAAGCAGAGGAACCGGGAGGGGAACCATGGACCTGGAGCACCGATGGGGTGACAGTTCCACAAAGGGACAGAGGGTGGAAGACCCCTCCTCTCCTTCCTCTCTCCCCAAGGGCCCCCAAAGCACAGCTCAAAGTGGGGAGAGTTGTAAAGACAGAGGGAAAGAGAAGCCTCATAGGAACAGGAAGGGCGGGGGAGGGCCAGTCCTGGTGGCCGAAGTGGAGCGAGACCCAGTTCCAGCCCCCCACCCAACTCTTGCCGCTTCCCCCCAAGCTGCCAGCACATCAGGTTTCCACAAATGCCCCTCCCCCCCTTCACCCTAACCCCTGGACCCAGGCCATCCATCCCAACACTGGAGGGAAAAAACAAAAACAAAAACCTTCTTAAAGTTATTCTCAGCATCCCCAGCTCCAGACCCCGGAGGGGCCTGCTAGAAGGGCAGATTGGCCATGCTGCCCGGCGCTGGGAGGTAGCCCATCTGGCTGTCCAGAGACACGCTGCGCTGCCGCAGAGGGTGAGACACCATGAGGTTCTGCTGGGGTGGGGGGCCCATGAGGGAGCCCTGTGGGGAGAGCATGTGGGGAGGCTGGGTGTAGACCTCACCCCCCACACCCCGCTGCTTCATCAGCATAAAATTCTGCTGGGTCATGAGGCCTTGTGGTGGGGACATGACCCCCTGGTGCAGGCCGTGGGGCACCATGCCCTGCTGTGGGGGCACACCTGTCCTGCCCAGCAGGGACATCTGTCCAGGGTGGCACATGGACATGCTGAGCCCCCGCTGGACCCCCTGTTGGCCCGGGAGGTTGGGAGGCCGAGAGGGGGTCTGCTCCGCCATCATGTTCTGCAGGTTCATGAGATGCAGGTTGGGGGGCTGAGCCTTGGGGGGCTGGTTCTCACTCTTGGGGAAGTACTGGAGGGTGCTGCTTGGCTTCTCAGAGGGGATGATCCTGGATAAGTCGAACTCAGGAATGCCGGTAGGGGTGGGCCGGATCACCTCACTCAGCTCTGGGTCGTTCAGTACTGATGCCACCCCAGGGAGCACCCCGGGTGGGTATGCATCGCCCATGCGGCCAGCCATGCCTTTGCCCATCAGGTGCTGCTGGGGGGGTATGGGACCAGGTGGCTGGCTGGGCAAGTCCTCAGGGGGCAGTGGCATGCCGGAAGGGTAGTGCTGCTGCAGGCCAGGCCCCCCACCCCCACCCCCAGTGGGGGCCATGGCACCGTGGGGCTGCTGTAGCCGAGGAGGAAAGGGCATCATCTGGGAGGAGCTGGGCACAGGGCCACAAGGGGTATTTAGGGAGTCTGGGCCTCCTGGGGCCATCATCATCGAGTTTTGAGAGGGGCCCCCTGTCCCCTGTGCATTGGGGTGCAGTGGAATGTTGGACCCCAGAGGGGTAGGAGAGGGCAACATAGTTGGCGGGGGCTCGTGGGACAGGGGCTGCTGGCCTGGCAAGTTCATGCCCATGGGGCTCTGGGCAGCAGCAGAGTTCAGGTGCATCTGGTTGGGCTGGTTATTGCTGATGCCTGTGGGGAAAGAACAGGACATTAGAGGTTGTGTCCACCCAGGAGGTGCCTCCCCCATCCCTCCCCATCCCACGAAAGTACTGGTCTAGGTTCCACGGGGGCAATTCCTAGAAAGACCCACTTTGCCACTCCCAGAGAGCTTTGCTGCCTCGTACCTGGCCCGGAGCCCTGTGGTGGTGGGGGTGGGGGTAGCAGGGGCCGGTCCGGCAGCAGCTCATCATCTGAGGTGGCGATGGTCTTGATGGCATTGTGGTATAGCGGGGTAGAGCTGGGCATGGCATACTTGGACATCTGAGACATCATCAGTGACAGAGGGTTCTGGGACGGCGTGGGGTCCGGGGAAGATGTGAACGGTAGGCTGGGGTTCATGAGGCCACTGGGAGGATTGGCAGGAGGCGCTGAGGAGCTGTTCCGGGGGCCACTAGGTGGGAGGGTACCTATAGAAGTGGAGAGACAGAAAGAGCAGGGGTCACTGGGGAGGGGAGGCTGAATTTGGCCACTTATACCCAGAGGGTCTAAGGAAAGTTCAATTTCCTCCAAATCTCCACCTCACTTCAGGCACACTCACACCTCACTGAACACGGGCTCCCCCATGATCCCAATGGCCCACACACCATTTTTGTTGGTTTGTTTTTTGAAACAGGGTCTCTCTGTGTAGCTTTGTAGCCTTTCCTGGTACTCACTCTGTAGCCCAGGCTGGCTTCAAACTCACAGAGAGAGATCCCAAGTCCCAAGTGGGGGCCTTCAGGATGCCCAGATGTACCTGGAGCTCTGTGTAAGAGACTCCACACAGCTGCCACCAATGCCCCCGCAGGAACCTTTCCACCACAAAGGCTCCAGCCCAAGTCCACCAGACGACTCACCCTGTTCCATGTTGCCCAGGGTAGAGGAAGAGTTTATGCTGAGAGGCGGCTGCTTACTCTGGGAGACCCCAGGGCTAGGCATGGCTGTCTTGGGAGAGGCGACCCAGCCTGGAGAAGGTACTGCCATGGAGGGGGACTTGAGTCGGCTGGGTGAGCCAGTGGGTGACCGCACGAGAGAGGAGCTGAGGACCTGGGGAGACTTGAGAGGTCCTGGCGGGTTGGCAGAAGGCAAGGGCACCATCTGTGAGGGAGTCTGGGGTGACTTGAGGTTGGCAGAGGGTGAGGTGACCAGGGGTGAGTGCACCTGGCTAAGGGTGGGTGACTTCAGATGCCCCATACCTGGTGAGCCCATCTGATTAATACTGATGGTGAGGTCTGAAGGCCGTCTGCCCAGTCCCCTGTTGGGGGCTGAATGCACAGACCCAGGAGGAGGATTGGATGCAGGGGGCAGAGGCATATGGCTGAGCCGGGTGGTGCCCACAGTGCCCATGGGCATTGAACTCTGATCAGGGCTGAACATGTCTTGAGTGTTGCCCATGTCCTGGGGCATGGCTTGGTAGGGTCCCTGACCCCCAGAGAATCCCTGCTGGCCCTGGTTGGGAAACTGTGAAGACATAAGCATCTTCTGTGGACCACCCATCATACCACTGCTGTTCTGGGCCCGAACCCGAGCCATCTCCTCAGGACTAAGGCCCTGAGGCCCCATCATGTCTCCAGGGCCTCGCATCTTCTGTGACATCAGCATCTGCTGCTGTGGCGTCATCTGCACATTCAGGTTCATGTTCATGTTCATGTTCACATTCATGTTCATGTTGAGGTTGCCCGGCCCCATAGGCGGCTCTACCTCCCTCAGCCCAGACTGTCCCATTGGAGGGCTCAGGAGGCCCCGGCCTCCACCGAACTCTATGCCCATGGGCGTGCCGGCCAGGCCATCTCCACCAGTCAGCTGCCCCGGAAACATGGTGGGATCCATCTGTCGATGTGCCTGTATCATCCGGTCCATTTCCATGCTCTGTCCCATGCCACTACCTGCCATGCCCAGGGGGCGCTGCATGCCCATTGATCGCTTTTCCAGCAACTGGTGTCTCAACAGCTCCTCCCGGACACGAGGGGTCATGAATCGCTCGGCCTCACCCTGCCCACCTGGATAGGGCACGGCATTCTGGGCAAAATTGCTGGGTCCCCCAATAGGAGGCAAGTCTTCAGTCCAGCCCATGCCTGGCCTTACAGGTCTCTGCATGGCATTCATGGGTACCTCCATGGGCATACTCTGTATACTCCCAAATCCAGGCACCCTTTGCATCTGGTTGCCCGGGAAACGGGGGCCAGGGAAGGGAGGTCCGGCTCGGAGCTGCATGGGATCTTGGACATCCATAGGTCCTCGGAGTTGTGCACCCATTCCAGGGGGCCACTGATCCCCAGGTTTGCTGTGGTAAGGAGGTGGGGGCCCCCTTCCCATCATACCCCCCATGCCCACCATGTCCTGCAGAGGGCGGCCGCCGTGCAATCCAATCTGCTCCTCTTTCCGCCGCTTCTCCTCATAGTACTCTTCCTGCAGTTTGCGCCAGGCCACCTGCTCAGGCGTCAGGCTGTCCTGGCCCAGCCTCTGCATCATCATGTTCATCTGCTGCCCCATGTCCCCACCCTGGGGGTGTCCCGGCACTTCATGCTCCAGTGGGGGGCCTCCCAGGCTCTGCGTCTGTGAAATCATCGACTGCAAGGGCTCCTCGTACTTCTTCAGCCCACTGGGAGGGGCCGAGGGAGGCTGCTGAGCGGCAGAGGGAGCTTGCGCTGGTGGGCCCCCCTCACCAGCTCCTCCAGGGGGCCCCTTGAGGAAGGGCTCAGTCTCCCCGCTCCGGAGCAGCAGCCTCTCAATGTCCCGCAGTGTCTGGAGGGAGCGCTCGCGGTGCTCCAGCTGCTCTTTGGACAGGCCCTCCGAGCCCACCAGGTTCCGCTGCCCATTTCCTGCGGGGGTAGCCTCCCCCAATAGGGCTGAGCCAGGGGCGCTGCCAGGGTCTCCTCCAGGAGGCAGAGGGTTGTTAGCAGTGGCAGCCGTTGGGGTGTTAGGGTGGGTGCCCCCGGTCCCACCACCTGTGCTGGCAGCTCCCACTGAGTTGGGGGCCAGGTCCTGACTGGTGTCTTCAGGAGGCCCCTCTGGGGGCAGAGCAGGAGGGGCACTGCCAGGGGCTGCGGGTGGCGGCGGCAATGGAGGTGGCTGAGACTGTGGTGTACCTGCTGACGGCGTGTTCAGGGGTAGTGGCTCTGGGGTGGGTGGCACTTTAGGGGCCTGCAGGAAGACAAAGGTAAAGAATTAAGACAGACGAGGGGCCATCCCAACCTATCTTAGAACCAGGCAGGGAAGCACGCTCACCTGATCCAGCTTGGCCCGGGGCACATTCTGCTGGTGGTAGGCGAGGATGGACTCTGCCCGGCCCTGCAGCACAGCCTCTGCAGCCCTGTACAGCGGAACAATCACAGGCGGCTCAGACACGCACAGAAGAGAGCCCACCTCCGCCCGCCCACCTCACCCCTGCGTGTGCTCAGGGGTAGACCAAATCCCCTCGCCTCTCATCTCTACCTAAGACTTACGTGTTGGCCAGGTGGGTGGTGAAGACATACACGAACTGTGACGGAGGCTTTCCTGAGACGCCCCCACCCCCACCCCCAGGAACATCTGGCCGAAGGCCTGGTGGGGGGCCGTGGGGGGGGCCTGGTGCACTGCTTTCACTGAGGGGCAGTTGGGCAGTTTGGCCAGGACCCAGCTGTGGGGCCGCCATGGCTGGGTCTGCTACATTACAATCTGCAAGAGAGAAAAAGGATGGCAGGTGAGCGGCCCAGATGTGGGGAGAAGAATGAGCTGGTGTTTCTGCCCGGGGTGCTCACTGCCTCACAGCCCATACCCAGAGGGTCATTTGTCCCCACAATCTCCGGTTTCTATGCTGACTTGCCCTACATCAATCTTTGCCCAAGATGGCCAGAACGATGACCACGTAGAGAGGAGAGGGAAAGCGAGGAGACACCAAAGCTCTTCTTAGCTCTGCTCCAGAGCACTCCCACTGTGGTGTCTGTGTGCGTGCGTGTGCGTGCGTGTGCGCGTGTGTGTGTGTGTGTGTGTGTGTAAGAGAGAGAGAATATACTGTCTAATGAGTGTGTGTATGTGTGTGTATGTGTGTGTGAGAGAGAATATACTGTCTAATGAGTGTGTGTGTGTGAGAGAGAGAACATACTGTCTAATGAGTGTGTGTGTATGTGTGTGAGAGAGAGAATATACTGTCTAATGAGTGTGTGTATGTGTGTGTATGTGTGTGAGAGAAAGAATATACTGTCTAATGAGTGTGTGTGTGTGAGAGAGAGAACATACTGTCTAATGAGTGTGTGTGTATGTGTGTGAGAGAGAGAATATACTGTCTAATGAGTGTGTGTGTGTGTGTGTGAGAGAGAGAATATACTGTCTAATGAGTGTGTGTGTGTGTGTGTGAGAGAGAGAGAGAGAGAGAGAATATACTGTCTAATGAGAGTGTGTGAACGTGTGTGTGTGTGTGTGTGTGTGTGAATATACTGTCTAATGAGAGTGTGTGAATGTGTGTGTGTGTGTGTGTGTGAATGTACTGTCTAATGAGTGTGTGTGTGTGTGTGTGAATATACTGTCTAATGAGAGTGTGTGAATGTGTGTGTGTGTGTGTGTGTGTGTGAATGTACTGTCTAATGAGTGTGTGTGTGTGTGTGTGTGAATATACTGTCTAATGAGTGTGTGTGTGTGTGTGTGTGTGAATATACTGTCTAATGAGAGTGTGTGAATGTGTGTGTGTGTGTGTGTGTGTGAATGTACTGTCTAATGAGTGTGTGTGTGTGTGTGTGAATATACTGTCTAATGAGTGTGTGTGTGTGTGTGTGTGTGTGTGTGAATATACTGTCTAATGAGTGTGTGTGTGTGTGTGTGTGTGTGTGTGTGTGTGTGTGAATGTACTGTCTAATGACCCAGGCAGGAAGGCAGGGAGGCTATAGTAGATGATGATCCAAACGACAGACAGCTTTTCATTCTACTCCACCACCCACTGACTGGTTTTACAAGACACAGACAGC
Organism: Peromyscus eremicus; assembly: GCF_949786415.1. Lineage (NCBI taxonomy): Eukaryota > Metazoa > Chordata > Mammalia > Rodentia > Cricetidae > Peromyscus > Peromyscus eremicus. Next base: position 38,863,015 of record NC_081422.1, on the reverse strand, counting down.
ATTTGTCTCAGTTTCTTCAACTACAAAATGGAAACACCACTCAGCTCCCATGTGCCCTGCCGGGGACAGGTCAAAGACACACATCTTCTGTGCCACCAAGCCAACTGTCCATTTCGATAACAGAGTCAGAAAGGTGGTACAGAATAAAAGTTCCTCCTCTGCTTTCATAAACTGATCAACACAAGATTTCTGTCACCTCTGATCATAAGAATCATGTGGAGATGTGTCCCCATCAGCAACCAACCAGCAAACCCTGCAGCAGTTCTGGTCTGACATTTGTCTTTCCCACAGTTTGAGGGGCTCAGGAACACAATACTGCCCACCTCCCGGCTGCCAATGCCAAGCTCAGGGTCGGTCTGCCTGTAAATTGGGGCTTCTGGGATTCATTCCTCAGATTCAACTAGATGTCAGAGCAACTGGAAGAAATACCTTACTGCTGTTTATCAGTTTACCAGAAGAATACAGGAAGAGCCTGAGATGGCTTAGTAGGTAAAGGTACCTGCTGCCAAACCTGCCAACCCCCTGGGACCCACGACCCACATGGCGGAAGGAGAGAACTGACACCCACAAATTGTTTCTGACCACCCCACTCATGCACCATGGAGTGCACGCGCACACACACACACACACACACACACACACACACACACAAATTAAGATGATGCTAAAAACAAAGACAGGTGAGATGAACCAAGTGTGCAAGGCACGTGAGAAGGGGCACTTGCTTCTGGGTCCTCTCTGAATATGCCACTACTCAGAAGTCTACACGTGTCAGCTCTCTGAAAAACGTATGACACCCGTTTTTTGTTTTGTTTTTTTTTTTTTGGATTTTGCAGGGATGAGCGTGCATGCGTGCGTGTGAATGTGGGGGGAAGAGGCAGAAGAAGGTATGCACATACAGTTTAAGGACACAGGTTACATACAGAGGTCAGCAGAGAACTCTGAGTGTTGGTTCAGGAGCCTTGAACCTTTATTTCAAGACAGGATTTCTCACTAAGCCTGGAACTCGTGCACAGCAGACTAGCTTGCCAATGAGTCCAGAGAACCTGCCTGCCTCCACTTCCTAGGTTGGCATCACTGGGATTACAGGCAGACGCCACTGCATCCAGCTTTCTTTCTTTTTTTTTTTTTTTTTTTTTTGTTTTTTTGTTTGTTTGTTTGTTTTTTGTTTTTTGAGGCAAGGTTTCTCTGGGTAGCCCTGGCTGCCATGGATCTCACTCTGTAGACCAGGCTGGCCTTGAACTCATAGACCCACCTGCTTCTGCCTCCAGAGTGCTCAGATCACAGGTGTGTACCACCACCACCCGACTATATCCAGCTTTCTTATTTGTCATTGTTTTGTTTGTTTGTTTGTTTGTTTGTTTTTGAAACAGCATTTCTCTGTATAGCCCTGGCTGTCCTGGAACTGGCTCTGTGGACCAGGCTGGTCTCAGGCTCGCAGAGATCCACCTGCCTCTGCCTCCCAAGTGCTGGGATTAAAGGTATGCACCATCACCGCCCGGCTTGCATCCAGCTTTCTATGTAGGTTCTGGGGATCTGATCTCAGGTCCTCACTCTTGTAAGGCAAGTGTTTTACCAAAGGAGCCATCTACCTAGCCTTCTTTTTGGATTTGTACAGACTCATCATTAGTCATATTTAAACCAATTCCACCTTCAGCGCCATTCCCTCGTCCACAGGTTGGAGTATGAGACTGAGCCCCCAACCTCTAACCCTGCTTTGATCTTTCAGTCATCAGGTTCCATCTAGAAGCTACCTCAGGGCTGGCAGCCACACCAGTCAATACAACATAGGAAAAAGAACAGTTATCACTTTGGAGACTCCCAGGATTTTAGAGTAGTATGCCAGGAAACAAGGCAAGACCAAACATAAATTTCACAATATCACAGGCTGACATACTGGGAACATTCCCAGAATAGCTAAGCCGCCCTTAGTTTAGCACCAAGACAACTTTTGTTCCATGGTCACAAACTTGACTCTCCATTCCCACACAGATGAGATCCATAACTGGCCATCAGTGGGTTTATTTTAGGGGTTTATCCACGCTCATACCAAGAAAAACAAGCCAAAGCCCCCGGACCGCAGTGACAGCACTTCTGGATAACACAAGGGCTTCACCAAGGCAGCGGCCACCTTAGACTCAGAGTCAGCTCTCCTTGTATAACTCACTGGCCCACCCCATAACAGTTTTGCCATGAGCCTCCTGCCAATTGTGAGCTGACCTGGATGTATGCAAGCACAGCCTCAGAAGAAGAAAGTATCAATTAGAACATCCAACAGGCTCCTACAAGCTATGGAGGCACAGTTCAGCACAAGAAGGGACTTTCTAGTACCATGATAGCAATACAAGCCAAGGCTGTTCAAAGTGTGCTATATGCCTGAATTCACGTTCTCCTTGTGCTAAATTGATACTATAAAGATAATTTTTATAGATGAGCAATCAGAAGTCCTTTCCCAAGTTTATACAAATAGCAAGTACATCCCTGGGATGTAAGTGAAGAAACCGGTCTCTGAGCCTGTGCTGTGAATATCTACATCATTCTGCCTCTCCTTGAAGAATTCAGTTGCGTGGATGAATGCTGTTGAATGGCATGGTGTCACAAGAATATAATCTCAGCACTTTGGAGGTATAGGCCAGCCTTATATATAGCAAATTTGAGACTAGCCTATACTACAAGAAACCTGGTCTCAACTGAATGACAGTCTATCTAAAAGAGGCTGCTCATGGGATTGTCTTTCTTCCCCCTCCCCCCCCCCAAGACAGAGTTTCTCCGTGTGACATCCCTGGCTGTCCTGGATCTCCCTCTGTAGACCAGGCTGGCCTTGAACTCACAGAGATCTGCCTGTCTCTGCCTCCAAGTGCTAGGATTGAAGGCATCCCGACCACCACCCGACTGGATCTTTTTTTTATCTCTCTGTATCTTTCAAAGTTTTTACAATGATACAGTCTAATGTTACAGAAACAAACCTGGGGTAACAGAAGGGTTCCTGTCCCAGGAAGTAGCAAAAGATTCCACCACTCAAGTGTCCATACAGAGACGGGGGAGCACTAATTAGTCACATGGGAGCCTCTGCAGTCCCAGCCAGCTGTAGAGGCTTCTGACTGGCCACCCCTCAGGAGGGTCCACTCATTCCCACTTGCTGACTGTGTCCTCTCTGTAATAGTCATCATAGGCTGCTAGGAGGACTAAACACAGTGGCCAGCATATTCTTCTGCCTCCTTTCCCTGATTCCTGCCTTCAAAAAGGCCACAATTTAACCAGATGTGGTGATGAATGCCTTTGATCATAGTACTGGGGAAGCAAAGGCAGATGGATTTTTGTGAGTTCTAGGCCAGCCAGGGCTACACTGAGATCTTGTCTCCAATAACAGCCCACCTATCTCTTCTCTGAAAACAGATGTAAGCTTTGAGGGAAAACACCAAGGAAATGGATGTCTTAGGTCTCCAGTACATAAGGATGGATTAAAGAATGAGAGCCAGGTGGCAGTGGCACATGCCTTTGATTCCAGCACTCAAGAGGCAGAGACAGGTGGATCTCTGTGAGTTAGAGGCCAGCCTGGTCTACAGAGTGAGTTCCAGGACAGCTTGGGCACACAGAGAAACCCTGTCTCTAAAAACAAAAAAAGAAGAGAGAGGATAAGGCATCATCACACCTCCTTCTCGTCCTAGCAGTGCACCTGACCACTTTCTGAGAGTCCTTCAGAGGAAGGGACCAGTGTCGGCTCACACCGACTGTTAGGTTAGCAAGGCTCTGCAAAGCCAAGTCCGTCCCAGACTGGACCGCCCCCGCCCATCCTCCATTCACCAGTAGGTGGCAGCATAGGCCATGAAATCTGTTAGAAAAGTAGGTGAGTTGTCCAGGAAAGGGACCACCTGAAAGACCCTACAGAGTGGACAGAAGAGAGAGAGAGAGTAACTAAGGACCCGGAAGACTGGGACTGGGTTACCACAATGTAGGTAGCCAAAAAGTGTGAAGTAGGATTGGAGAGGAGCCTGGGTTCCTGGTCCTGGCCACTTCACCCACAACCCCCTAAAGCCCTAGGTAAAGATTCCCTTAGGACCGCCATCCGTGGAGGGCACCAGGAGGCACAGGGTCACTGGATACTCACTGTGGGCGGCCCCAATGGGCTTATCGTCCTCCTCGCTGTCTGGACCGGAGCACCATTCGTCCCCACTGTATGGCTGCTTCCGCTCTAGCACACACCTCCGTTTGCTCCGGGGTGCCACCTCTGCCCAGGAAGAACAGAGACAGGAATGAGTGCTAAGATGTCCTGCCCTTCCACATGCAGAGGCCCTCCCAGACCATTCTCCAAAGTGCCCCTCCCTAAAGGGCACTGCCCAGACCACGGTGGGCACTTTGCCAGTCCTCGGCCCCCACCACACCACCATTTGTTTCTGATTTCTTTCTCCACCCCTGGCTGCCTGCCTCCCCTCCCCCCCCATACCAAGTAGAGCATAATCCCAACCACAACTGGTTCTAATTAGGGTTGGGGGGGCAGGGAGGAGCCCCTGTGACTCTTTCAGGCCCCGGTGCCTGTTCCCAAAGGGCTTGGGGGGGCTGTTGCTATTCTCCCAGGACACCTCCCTCTCCAACGTAGGGGCTATGGTAGGAAGGCGGAGTATGACGACACTAGAAGTCTATCACTCTGTGTCCGGCCCTTCCATGAGTGGTACCCTGGCCAGCCTACTCTGGAATGAACCGGTTGACTGATGGCATAGAGATATGAGAAAGAAAGGTGATCGAAACAACACAGGTTGGATGGCAACACAGGATGAGAGCCCCGCAGGCGACGGTCTCTGACCAGCGTGGGTCTGGGGCTGCAGGTGATGTTAGTCTAGAGATGAGAGAATACAATACCTTTGGCCTCTGAATCGAGGGATGGAGTCCCAGCCTCCCGCTGCTCTCCGGAGTCTACGGATACACTCCGCTCACGCTTCACCTTGCCCTTGAGTGAGCTGAAAGGAGGCACCCCTGCCTGGGGGTTCTTCAGACTTGAGTTGCTAGGTGAGATCTGATTGGCCTTGGCCCCATGGCTTCCCGCCCCCACGCCCTTGGACCCCAGGTTGCAGGTGGGTCCTTGGTTCACATTCTGGTGCTGGGATTGGGCCCCTCCATTCCCTGTCTTGCCATGATTGGTCAATTTATTTTCTGGGTGCATTGGCTTGGCTGGGGCAGGGGGGCAGTGGCCGCGAGGGGACAGCGGCGGGCTCCCTGGAGCTTCTCTCCTCCTGGGGTGGGGTAACCTGGGAGAAGGGAGGAGAGACAGGAAAGGTTAATTCTGCAAAGAGTTAGGCAGGCCTGGACTTTAGCTCCCTTACCTCACCTAAAATGGTGTAGGGGTGGCTAGACGCTATCTGGAGACCACCTGCTATTCCCTACCTCAGATAAGAGCAGAGCTCTGTCTCCCCGCCCCCCAGGGGAGTGGAGATGGAGCAATGTTCCTTATCTCCTAGGCCCGATTCAAATGGAAACTAGGGCTTTGAGTTGGCAGGATCTACCTACCCTCAGCCTCAACATCCACCAGCTTCCCTGGCAGCCCGTTCTCTCTAGCATTTGATGAATCCTTAACACCTTCTAGGGTTTAAGACTCCTTCCAAGGCCCCAAACCTCAACTATGCTGTGCCCTAACAACTGACAGAGAAGGGCCACAGGACCTGTGAGTCACTGATCAAGCCCAGTCTTACTCCCTAGGGGGGGTAGGGGAAGCACGATTGAAGTGGTACCCACTGGCCCAGAAGACTCCCCAGAGCCTAAGGGGAAGGCCTGAGAGGGTGGACCGGCAGGCCCTGAAGGCAGGCAGGGACAGAAGGAGGGGGGAGGGGAGTGGTGTGTCAAGAGAGGAGTACAGCTTGAAGCCAAGGATTCCTGCAGCCTAGGCTGCGGGCCCTTTAAGCTCCAGCCCGCTCCCCCCACCGCCTCCCCCTCCCCGGAGACCTATTAATAGCCGCTGGAAAGATCACATCACGGGAGAGGATATTTATCCCCCCTCATTCCACACCAGCTCAGATTTATTTCAGCCCTGCTGTCCTGCTGCCGCCGCCTGGCCCTGTCTGCCTGCTTCTCCTGGGGAGGAGGGAGGCAAGCACCACCCCCACTCCAGCTCCTACCCCCAACTAGACTGAGGCTGGAGGGCGCCATCACACCCCACCACTAGGGTGGGTGGGGGGTCTGCTCTAACGGTTTTGGGAGGGACGAGGTAGAAGGGACCAGAAGCATAGCTAGCTGCCAGTCTCCTCTGCCCCCTGGGCCCAGGCGCTAAGGCTGGCTGCCAGCTCCTGCCTGGGGCCAGACGTTCCCACTCTGCCTCCCTTTAGCCCACTGGTGCCCAGGAAGCCAGGTGCCCAAGGGGCTCCTCTCTCCAAACCGGCAAAGCTTCACAGCTTGGCCCCATCACCGTGGGCCCTTCCCTTCCCCGCTCTCCGTACACACACATCCCACCCTCCGTGACACCCACACACCTTGTCTTGTTAGCCAGGATCCTCATGGCTCCCACACACAGTGGGGCTACGGCCCCTGTGCGTGCCCAGGGCCCAGCCAGGTACTCGGTACTGGAGCAGGGACTGCAGCAACAAGCCCCAAAGAGAAAACTTGTGACTTAGGGAGGGGGTGTATGAGGGGAAAGGAAGGGAGAACCCAACAGCCCCGGGACTAAGGAACTGGATAGGGTAGGGTGGGATTGGGAAGAGAAGACTTCTCGATCCTAAAGACCAGTCCAGTCCCCATCCCTCCCGCACCTTGTCCTCAGGGGACTTGCAGTATCTAGCAAGGCCCCCCACCCCGACAACCCTCCCCCCAGGGGCTGCAGAGTCAGAATTCACTAATAGGCTAGGTCGCAAAAGTGACGCGTGGGGCGGCTGCGAGGTCTGCTCTGGCCCACTGGGGGACTCCCGCTCCCAGACACGCCCCTCACCTAGGATTCGGGAATCCCTCACGCCCCGCCCCAGCACTGCGCCCTGTCCCCAGGCGCTGCAGCCTTCCAGGGGCCGGGGTGGGGGCACTGCCCTGCCCCGCCCCCAGCTCCAGGCCTAGCCCGTGCCCATCCCGGCAGGCCCGGGCGGGCAGCAAGAGGCCTGGCGGGGCCCCGGGGCTGCAGCTGGGCTCTTCTGGAGACCAGTAACGCTGGCTCAGATTCCTCCCCGACCGCAAGAATGCAGGAGCCTCCCCTCCCCCCTCCCTTGCACCCCCACCCCGCCCCCTTCGGCAGAGCCCGAGTGTAGAGACAGAGCGAGCAAGGAGCGAGAGAGCCAGCGAGGCAGCGAGCGAGGGTGAGGGAGGCAGACAGGGCTGCAGCGTGGATCTCCCGGGCCCACTGGAGGGCGCGCGGACAGACACACGGACAAGTCCCCCAGGGACTGACTGGGCACTAGCCGGCCTGGCAGGCTGGGCGCGCGGAGCTGGGGCCTAAGAGACCCACAAGCACCCGAACTCTGACTCACACGCACACTTACAGCTCACACGTGGACAGGGAGACAAAGACACGCACGGAGCCCAGGAAACTAGAGACGCTCACGGCCAGCGGGCGGAGGTGTGCCCGAGGGACTGGGCAGCGAGAACCAGCAGGAGCCGCCGGGCAGCCTGGGGCATACAGACACCCTGACCGCCAAGCGAAGTGAGAGCCGCCGGCGGACTCATTGAGCAGATGTGAAGACTGAGACCCACACGCAAGGGAGCCATAGAAAGTTGAGCCCGACAGTCACAAAGAATATACAGAGGGCCATAGATACACCAACAAGCTGACTTACACAAACACAGACGCCTCATCCAACCGCCCCCTGCTCTGTCCCCTCTCCCCGCCCCCAGCAGCGATCCCGGTAAAAGGTGGGGGAGGGAAGGGGAGGAGTCTTGGGTCCCAGAGCTTCTTCCCGTGACAGGTCCAGCTAGACACACCCCTGCACACTCCCGCTCCCTGCTCAGCTGCGGGAAGCTGGGCTGGGACCTCCAAGTAAGGGGGCCCTACCAGGTACACTGTGGACGTCTAACCTTAACTTAACCCCTGTGGAACGTTGACCTTCCCCACTCCAACTCTGGACCTGGACAAGAAGGTTCTAAAGTCCAGAGCCCAGCTTGCAGCAGCCAACACACACACACACACACACACACACACACACACACACACACACACACACACAAAACCAGGGAAGATCAGAGGCAGGAATCACCGGGGACTCCTGGGAAAACCAGCCTGGTCAATGGTGGACAGGCAGCTTACGCTCTCACCTTCATCCCTGGATGATTCTCAAAGCTACCTACCCAACTTCATAAAGAGGAACTGAGGTCTGAGAAAAGAAAGCTGTATTCTCTTGGGTCACATGACAGCATGAGCAACCAAGGACCCCCACTCCAGGCACTACAGTGCCCCCTTGGAGCCAAGGCCGTTCATCTCGGTCTAAATCAAACTGGTGGGCCAGAGTCTACCACCTGTGAAGGGGGTTGGGAATCGGCAGGGCAAAGGCCATCTACTACTTTCGGTTGAGGGTCTCAAAAACTGGAATGAGTCACCTTGGCATGGTGACTCATACCTGTAATCTTAGCACTTGGGAGGCTGAGGCAGGAGGATCACAAGTTCAAACCCAACCTGTGTTACAGAGCGAGTTCCAGAACAGCCTAAACTACCTAGCACGACTTTGTCTCGAAACCTTCCCTGAAAAGCTACCATACAGAGGAAAGAAAAAACAAAAAACAGTATAATAATCCAGGGAGGAGCTGTTAGGAATTCTCTTCAGTGCCCGCCCCCAGTGAATCTTAAACGTGCCCCCCAGGACTCCACCTCCTGCTCCCACCCAGCTGCAAGGCAAGCTGAGTCAAGTACAGATGAGTCAGGACTTTCCCATCTCACATCTCCCGGTCTGCCCTTCAAGGGCTGGTCCCAGCTCCCAAAGACCCCTCTTCCTCGATCCCAGATGACACTTGAAACACGTGGAGCAGCCTTGGGAGGCAGGAGGAACCATGGTTGGCAGGGCAATGCTTAAGCACTGAGTGAACAAGGAGCTGTCCTGACCCCAGGCCAGAAGCCCCTGGAGATGTGGCGCGTCAGGAAAGGCTGGAGCTTTGGGAACACAATGCTCTCAGAGTGGGGAGAGGTGACATGTTCACAAACAGGGAGCAGGTGCAAGTCACCTGAGTGAAAGGCCCGGGAGCCAGCCCATGAGAATGTGCCTGGAGCAAAAGAGCCGAGGCAAGGGAGCTGGGGCCAGGCACAGTGGGCACTGGCCTGCGGTCCCTGTACTTGGGAGGCTGAGACAGGATCCAGGCCAGCTTTGAGAGACTTAACCAGCTTCTAGAACAAAAAGCCTGAAGTGGGGTCACTTGACTCCACTGTGTAAAATAAGGGTAGGCCACAGATTAGGGGTTAGTGAGAACAATCCCAGTTGGAAGAGGGAGTCAAGGAAGGCTCCATGGTCAGAGACTCCAGCCCTGTTTAACACAACTGTCCCCCAGTTGGGCAGGCATTCATACACCCAGTAGCAATCTGCCTGTTTTCATGCCGGAAGTCTGCTTGACCAGACCAGACAGCCCACAGGTCTTTCTGACCTGCTCATAACCATCTCAGGGAAGCGAGGCATTGTAGCTCAGGAAACTGAGGCAAGATGCTTTCTGAGGCTTCAAGATCAGCACAAGCTACACAAGGAGCCCCACAATAAGACTCTCGCTACAGTAAATCTTACTGTAAGACTCTCTACAAAATAAATATCTATGCCTGGGTATGGTGGTTTACACCTTTAATCCTATCACTTGAGAGGCAGAAATGGGCTGGCTCTCTGTGATTTCAAGGCTAGCCCAGGCTGCATACCAAATTCCAGGTCACCTAGGGCTGAGTAGTGAGATGCTATCTCTCTTTCACTCACTCACCCACCACCAGCACCACCAGCACCACCAGCACCAGCACCACCAGCACCACCAGCACCAAACAAAATATGTTTTACTTCAGGGCCAGTGACATCATCAGTATAACAACTACTTTATCAGAGGACCTGTGTACAATCTTAGTAAGACCAAGGAAACAAAGAGTAAGAAATGCTTTGGAGGACCCATGTCCCCACATGTGGTAAACAGAGACTTTCAGAAAAGAAAATGTGATACAAGGGGACAGGGTCCTTGGCCTCTGGCTGAGGGAAGATTCAACTCCCAAGATAATGTCCCAATTCCCCCTTCTCCTGCATGTCAGGACCCCCTGGTCCTCAGAAACGCTCTTCCAGAACTCAAGTTACTCCCTCTCCCTGAGGTGGTGATTCAGCTGGTGGGGCGGTCAGGGATTTAGAATGCAGCTCAAGGACCCAAGGTGTGTTATTCTGACAGGGACCCTCTAGGTGGGGACTTCCAGGATTGGGGGGTTGGGGTCCCCTGACCTAGGTTCCTAGCAAACCTCCCCTCCCAGGAGTCCATGCAAATAAACAGTTTTGCTTCGGAGGTTTTACCTGGGAGTTTCCAGCCAGCCTGCCCCACCTATAACCCCTGGGTAAGGTCAGACAATCCTAACCCTGCAGGACCATGTAGTCTGCTGATCCTCCGCAGTGCAGGACCTTTGCACAGAGTGCCTGTGGGAGACTCTTTCTGCTCTACTCTTTCTGGACCACTGTCCCTCTGGAGCCTGTGGGGACAAGTGGCATTGTTGTCGGAACAGGCCTAAGTCCACCCCACTTCTCTTGACTCTGTCAGCCATTACCCGTGAGTCCAGACCTCAGGAAGCAATCATGCCCTGGCAGTGAGTAGGATGCCCCCAAAAGACTGCTGCCCAATCCCTAGCTACTCCCTCCCACTAGGGAGAAGGGTGTGTGGGGGGGCACTAGGAAACAAGACAGGGCAGGAAGCCCAGGCAGGCAGCGGGCACTCTGGGCCAGGCACAAACAGCCAACACAGGAAACCACAGCCCACCCCCGCCCACCCCACCCGCCCAAGGCTCTGGGATAGAGGAGTGCCAGAAGCCTAGTACCCTGACTGAGGCCAGGGCCAGGGGTTAGCCCGGGGCAAAGGAGGTGCTCAAAGTCCTCTAGACCGCTCTGCCCCGGACCCTATCTGGGGAGGGGGAGAGGAAGCCAGGCTGGCAGAGATGGTGCTGCCTCTTTAAATCCACCGAAATCCTGAGCTAGGCCCAGCCCAGCTCTGGTTTCACAGGAAGGAAAGGAGTTCAGGAACCAGTACAGCAGACGGGCAGTGGCTGGAATTAGCCCCTCCGCCCAAATATATCTGGACTCCACTGCCACTCCACTGGCACTTCCTGCCCCCTGGCACCTGCACCAGAGTGGGGGTAGGAGAGGGTCTAGGTGCTACTTCTCCCTAATGGGAGATCCCAATTTCAGGAGGTGGCCTGTTGCTGTGTGGCTAGGGAATGACTTCTTAAACCAGTACTCCTACAATGGGGGAAAAAATGAGCCAAGCAGCTTCCTGGGGCCTTCACCTGGTCCTGTCTCCCAAGGGGTTAATCTGGCCCCTATTTAGGGGGGCATGGGTGGCCGAGGAACCTCCTCCAAACTGCCTGGCTACTGGGAACAATGGGGCCATTGTGGGAGGAGTGGAGTGCGGGCAGGCGGCTGGCACACACCACGGGCAGGACCTCGCCCAAAGCCTGCCTGCCTGCCACACTCTGCTCTCTCCCCCAGGTACAGCCAGGGGCAGACACATCTTCCACCCCGGCCTTGCCTGCCTGGCCCGAGCTCTTGGCCCCAGCAGTACCTGGATGGCTATCTAGCCCTGTCTACGTTGACATGCAGATGGCCATGACCCTCCAGGAAGCAGGGGCTTCTGGGCCTGGGCGAGTGGGGGTGGGGTGATGGGACCGGATGTATGTCTGTGATCCTCCTGCAGGGCAGACAGGAAGGCCAAACTAGGTCTCTAGTGTCAGCCCTGGCGCCCTCAGGCCAGGAGGGCTTACAGGACTGTGAGCGGTGACAGGCAGGGCCCCTGCCCCAAGGCCTCCTTTCCCACACCCATCCCATAAACCTTCCCTCTGAGAAGGTCTGATGCCCACTGCAGCCTTGACCAGGGTTGGGACCCTGGTGGATATGGGGGCCAACAGAATGAGAATCTGCTCTGTAGTTGGGCAGATAGAATGCCAATCACATCATGCCACTTCTAAACTGTAGAACATTGTCCATCTCTTCATCCCCTTGAGCCTCAGTTTACTCACAAGCAAAATTACAAAGTGAGATATTAGCAGAAACCACCTAAATATGTCTATGATACATTAGCCCTCAGCAAAGTCCCTTGGGCAATCTCTCTTTGCTAACACAGTACCCAAGAATGTGGCATGTCATAAAGGTACATCTGTAATGAGAAGCACCATCTAGATATTTACCCTATGAGTATTCGGGCAAGCAGGGCCCATGGGCATCATTTTAGTGTTACACGGGGACATGACTTTTCTTTGCTCTCTGTGAAGAAGAAGTTTGTCTACTCTACTAACATGGCCCCTAAGCACCCCTGAGTTCCCCAACTTTCTCCAACCCAGAACAGGAATGTAGAGAGAGCCGCTATCCCTAGCTCTTAGCCTCAGGTCTTACCCAGGAGGAGAGTGAAGGGGGACTTCCCTTCTAGTGATCTGTACCCCTCCAGGCTGACGGACCCCTTTGGCAATCCATGCAGGGTTGAGCCAGGAGGAAGTGTGCGTTTACTCTCTTGCCATGGCTCTCTTTAGACAGTAGAGAGGGTCTTAGAGAGAAGGCACAGTGGACAAGTAGTTCCAGAGGACAGGAGGGCCCAAGGAGGAAGCCCCATTCTCTTCTCAACCAGAAAGGGCTATACCTCTCAGGGAGGGGGCCCACAAGCCCACAAAGGGTTAACAAGGTCCTAAAAATAATCCTGTTCCCAGCAGGACCCGCTGATCAGAACCCTTCAGCCATCTGTTCCCATTTTCTCCTGTTCACATTGGAACATCTGAAACCAGCCCCAGAGCCCCAGCCCGTTCCCAAAAATAGCCCCAGCCTGCCCAAGGAGCAGTCCCAGAGGCTGGCACAGTACACATCGCCAGCTCAACAGTTAAGCACGATGGCACAGGCAGATAAGCCCTCCCCTCCCAAGCCCACAGGGAAAGGGAAGTCCTCTCTGTCCCAGGAGGTGGGTAGCGCACGCAGCCTGGGGGCTCTAGCCCATCCCTCCTAGTCCAAAGCCACAGTGGGCACCTGCTAGCCAAGCCCAGACCTCAGACCCAGGAGCCCTGCTATTCCAGGGCTCCCATTTCTTAAGCCCCAGAAGATCCTAACCACCTGTCTGCTTAGATCCTTTCTTCTGCGGGTGATCTAGCCCTGCCATCTCCTCCATGCTCCTCACCCAAAGGTTCCCAAGCTCCATCCCCTACCATCCCAGCCCTACCCCAGGATCTTAGAGAGTCCTGGTCACCCACTGACACTCATAGTCTCCCCTGCTGAGACACTAGGGAAGGATTCCAGGGGCATCCCCCCACGGTATCAGGGACAATGACATGCCCCTACTCTCCTTCTGGGCTTGAGGCTAGCCTTCTCTGCCTCTCCGTGAAGTGCTGACATGCTCACCTCATCTTCCAGGCAGGGCCCCTCCATGTTCAGAAAGTGTTCAGGAAGGACCCCTAAGCCCTGAGCAGGCCTAACCACCGTCATCCACATCACAGCTCCACACTGCCGTACTTCTCCCTACGGAAGGTCCCTGACTCCTAGACCAGGAAAGAGAGAAGGAGGCCTTGGAAGCCATTTAAGGACAGTGTCTCCTTCAGTCTGATGAAAGAACAGAGCAGCAGGGGTTGGATAGTGGGAGGGGCCCCCAAACTAAAACAAACAAACATCTCGGGGGAGGGGTGAGGGCTGGGCCCAGAAATTCAAGGGCAAGGCCATAGGGAGGGGGGGGGTCCCCAGAACGCAAGCAAATCTTTTTTCCAGGTCCAAAGGCAACTACAAAACTTGCAGTCACAGCCTCAGCCAGCACCAACAAACAGTGGGGGAAACTGAGGCAACAAGGTGAGTCTCGCCCGCTGTGGTAGCCCATGACTTTAATCCCAAAACAGAGGCAAGCAGAGCTCTGTGAGGTAAAGGCCAGCCTGGTCTACAAAGCGAGATCCTGCCTCAAAACACTAAAACAAGCTGGGAGCTAGTGGTGCACGCCTTTAATCCCAGCACTCACTGAGGAGGCAGAGGCAGGCGGATCTCTGTAAATCCCAGGCCAGTCTGGTCTCTAGAGGAGGTCCAGGATAGCCAGAGCTGTTACAGAGAAACACAAAACAACAACAACAACAAAGAAACAATTTACTATGCAGCTAAGAATGGTCTTGAATTCATGACCTTCCTGCTTCTACCTTAAGATTGCTGGGATTATGCCGGGCGGATCTCTGTGAGTTTGAGGCCAGCCTGGGCTACCAAGTGAGTTCCAGGAAAGGCGCAAAGCTACACAGAGAAACCCTGTCTCGAAAAACCAAAAAAAAAAAAAAAAAAGATTGCTGGGTTTATAGGTTTGTACCTCCATACCTGGTTTACACCCAGTTGATATTGTACTAGGCTTGAACTCAAGGCTTCGTGCGTGATAAGTAAGCATTCTAATAACCTAACTACATCCCTAGTTTAGCCTTTTCTTATTATTTTTTGAGATAAGGTCTTACTATGTTACTTAGGCTGGCCTTGAACTCCAAAAGATGGGGGTGGGGGGATGGGGGTGGGGAGAGATTCCTTCCTCAGCCACTAAATGGTTGGAACTACAGGCAGGCTCTTCCTATCACCATAGCCTTGGAAAATACTTTATTTATTTTTATATTCTTGGGGTGTTTGGAGTTTGCTGGTCTGCTTGTCTGTTTGAGACTGGGTATCATCACACCGTAACCCAGAATGGCCTCCAACTTGAAGAATGACCTCAAATTTGAAGAGATCCTCCTGCCTCTACCTCTCAGTTACTGGAATTCCCAGGCCTGGCTTAGAAAACCCTTTTATTATTCCCTCTTTGCAAGAAAGAAAAATTGAAGTAGCTTACCCAAGATACACAGCCCACCATTACAAGACCAGGCGTGGAAGGAAGCTCACCACTCCAGCAATTGGGTTCTTAGCCAAGGCCCTGCCTGTACAGATGCTGCATGGAGTCGGTCCCTCACAACAGGCACATTCAGGTCTGGCCTTCATCCCATGCAACCTCTCACCCTCCCTCTAGGTCTGATGGGTACCAGGTCCTGCACTAAAGGCCACAGTCCATGCCTGGGGAAGAGATCAGAGTCCTGAACCCTGCGGCCTCTGCACAGGTGCCCTGCTGGGCCAGGCCTGAGCTCTCTGAGAGCAAAGTTCTTGGGCCTCCCCAACCCCACCCACCCCCACTCCGTTACCTCCTCACCTATCCAGGTCCCTAACAAAGTCAGCAAAGTCGCAAGGCAGGTTCCAGTGCACCAGCACAGGCTCCTGCAGAGACGCCCAAGGCTACGAGAAGCCTTGCTCTCTCCCTCACTCCCCCCTCCCCCCACCCCCGCCAAGCCCCAGGTGGGAGTCAAAGGTCAAGTGGGACTTTCCAGAGAAGGCTGAAGTCCAAGACCCTCTCCCAACCCACCTATCCCACTGCTTTCCACTTTTTCACTGCCCAAGGTAGAAGCAGGGCCACTTCAGCCCTAAGGATAGTGGCCTCCAGCAGGGAAAGTTGGGGGGTATTAGGAGAAGGAGCTAGAAGTTCTCCCTCCAGAGGACAGTCCAGGAAAAAGAGGCACCTCCTCCCTGCCTCTCCTTCCCTTCCCCAGGCTTTCCCCTAACCAGACAGGAGCTCACTGGAGTGTTTGTTGTGAATTCAGAGTTGTTGCTAAGTAAGGAGGGAGGGGAGGGAGGAGGGAGTGTGTGTGTGTGTGTGTGTGTGTGTGTGTGTGTGTGTGTGTGTGTGTGGTTAGTGTGTGCATGCCTATGGAGCCAGGGCAGCAGAAACCACACTACGGTGGTGGCTGGTGGCCAGTGGCCACCCTGGATTTGACTCAACCAGTAGAGGCCAAAGCCAAGGAGCAGGGGGGGACAAGGAATTGGGACAACCAGAAAATCTACCTTGTCCTCCAGGTCGACAGAGTTGAGGCTCCCACTTCCCACCAGGGAAAGAGGCTGAGAAAAGGCCTAAAACTTTCACTAGCTCCAGCTTTAACCCTTCCCTGTCCAGCACACCCTTCACCCCAACAGTATTCTAAGTTGAAGGCTATTTACCCACCCAGAGACAGAGGGGGCTGCGAGAAGCCAGGGCCGAAAGCCAGGAGGAGGGAGCTCAAAAGAAGAGTCAAGCGGGACGCTAAGCAAGAAAGATGGGGCCACTGCAGACAGGGATGGGAAGGCCAAACACACACACACACACACACACACACACAAGGACATGGACCCGCTCACCTCTGAATAATGTGTGTCAGGTTCAGGCTCAGGGGTGTGGTCTGGAATGGGGGCTCCCTGTGGAGAGAGGGTCACAGCTAAAAGTCCCTGGCCAGTAACCTATGCCCCTGATCCTCCCAGCACCCCAACCCTAGGACGCCCCCCAGCCCCCCCCCCCCCCCGCGCCGTAATTTACAGACGACCTAGAGCTCTAGGAAGTCTCAGAGTTGCTCAAACCCCCCCCACACTTTTTTTTTCTGTGGATTGGCCAGGAGCCAGGGCTGCCCGGCTGCCCAGCTGCCCAGCTGCCCCACCACACCGTACCACCCCCCTCCCTGTCCTGGAAGCAGGAAGGAGAAGGCACTGGACGATCTCAGAGTTAGTTCCCTGAGAGCTTGGCCCCACAGAGAGAGGGAGGGGTGGAGGACTCCCACGACCTGGCCTGAGGACCTGGGGGGAGGGGGGGAGGAGGCCCAAGGATCCCAGCTTCCAGAACCAGTCACCCCCAGGTTAACTTGTGGCGGGGGAAAGGGCTTAGGTTCCTGTATAGCTATGTAGTCTCCTGGCCTACAACCCTGGTCCCCTGAGTCCTAGGACTAGATCTAGGTACCAGGGCCTGGGGTGAGGAAGGTTTAGCAGCTTAGTAACAGGCCCTGAGTGAGGCTCCCAGAGCAGGAGGGAGGGAGGCTGGTGGCTGGGCTCAGTTTGTACTGGGGGTCAAAGGGGAGTTCTTTTCCGAAGAATTCTGGGAGAGACGCCAACTAGAGCAAGCTGCTAACCACCCCCCCCCCTCTTGCTGCACTGGAGTGTGTGTGTGGGGGGGTGTCCCTGCCAACCAGACTTAACCCTCTGCAGCCTGCATTGCTCCTTGGCTCAAATGGGGGAGGGACCTCGGGCTGCACCCAGCTTCTAGGGACGGGGCCAGGTAGCACAGTGTGCCCACCAGAAGGAGGCTGTCTCCCTGTGGTTCCATCTGCACCACCCTGCCCTACCACCATCTAGGTGACTTTTCTAGACTCAGCTCCCTAAGGTGTCTGCAGTGACGTGCCTGTGTGCATGTCTCAGAGACAGAGATTGAGAAACAAACTGAAAATTCCTTGCCAAGGCCCTCCTCCTGCTGGGTCACTGAGCACTGTACCAACACGGGCCTCTACTCCTCCCTTCCTCCCACGGCACTGGGGACCAGAGGCCACTGGAGGGGACAGGGAAAGCCTATCCTATGCCCACCTCCAGATGCTGCTCCATAGGCCCTCCACTCATACAAATATCCCCTGCCCATCTTCCTCCACACTGACCTTGGCATGTACTTTCAGAAAAGCATTCAGTTACAGTCTGAGATTCTAAGACAGGAAAGTGAGTCCTAGCGAGGAATCGGAGCTTCCCAGGGACTATATATCCCCCACCAACTTAAATATGCTTTCATGCTATCAACACTCAGAATCTAGCCAGAGGAAACAAACAAACAAACAAACAAAAAACACCAAAAAACACCAAAACATTCTGAATCTCCCCTCCTGCAGAACCTTACCCATAGTAGGTAGGATGTAATGAAGCTAGACAGCAGTAAGAACTTCCCTGGACCAAGGCTACAATGGTCCACCCCAAATGCCTGGATTCCAGCCCCTCTGCCTTTTGCTTGGGATTAAATTTTGAGCTTGTTTTGTTAAGCAACTGTGAGGGAAGAAGTCATGTTTTCTGAACCTGAAATTCACCACAAACTCCCAGCCAGGTAAAGTGTGACTGATAGTTCCTGGTCTCTAACGAAGGAAGTGACCCTAGAGGTGGAAGGAGCATGTCCCTTTAGACCCTAGGCCCCCTTTACAAGTCATCACTACACCCTCGGGACACAGCGTTGCCTGGTGCTGCTGAGCATACAAGGCCAGAGAAAGAGAGGGACCAGCCCCTGGCAAGTGTATCCCAGCGTCTCCCCACCCCACCATTCTCTCTCCAAGGCCTTGGAGCTGCCAGAAGCTTGGGCCTCACTCCAGGAAACCTCCCCTATCAAAGGGCAGAGGACTCCACGTCCCAGGGAGCTGCAGGAGACCTGTGACTACACCCCCCAGACATGTTCCCAGGGTGGAGGAAGAGGCGGAACAGATGCAGAACGTAAGCACACATCAGAGACACACCTCCAGCGCACTCCTCAGAAAGAACCCCCAGACACACACAAGTGAGAGACAGGCAGACACACTTTCAAGGCACCTCCTAAAAATAGCCCAGATTTTCCTTAAGACCTGTGTGTGTAAGAGTGACATATTCAGAGACAACCCAAGAGAGCTCAGGAACAGCCAGACATCAGCCAGTCACACAGAACTAACTACTGACACAGACACACCCACTCCAGGACACACGCAGAGCCACCGCATACAAAGCAGCACAGTCTGTGCTCCAAGGGAGTCCCTCAAGCAAGGTACAGCGAAAAGTCAAATTCCGAGACAGTCGCGGGGCGCGGGGAGGGGAGTCAGAGGGGCGGCAGGCAGGGAAGCACTCAGGATTACAAAACAATCCCGGTTTCGAAATGCTGGAAATGCTGGATTCAGGGCCATTCCTGAAGCTGGGGAGGGCGGGGTGGGGGAAGGGAACAGGCCAGCTTGGAGCTACCAGCCCAAGGAGGAGTCCAGGGCCCAACAGAGGTGGTTCAGCCCTCAGGGAAGGGGACCCATAAAGGGCTAAGTTAGGAGCAGCCGTTGATCTAGAACTAACAGGGGGGGGCCCTGCCTGCTGGACAGAGGGCAAAGGAAAGGCCTCCAGGGGCTTTTGCCACTGACAGGTAAAGTCAGGACCCAAACGGGGCCTCCACTCCCCTTCAGAACTGAAAATAAGAAGCCACCACACCTCTTACCTACCCACAGAACAAGGTGATCAGCCTTCTCCCCAGAACAGTGCCTTGGCTCTGCTTCCCTAGCTAGTAAGGGTCAAGAGGAATGGGAGACAATGGTCCCCACACTCGGGGAACATCTCCTCCCTGGGAGTCTTCATGAGAAACTGCCTCAGTTTCCCGTGAGTACCCTCACACCTAGGAAGTCACCTCTCCTTGGTAGCCAGAATGTCCTCACTGCCCCTCCCCCCACCTTCAGGGAAAGTAGACAGAGGGAGGGACGGAGGGAGGGAGAGAGGGAGAGAGGGGAGGTCAGGACAGGCTGGGGGTGGGGATTTAGAGGCCTGGCCCTGGCACCCGGCAGAGGAAATTCCAGGCTGTAACTCCAGGCTGCCTTCAGGGCCACCCATCCAAGTGACATGCTACAAGCAGCTCTGAAGCTTCAGGGCTACGATCCTCTTCACCCATCCTCTCAGTTCCTGGCCCTGGCCCCCTGAGCCCTCCAGTCCCAGCTCTGGAACTCAGAGGTCCAGAGTTGGGAAAACTTAGTAATCCCTGGAAGAAATCCCCAGCCATGGAAGGAGCCCCTACCAAGCTCCTTGGACGAATCTGAGCCTTTCTTCAGATCCCTGGGGGCAGTGAGCACAGTGTGGCTATGGGTGGGCAGCTGTTGGGGCTGGCAAGCGGGGGTACAGATGCCAAGCTACAGCAGCCAGGCGTTCAACAGGTTGAGCCAGTCCCTGGAACAGCCAGCCCCACCCCGGGGAGAGCGGGCCTGGCAGAGGCTTCCTGCCTGGGGCACCCAGCCTGTACCGCTTTGCTCCCACGGCTGCCCACTTTCCCACGGTGCCATCTCCCCCCTCTGTCCCCTCCCCCCACCTGGTCAGCACCCGGTACAAGGAAGCAAGGGATGCCATCTCCCTGTCATCCTTGGGTGCCCAGGCTCTTCAGGTACCTCACTATCACCAATGGAGAAAGCTCAAGCAAAGTAAACATGGCATCAGGGCTACATCAGTCCCCCACCCCCACCCCCTACTGGGCTTCCTTTGATCCCAGGAAGACTGGACACAGACACTCTGGCTCCCTAGAGCCGCCCCAGGGCGCTGGGACAGAACCTCAGCCTGAGGCAGCGCCGGGGGCAGGGTGAGGGTACCCTCAGCAACTCATCTTAAGGTTCCCTGGGTGAGAGGCTGCAGGATGATTACTGGCTCCCTCCACTTATGCTGCCAGCAAGGCTGCTGCCTCCACTCCCCACCGCACTCCAGGGCTCCCTGGAGTACCATCCTAGCCACTTCCCCAAAGGCAGCCAGCCCCCACCAAAGGCAGCCGGCTGCCCCTTTGTACCACATTTCCTTTAATCTAAAGCAGGTGCCAGGCATTCTGGCCCTTGCTGAGTTGACAGTACCACCCTGCCACCCACTAGGTCTCTGCCCATCCAGCTACTGCCCTGCACGGTTATTGAAGTTGAACCCCCCAGCCTAAGGCTTCAGCATAATCCAGGTACCTGGAACTTGCTAACCAATCGTGGGTGCTATGTGTACTTTGAACGAGCACTGATGCTCTAACTCCAGATTTCTGGGAACCACCACCCATGAGCCCTCCCCCTCATCTCAAGCAAGAGCAACAGGGCTTAGCAAAGAAATCCCTGCAGGGAGGTAGCCAGAACCCTGGTCCTTCAAAGCCAGGTAGGTGGGTCACCTGAGGGAGACAGTGTTTTCCTTCCTAGTAGCAGAATCCCGCTTCCCACCGGCTTCTCCCGTTCTCACGCTGTCCCGAGGCTTCCAAGTGTGGGGCCTGAGAGCTGACTCTGAGCACGCTCTTCCCCTGGAGCCATGAAATCATGGTCTTGACCAGAGAAGCCAGTCAAGCTAAAGCTGGGGAGCAGCAGAGGAACTCCTGCCTCGGGGAGGTGACTGACACCCCCCCACCCCCGGGAGAGGCTGAGGAGGAGGGGAGCTGGAAGTGTAAGTACTGGCATTGGTGGTGGTGTAGCAGATACAATACAGGCAACATTCTCAGGGAGGACCAAGCAGTTCAGCCCGAGGGAGAGAGGTGGAGCAAAGGGGGGGGGGGGATAGACCCCCCTTTCCAGAGCTCAGACACACATCGAAGGCCCCCTAAAACCACGCTCTTTCTCCTGAAGCAGAGGTCCTCCAGACAAGACATGAACACATACCCCAAGCAGCAGACAGACAGAAGGAGGAGGGAGGAAGGGGGTGTCAGAAAAACCCGGAAGGAAGGAAGCTGGACAGACAGACAGAAGCTAATCCTCGCTTCATTGCTGTAGAAAGACACACTCTAGACTCCCAGGCTTTGAGGGATGTTCTATTTCTCTGCCTCCAAGAGGGAAAAAGGAAGGCCAGACCCCCCTGTCTCCTGAAACCAAATTCCAGCAGCCCTCAGAAAGGACCATGCTCTAGCCATGCAGGAGGCCTAAGTCTTCTCTTCCTCACATCTTCCCCTCGAGCTCCTTCGGATCAAGGAAGGAGCCACCTTCCCTAGGCAGTACAGGGAAACCTCCAAGGGACTGTGTGACTGCCCCACCCCCAGCCAAGCCCACACCACTCAGAATCCTTGGCAGGGGAGGCTCCTAAGGCTGAGAGGCAGTGCCTGGGGGCAAAGGATGACCCCAGCTCTCCCTCTTGTCCCAACCCTCTTCCCGCAGGAGGCTCTTACGAGTCAGGGGAGTAGTGCAGGGGTGCTGGGACCCACAGAGTTAGTGAACCTGGGAGGGGGACTACATCTCCCAGAAGCCCCCAGGGCGAGTTCCCTGCTCCAGCTGGCCCAAGGCCGGCCTTGTTCTCTGAGCTAAGGTAGTAGGGTCCCCTGGCTGCCCCTAAGCCCTTCTCCTGGTGCACCGAGGCTGCCAGCCTGGTTGAGGAACTATGGATATCCTCTAATGACCCAAGAGGAGTCCCCCGCTTCCTAAACAGCCCGGGGGTGCGTGCTAGAACGTAAGAGACAATCAGACTGAGCTTCCCCTCCCCAATTTAAACTGGATCTCGCTTGGCGCGCTCCTGCTGGCCTGGCATGACTTTAGCCCTCTGCCCCAACCCGACCCTCACCTCGCACTGGTCGGGGGTCCTCACGCCAGGCCGGAGCTGGACGCCATAACCAGGTCAGGGTCGGTGGGTGGACTGGGATCCTCCAGCAGGACAGTGGAGACACGGAGAAGGCGGGCAGGCGGTGATCTTTTGATCCTGGACGCCTTGATCTCAATACCAGCCCGGCCCGCGAGCAGGTATCCGGGAGGCTCTGGTTGCCTGGGTTCCTGCCTCCCAACCGCGGGGCATGGTCCTGGGCGCCGGCAGCGGCGGGAGAGCTAGCGCACCGCCCGGCCGGGGCTCCGGGCTGGGGTCTCGGCCCAAACCTCAGGGCTCCGGCTGTTGCCGCTCCTGCTCCTCCTCCTCCTCCCTTCCTTCCTTCCTTCCTTCCTTGCTTTGCCTCCTCCTTTCACTTTCCCCGAGGCCCGCGGGGACGGCGGGCGCGGGGCGGGGAGGGGGCTGTCTAGGCGCTTATTGTTGGTCGAATGCCGAGGGTCCAGGTCGCAGCCCCGGGGCGGCGCGGCGCCAGGGGACCCAGGCGTGCGGGCGTCCGGCCGGCTGGCTCCCGGCGGCGGCGGTGCTGCAGCGGCCCCGGATCCGGGGCATGTCCGGCCACTGGCTCCGCCGCGCGCCGCCGCCTCCCCGGGCTCCCCTGCGCTGCCGGAGCCTCGCTCGCCCCTCCACTCGGCTCCTCTCCCCAGCCTGAATAAGCATCGGGGCTCTCTGGCTGCCTCCTTCTGCCTTCATACCAGAGCCGGGAGAGGCCCCTGTCAAAATAAGAGCTCCCCCATCTCGCTCGACTCCTCGCCCAACCCGGCTCCCCCAGCCTCCCAGTGGTCTGACTCGGTAAGGCGCCCGACCGGCTAGCAGGAGGCAGTTGGCCCTGGGCGGGGAACGGAACGGGCCTTCAAGCCACCTCTCCTCCCCCGATTCCTGAGGACTAGGGAGGAGAAGGACCCACAGCATCCGAGGCTACGGAGAGGTCTGAAAACCTACCCTCCTATCTGCACGGCTTGGAAAGAGTGGGAGTTGCCTGGACACACACACACACACACACACACACACACACACACACACGTTTCCCTCTTTATTGTACCCACCCACATCCATTATGCACTGAGAGCATTCCCCCCCTCCCCCTGAGGACATAGACTGATTTTTTTTTTTTTCAATTAAACCTTCAGCAGTGCAAATTGGATGCTAAGAAAATGTTTGAGGAAATGAAACCTTTGTCTTCTCAAACTCTCCCTAACCTCAGAAGGCTTCACACATACAGTCACAGCACACACACAAATATAAACACCGACCTATGTCCTATGGGACAGTAGACACATGAAAGAAGAAAAAAATTCTAAGCAGTTTCTAAAAGCATGTCATGTGTTATCTCAATAGTCACCACAAACCTACAAGAAAGGTGTTATAGCCCCATTACACAGTTGAAGAAACTGAGGCTTGCGTGACTTAAGCCCTTACTCAGAGTTGCACAACTAGAAAGCAGTGAACCTAGGTCTAGAATTCAAGTCCTCCTATCCCAGGACACTTTCCTTCTATCCCAATGCCCCTTCCCCTAGAATGGATGTAAACCAGAGACAGGCACTGACTGCCTCAGAAAGGACACCAGCAAGCTGTTTCTTCTGTTCCCATCTCACCTGTCCAGAGTACTGACTCCGTGTTTTGTCTTGTTTCTCCCGTCTGTACATCTGGCTGGCACAAGATTTCCGAAAACCCAGACCACAACTCCCTGTCTCTGTGTTTCTTGTATGAAGGACTCAAGTGTCGGCCAGGGTCACAGCAGGGCTTCAGTGAATACTGCCTGGATGGGTGGATGGTGCCGGGAGCTGGGCACTGGGCAAGATCCGGAGATCCAGAAGGAGAACAGGGCATAAACCCTGAGTGAAGAACCTCAACTCGAAGAAAGGTGAAGGCAGGAGGGTCAGGAGTTCAAGATCACCCTCAGCCCTAAGCTATATATAGAACCTAAGCTCAAACTGAGCAAATATGAGTCTACCTAAAATATAAGTAAAAATAAAAATCCTGAAAGTCGAGAGACTAGAACTATAAAATATATGTGTGATAACATTATGATTTACAGAGTACTCTCATGTACATTATCAAATGACCATGTCTTGGGTTGTTTTTTGTTTGGTTGGTTATTTTGAGACAGTGTCTGTAGCCCTGGCTGTCCTGAAACTCTCTCTGTAGATCAGGCTGGCCTTGAACTAAGAGATCTGCCTGTCTCTGCCTCCAGAGTGCTAGGATTAAAGGAATGGACCACTATGCCCAAGGACCATTTTTTTAATAGAAATATTTTGTTTTGATTTTATATGTAGATCTATCTTCATTTAAAGGGAAAACAAAAATCTTGAGCCCAGAGCTGCTGATCTCTGTGATTCCTCTACTTAGGAGAATAGAACAATGAAGTTGGGTTTCTTCTCTCCCTAAGGTTCCTGTACACTATTAACCACAGGCAGAGGACCAGCTCACAAACAGGAACCTTGCAGCTTTTTATGCAGATCTGTCTCCCACCATACAAATGACAAGTCACTTGGCCTTCTTTGTTTGAAACAGGGTCTCACCATATAGCCATGGCTAACCTGGAATTCTCTGTGTAGAGCAGGCTGGACTTGAACTCAGAAATTCACTCTGCTTCCCAAGTGCTGGGATTAAAAGCATGCACAACCAAGTCCAGCCCTTCTTATGATCCCTTCTGGCACAAGTCCTGTTCATAGTAGATCCATAAATCAATATAAGGGGAATGATGGCTGGGTTGCAGGGGTCTCTAATGTAGTACATAATAAAACCCAAGAGTGTCTGGTATGTCCTGTGAAGCAGCCATGTGGAGCGCTCTCCTGGGTGTGGCTGTGACTCACTCCACCAATGTAGGTTCCAGGTCTGCATACAGAGCCCAGCTTTGGGCAGCCACGAGTTCTGGGTGGAACCCTGGAGCCAAAGAACCGGGAAGGGGAGCCGGCAGCCCTTTGCTGGAATCGCGCGGCTCCCTCTACTGGCCAACTAGGGGAGCCACCGTGCTTCCGTGTGTAGCGGCATGACCAGGGATGTCACAGGTGTGCCAGTGAGTGTCCATGTCGGCTTTGGCCGGTAAAAGTGCGGCATGGATATAATTGCATGAAGGTGCCTGTTTCTGATGCCATGTCACCGTGCCAACGCTGCCCAAGGCTGTTTCTGGAAACTCTACCCACAACCGCATCTTGTAATAAAATTTACTTTTGGACGGTGGGAAGAGGGCGCCTAGGACTGCTTGTTATCTGAGATTAGCTTTCTTCCTGTTTCTGGAGTGATCAGAATGCACAGATAATGCTCACACTCCTCTCCAGCGTGCACTAGCCCGAGCAGGTAGGCGCCGTTCAGGGGAAATTCTGTGGAAGGGACTCTATACTCTGAAGCAACTAAGGACCCAAGAAAGGGTTAACCTCAAGCCCCACAGTGACTTCAATCATTGGCTCGGGGCACTGCCCGTCAGAGTTCTAAGGGTGGGGTTTTTGAGGCTGCAGCCAGATTGCCTAGCGCCCCTCACTAGCCTCTGGACCCCCCTATCCTCTGACCGCTAGGCTGTGCCTACGCTGTGCCTATTTTGGTGGAGACACCTTTCTGGCCCCTGGATGAGGCGCGGATCCGGGCATCCTGGCTTCCCCACTCTCTCCAGAGCCGCCTGGCTTCCTGATAGATGGTGATTATTATATAATAGACTTTCTGGACAGAGCCGTGCCAGCGCTGGGAACACTGCCCCTCCTCGAAGCCTGCCTTAGGGCCTGGCATCTGCCGCACCAACCTTACCGCCCAGCTGTGCCGACGTCCCCAGCACCGCCTCCTTCCGGGAGCGGGAGACCCCGAGAGCCACCTTCCCAGGTGGCCAAGAGACCGAGTCCTGGGATGGGGCGGGCCCGGGCTGGGAGTCAGGCCGGCGCCCCGCCGGTCTCAGGGTCGGCCCGCAGAGCGAGGCTTTACCAGCGCCTCCCTAAGACCGTGGAGTCCACCTGGCCCCCTCCAACCTGAACTTGGAACTTGGGAACCAGGAGAGGTGGGGCTGGGGGCGCTGGGGCCAGGATCGGAAAGGGAAAGGAGTTTGGAAAAGCTGCGGGGGTAGGAAACTCCAGGCTGGGCGAGGGGGCCGGCAGGGGCAGGGGGGAGGGACTTTTATCCTGACAGGACTCCCGCCTTCTCCGACTGGAGGGTTTGGAAAAACTGAGCAAGCAGCCAAGGCTTGGCTGGAAATCTTGCAGCCCACCCTCCTGGGGACACAAAGCTGGAGGGCAGGGGGGTGGGGGGCAGGCAGGGCGGGGAAAGAGAGCGCGACCCCGGGGAGGGCAGGGCCCCTTTTGGGGCTGGGGGCCCAGGGGCCAGGTCCCTGGGGAGGGGGTTCCTGGCGCTGTCTCCCTGCAGTCTGCTTCCCCCATCTCCTTGCTCCCCCCCTTCCCCCCTCCTCCCCATCTCTGGCTCCAGTCTTGCAGATTGCGGGCAGACTTAACTCCTAGCGTGCCAGCCTGGTGGACTTGGAGGTGGTGACACTTGATTCGCGAAGGAGGGAGGGAGGGACTCCGATCCCCACTCCCACAGTTTAACACGTTAAGGCCCGGAACGCATTCCCGGAACTTCGGCCGATCTGAGCCCTGAAAGGCTGCCAGTAACTGGAGGAACAACGCGCAAAGCCGGCACCTGAGAGCTGCCAAATCCGGTCCGCTCTCGAACCTGGTCTTAACTGCCTACTTCCGGCTCCCACCGTCTGTTACCTTCCCTTCACTCGTGGGCTCCCTCCCTCCCTCCCTCTAGCTGAAGTCCCTTGACAGACTGATGGCTGCAGAGAGACGGAAGTCTGGGTTTTGAAGCGGCTTGAGCAGGTCTCCACTAAAGCTTGTCCCCGGAGTTCCAGCGCAGGTGACCACTTCCTTTGCCTCCCTTGCGACCCGCAGGACTTTCTCTGTTCTGAGAGGTCACCTACCCATCTGAGGCAGAGAACTCTAGCCTCTCCGGGCCCTAGCTAGGAGAAGGACAAGGATCTGAGCTGCTGGAAACCCTGACTTTACCTCCACCCTGGCCTCCCCACCCGGGGCTGGACGCTCTGTCTCCGGGTCAAAATTGGCCCCCAGTTCCGCTAAGAATGACTGCTGGGGGTAGGTACTTCAGACTGGGCAGGAAGGGGTTAACGGAACTCTAGGTGAGAGCCAGGTGAGGCACCGCCCATCTTGGCCTCAGGTGAGAGTAGGTGGGAGCTGGATAGAGACTGACCTCAAGGGTTGCTTTTTCTGCCCCCTTGTGGTTAAATCTGGCTTAACACCCACTAGCAAAAACCGTATCCTCACTGGGGATGTTGTAGAATGGCTAGAGAGCTCGCTCCTCTGAGGTGTGGAAGAACCCACCGCAATCTTTGCCCTGCCATCCCCACTCAGCCGGCGGTTTTAGCCGCTTCCAGATGTGCAGATGTGCATGGTAGGATCCGCCTAGTAGTACTCAAGTGCGGCGCTACAGAGCTGAAGCCGAAGGCCTGTCCTCCCAAGTTCTCCATCTACTAGAGGGGTGTCAGTAGGAAGACTCCTCTTCGCTGCTTCCTCTCAGGATGCGGGCCTCCCAGGCTCAGCATCAAATGCAAACCCAGTGCCAGATTCAAAGCTCCCTAGCTTCCCTTCTCCCTTCTAGCCAAGCTGTCTCTCTCCTGGATCTCTCCACTTTGAAGGCTTCTTCCTACCCTCGCAAGGCTGAGACTCTCCCTACGCAGAAGCCTCCAGGGTCAAAAAGTCAATGACTTAGAAGGGCTAGCCTCGCTCCCTTTCGGTTGTCCTGGTTTCCCTCCCCTGTAGTTCCCGTTACCTTCTAGCTAAAATCCCTTTGTTCGAAAGTAATTCTGCGGGTGGGTTGTTTGTATTGCCTGGTACTGAACCTGGGGTCTCTCGGTGCTCAGCTGCACTTTACCACTGAACTAAGTCCCTAACCCTCTTACTCCTTTTAAAAACTTGAAAACAGGGTCTCACTAAGTTGCCCGAGCTAGCCTTGAACTCACTCTGTAGCCCAGGCAGGCCCTGAACTTGCAATTCCCTTGCTTTAGCCTACAAAGTAGGTGGGTTCAGGCCTCTACCACCAGACCCAGCTCTCCTTGGGAGTTTGGATAACCGACTCAGCACTCCTCTGACCAACTCTGCCTGCTTAGTCACTCAGCAAATACTTACCGAAGACCTACTATGTTCCAGGCACTGGACTGGACACTAGATTCATGTAGGTGACAAGACAGATATGTCCTTGCCTTCACACAGCCAACAGTCTTGCTAGGGACAGACAATACACTGAGAATTATGACTCAGTGTGAGGAGGAGCTTAGGGTGTTCTCAGGAAAGAGCCTATTCCTGAGTTAGGTATAACAGGGAGGTAACCTCTAGACTTCTGGAATCCTCAGGGAGACAGTACACATCTTGCTGGAAGTCTAAGAGGAGATTTTTCCCGCTAACTGAAGAGATTTCTGAGCTCTCCTTCTCCATGTTCTCCGAGGAAATAATCTTCCCAAGGAAGGAAGACTGGCCTGAAGGACAGACTATGGGACCCTGCCCTGATCACTTTCGAGGCCTGTTTCTTCCAATGTTAAAAATCAAGAGGGCTAGTGAGATGCTCAGTGGGTACAGCAGGTGTCTGTTGTCACACCTACCACGACTTCAGTCCCAGGGACCCACATTGTAGATGGAGAGAATCAAGACTCACAATCTCTTCTCTGACTTGCATGTGGAGACAGGCACCCCCCATGAAGAAATAACAATGTTGTAGTGCTCACTTTAGCACACATATACAAACAAATCAAAAGAAAAAAGGAATGATATAGAGATTAGCAAGCCCCCCCCCCACAATCACATAAGGATGACACAAATTCTTAAAGCATTCCTTTCTTTCTTTCTTTTTTTTTTTTTTTTTTTTTTGGTTTTCCAAGACAGGGTTTCTCTGTGTAGCCCTGGCTGTCCTGAAACTCACGTTATAGACCAGGCTAGCCTCAAACTCACAGAGATCTGCCTGCCTCTGCCTCCCTCCGGAGTGTTGGGACTAAAGTTGTGTACCACCACATCTGGCACATTCCATTTTTTTAAAAAAAGTCTTTTAATAAAAGAAAAAGAACAGGGTGAATTTATTTGCAAGTGCATCTCTATTTTTTATTTTGAAATTGTATTTGTTCTTATACATATTGGTGTTTTGCCTACATGTATGTCTATGCACCACTTTGTGTGTGGTGCCCATAGACATCCTGATCTCCTGGAACTGGAGTTCAGACAGCATGAGCTACCATGTGGGTGCTGGGAATGGAAGCCAAAAGAGCAACCACTCATTTTAACCACTGAGCCATCTCTACAGGCCCGTAAGTACTTCATCACCCTGAAGAAAGCAATTCAGTTGACTTGGCTATTTGTTGGTTTCATCTGTTGTTTTGGGGGAAAAGGCCTTGTTATGTAGGCCTGACTGACCTGGTAGTCACTATGTAGCCCAGGCTGGCCTCAAGCTTTTTTACAGTCCTTCTTCATCAGCCTCCAAAGTGCTGCAATCATGGGCATGAATCATCACACTTGGATGTTTTTTGAGAGAGGGTCTATGTAGCCTAGGCTGACCTCAAACCATCTGTACACACAACCTGCCCCCAACCAAGCCTGACTGAGTTTTAGTAATAGAGGTGTGCACCACCACCCCAACTACTAACAGGCATGTGAAGGGAAAACCACTTCAACCAACCAGTGCAAGATTCTTTTTTGAGATAAGGTCTCACTGTGTGTTGTTCAGTCTAATATCAAACTCCTAGAGTCAAACAATTCTCCCAATTCCCAAGAGCTCAGGCTACAAGGCATTTTCCCCCCTAAGACAGGGTTTGTCTGTGCAGCCCTGGCTGTCCTTGGAACCAGGATGGCCTCAAATTTGGAGATCTGCCTGCCTCTGCTTCATGAATGCTGGGATTAAAGAGTGTGCACCATCACCGCCTGGCTTTACTAGGACATTCTTTGTTTGTTTGCTTTTTGAGACAGTTTCTCTGTGTAGTTTTGGTGCCTGTTCTGGATCTCACTCTATAGACCAGGCTGGCTTCGAACTCACAGAGTTCCGCCTGGCTCTGCCTCCCGAGTGCTGGGATTAAAGGCATGCGCCACCACTGCCCGGCTGCTAAACCATTCTTAAGCCAAGGAAAAGGGCTGATTGTGTGACTCGAGGGTAGAGTGCCAATCTAGCATGTTCAGGGGTCTGAGTTCAATACACAGCACAGCTAAACGAATAACTAGAGCTAAATCTAGGAGATGCTGTCAGAGGCAGGGACCCAGAAAAAGCTGTAGCCACTTTCCTCCTCTCTTGGCCTGCTTCCCAACTATTCTGCCAGCGCTGCATCTTGGAGACATAATTCCTGCCATTTAATCCTTGTGTTAAGGGCTGGAGCCTTTCTGAGGTTGTACTGAGAACAGGGAGCACTCGCAGAATATGCTTACATGCTGCTTACTGTGCTCTTCTATGCAGCACTATGGAACTGTCCTTTTGAAGAGAGGGTTCAGAGGGTGCTGACAGACGTACGCAAAATCACATGGCTGGCAAGTGACAGCTGGGAGGTGACCAGGCTTTCTAGATCCCCATCCAGACTCTTTCCACGACACCAAGGCGATGCTTGCTTCCAACTTTCCATTGGATTCCTTCCTGTGTCTGGCTCCCTTCCCTGTAAGGCCTTCAGAGCTGGAATGGCAGTCTTGGCCTCCTTATCTGGATCTTTCCCAGAGTGTGGGGTGCTCAGGGCTCCCAGCTCCCCCTCCTTCTCTCTTGTCATGCCTCTATTTATATGTGTGTAGCTCTAGTTCATTCCATAATCACTAGATTATAAAGAAAGCCTGGGCCAGGCAGAGTCCAAATCCCAGCCAGACCCAAAGAGCTCTGGGACTTCAAACACATCTCCCCAGGCCTCCTGAAGATCTGTCAAGACCAGTAACCTGTTCTAACTCCTAGAGCATTTGTAACTCACAGTCCCAGGTTAGGAAGTGGTTCTAAAAGGCCAGGTATGGTGACACATGCCAGTAATTCCAGCATTCAGGAACAGGAGTTCAAGGCCAGCCTCAATCAAAGCCAGCCTGGGTTATGTGACACCATATCTTTGTTTTGTTTTGTTTCTTCGTGTGTGTGTGTGTGTGTGTGTGTGTGTGTGTGTGTGTGTGTGTGTGTGTGTTGAGACAGAGTTTCTCTGTGTAGCCCTGGCTGATCTGGAAATGACACCATTTCTTTAGCAACAACATCAACAAAAATATGCAGCATGATGCAAAGGAATGGGCTGTCATCCCTGTCTTTCCACAGGGTCCCAGAGCCTCAAGAGTTGTATGTGCAGTATCTGCAGAAACAAGGGTGCTATTTACTAGGGCACCCACACTCTGGCCCCATGCTTGGTCCTGGGAAAATTATGGGACATGTGAACTGAATATATGTAGGGCCTCCATAATTCAAATATTAACAACAATTGCAGAAAAGAATTCCAATTTCAGAGGCTAGAGAGTTGACTGGTTTTGAGCCCTGGCTGCTCCAGAGGACCCTTGATGGATTCTCAGCAATCAGATGGCGGCTCACATTCACCAGTAACTGCAGTCCCAGGGTTTCTGACGCCCTCTTCTGGTGTCTATGGGCACTACATACAAAGTGGTGCCCAATGGTATGTGCATATGCATAAAATACACCCGCCCCCTGAAAAAAGAATTCCAGTTGCTCTGACTGACTGGATGGTCACCTCTTCACAGCCCACAGCCACACTTGTACTAGTCCCTCTAACACCCCATTCCACCGTGCGACCAACACCAGTGCATTGTAAAACCTAAGTCTCCCTACAACTCCTTACTAAGTGGACTGGAGAATGCCCCTCAGGTTTTCTTTTTTCTTTCTTTTTTGTTCTTGTTTTTTGAGACAGGGTTTGTCTGTGTAGCCCTGACTGTCCTGGAACTCGCTTTGTAGACCAGGCTGGCCTTGAACTCAGAGATCCACCTGCCTCTGCCTCCTGAGTGATGGGATTAAAGGGGTGTACCACGAGAACCAGGCTAGGTTTTCTTATTTTCCTTTTTTCTTCCCCCATATTCCAGGACAAAGTTACTTTCCCCTGCCTGCCTTGTCCAAACTCTTACCTCTCGTCTTCCTGCTTCTGTATTACAAAAGCCCTGAAGAGCAAACCAAGCCAAGAGTTCCTACAACAGATGAGGGAGAAAAGTACCTTGGTAGGGAGAGAAGCGTGCAGCCTGGGAGCATCAGACACAAGGTTTTGTTGTTCTGTTACAGACAGGGTCTCGCTGTGTAACCCTCGTTGTCCTGAATCTCTCTACAAAGCCCAGACTGACCTCAAATTCAGAGACCCACCCGCCTCTGCCTGTCGAGTCCTGGGATTCATGTGTCACTACACCTGGCCTTTGGTGGTTATTTTTTGAGGGTCTTGCTCTGTAGCCTTGGCCAGCCTCAAATTTGCTTCAAAGCCCAGGCTGGCCTTGAACCTGAGATCATCCTGCCTCCTTTTCCAGAGTGCTAGAATTACAGGTATGCACCACTACATCTGGCTGATTTGTACCCAGTAACAGGTAACTCAGGTACCTGTCCTCAAAGTAAGATGGGACCATGACAGGACAACAGAGGACACTAGATAATGGGGAGACATGTATGCAGTAGGTGGTGCGGGGTGTGTGTGTGGGGGGGGTGCGCGCGTGTGTGTGTGGGGGGGGGGGGTGCGCGCGCGCACGTGTGTGTGTGTGTGTGTGTGTGTGTGAGCGCTGTCCTCAGACCTGATGGAGAATGAGGAAACAGATCTGGGTCTGGAATGTAGCCAGGTAGGTTTAGGGAAGCACAGAGCACTGGGTGAGAGGCAGGAAGGACTAGGCAGCAAAGACAGGCACTATCACAGGTCCCCATAGGGTTGGACCTCAAAGACCAGCTACCTAGTTCAAATATTTCCTGATGCCACACACACTTCCTGCAACACCTCTGGCAAGCAGTGTTCCAGAACCACCTTGAACAGCTCCAGCAACAGGGAGCTCATGGCCTCTAAGGCAGCCCTCTCCACTATAGTATACCTGCTTCTCCTTCCTCTGAGCTGAACTCCCATCTCCCAGGGATCCCCCAGAACTGAGCTTCACACTTGGAGCTCTCTGCCCCGTGAGTCATACAGTGCAAGTCTTTTATAGCCTTCCACATATTTGAACTTTAGCAATAACCAACCCCTCTCCCCCAACCCCCTTTGAAACAAAACCTCATGTACCCCAGGCTAGCAGCAAATTCAGTATGCAGCTAAAGATAACAAGATGAGCTTCAATTCCTTTGTGTGTGTGTGTGTGTGTGTGTGTGTGTGTGTGTGTGTGTGTGTGTGTATGGACAGGAGTCTATCTTTTTAAAATGTTTATTTATTCTTGTGGTTTTTCAAGACAGGGTTTCTTTGTGTAGCCCTGGCTGTCCTGGAACTCAGAGATCCAACTGCTTCTGCCTCCTGAGTGCTGGGAGTAAAGGCGTGCACCACCATCCCCTGGCCTTAAAAATACACTTTTAAGTGTATATAAGTGTTTATCTCTGTGCCCCATATGTGCCTGGTGCCCTCAGAGGCCAGAAGAGGGCATCAAACCCCTGGAACTGGAGTTACAGACAGTTCTAAGTCACCACTCGGGTGCTGAAAACCAAACCCAGATCCTCTGCAGAAGCAGCAACAAGTGCTCTTACCCATGAGCTTTCTCCCCAGCCCCTTGCCTTGTGTCTGGAGAAAGAACCTCTCACTGGCTGGGCTGGCCGGCCAGTGAGCCCAAGGACTGCCTGTCTCAGCCCTGACACTAAAAGCATGTACCAACTGGGTGGTAACAACACACACCTTTCAATCAAAACACTCAGGAGGCAGAGGCAGACAGACCTCTGAGTTCAAGCCCAGCCTTGTCTACAGACCAGGTTCCAAGACAGCCAGGGCTACACAGAGCAACCCTGTGTAGAAAAAAAAAGTATGTAACACCACAACTGGGCTTTTTTTTTTTTTTTTTTTTTCTTTCCCAAGACAGGGTCTCTTTATGTAACCCTGACTGGCCTGGAAGTCACTATGCCAAGACTTTTTTTTTTAGATCTTTTTATTTTTATTTGATATATATGAGTGTTTGCCTGCATGTATGTATGTGCATCACCTGTGTGCAAAATTCCCACAGAGGTCAGAAGAGGACATTGGATCCTCTTGAACTTGAGTTACAAATGGTTTTGGGTCACTATCTGGGTGCTGGGAACCAAACCCAGATCTTCTGGAAGAGCAACAAGTGCTCTTAACCATAGAATCATCTCTCTAGCCCCTAGAACCCACTATGTAGACCAGGCTAGCTTTGAACTTGCAGAGGTCCATCTGACTCTGACTCTCAAGTGCCAAGATTAATGGCATGCACCACCACAGCTAGCCAAAGGCTACTTTTTTGTTTTATTTTATTTATTGTATTTTATTGAGATAGTTTTTCTTTGTAGCCCTAGCTGTCCTGGAAGTCACTCTGTAGATCAGGCTGGCCTCGAACTCAGAAATCTGCCTGCCTCTGCCTCTTGAGGGCTGGGATTAAAGGCATGCACCACCAGCAGCCTGCATGTTTTTAATTAAAAAAAAAAATCTACTTTGTGCCAGACATGGTGGCACACACCTTTTATTTCAGCACTTGGGAGGCAGAGGCAGGTGGATCTCTGTGAGTTCAAGGCCAGCCTGGTCTACAGAGGGAGTTTCAGGACACTCAAGACTGCACAGAGAAACCCTGTCTTGAAAAACAAACGAACAAAATACTGGAGAACGAGTATCATGGAGTGTGTGTGGAGGTGAGAGGACAGCTCTGTGGAGCTGGCTTTCTCCTTTCTACTTAGCATGGAGATGCCCAGCAAGGCATAAAACTGAGCAGGGTGGGTGTTGCACACCTTTAATCTCAGTACAGGAGGCAAAGGCAGACAGATCTCTGTGTGAGTTCAAGGCTAGCCTCATCTACAGGCCAGACAAGACTACAAAGAGAGACCCTGTTAAAAAACACAAATCACAACTGAATTTGGTGGTGTTCTCGATAATCCCAGCACTAGCTGAGGCAGGAAGATCAGAGGTGCATAGTTGGGTCACAGTAGTAGCCTATCCGTAAAGAACTCCCTCTCTCGGGCTGGAGAGATGGCTCAGCGGTTAAGAGCACTGCCTGTTCTTCCAGAGGTCCTGAGTTCAATTCCCAGCAACCACATGGTGGCTCACTACCATCCGTAATGAAATCTGGTGCCCTCTTCTGGCCTGCAGGTGTATATGCAGACAGAACACTGTATACATAATAAATAAAAATAAATCTTTAAAAAAAAAAAAAGAACTCCCTCTCAAATCTAATGACCTGAATTCAATTTCTGGAACCCAAGTAAAGGTAGGAGAAAACTAACTCTACCAAATAGTCCTTTGACCCTCACATTCGCACAACATACACATACACAGAATAACACATACTTTGTTTTTGAGACAGTATTTCTCTGTGTAGTTTTTGGTGCCTGTCCTGGATCTTGCTCTGTAGACCAGGCTGGCCTCGAACTCACAGAGATCAGCCTGCCTCTGCCTAATCCCGAGTGCTGGGATTAAAGGCGTGGGCCACCACCGCCTGGCTTAAATACTTTTTTTTTTTTTTTAAGTTCAAGGTCTTGGGTACATCAGACCTTGTCTAAATAAATAAATGGAATTTGATTTCAGCTTCCATATTATGCTGATGACTCTTTCAGAACCCTAATTCTGTTTCCCCAGAACCGTGTCTATGTTGTGCCTGCCCTGCCATGTGCCGCTCTGGGCTCTGGAGGATCTTGGGACACTTCATCTTGTCAGGTTTATGCACCAGTCCACACCTGGAGGTGATGTTTGGATCCTCACCCTGTCTCTCGGTGTTCACTATCCCTCTAGCCTTGTATCTAAGAAATGGGATTCTATATCATTATATGACCTGTTAATATTTTTGACCAGGGTAGGTGGTGCACACGTGTCATGCCAGTGCTTTGTGAGGTGGAGGGAGGAGGATCAGGAGTTCAAGGTCATTCTCCACGTGTGAGAAGTTTGAGGTCAGGCCAGGCCAGGTGGTGGTGGTGCACGCTTTTAATCCCAGCACTCGGGAGGCAGAGCCAGGCTCATCTCTGTGAGTTCGAGGCCAGCCTCGTCTACAAAGTGAGTTCCAGGAAAAGGCACAAAAGCTACACAGAGAAACCCTGTCTCGAAAAACCAAAAAAAAAAAAAAAAAAAAAAAGAAGTTTGAGGCCAGTCTGGGCTACGTGAGGCCCTTGACTGGGGAGGGAACGAAAAGAATCTTAGTTGATAGAGATGAAGACAGACAGGCCGCACACAAATGTTCACGTCCATAGCAGTTCATGTCACATTGGGAAACAGCAGGATACATGCAGGGGACACTATAGGTGGGCGGGGCTAGGATCAGAGAAGCCTCAGAGTCTACCCAGAGAAGAAGTGTAACACAAATCTTAAAGGGTCTTATTAATAAAAACAAACCTGGAACCAGATATTGGGGTGAATGCTGAAAGATCAGAGAAGCAGAACAAGCCACAGCCAACCTCACCTCGACAACTACTCAGCTGATCCTGTTTCCTCAGACTGGAAGTCTCTGAGTCCTCATCCGAATGAATCTCAGCTGAACGGCTGCTAAAAGCCTAAAAGCTTAACAGGGCTCTCTAGTTCCTGGTCCTCACGCCTTATATACCTTTCTGCTTCCTGTCATCATTTCCTGGGATTAAAGGCATGTGTCACCATGCCTGGCAGTTTCTAGGATGGCTTTGAACTCACAGAGATCCTATTGGATCTCTGCCTCCCAAGTGATAGGATTAAAGGCCTGTGTGCCACCATTTTCTGGTCTCTATGTCTGTCTAGTGGCTGTTCTGTTCTCTGACCCAAGATAAGTTTATTAGAGTGCACAATATATTGGGGAACACAATATCACCACAAAGAAAAATCAGAGAGGCTCCTCTTGAGTTGGAAGAGCCATGTAAGGACAGTGCAGTGTAGCAAAAAATTAAAAAATAAAAAATAACACTAATTTTGGAGAGCTCCAAATGTGGATTTGAGTCCCAGCTTTTGGCTGACTAGCTTGAGTGAATTAACCACTTTGAGCTCCAGTGTCTTCTTGGAAAATGGAATAATAACTATCTGATCAAATATTCTGAGGGTAAAGTAAGGTACCGTGCGTGAGGTGTCTAGGATACAGTGGCCGCTGGATCAACAGTAAAGAAAACAGAGAGCTAAGGAGAAAGGGATAGAAGGTGTGTCTGAGACAGGTCTGGCTTCGCAAGTGTGTCTATATGTGTAGGAGGCCCGGGGCTCCACTGGGACCTTCAGTGAGCATGCAGAATGACTTGTAGGATTCTTGATCTAGGGTTATGTAGGGGGAGTTGTCATAACAAGGGTAGACATGAGTGCCCTCCCAAGGAAACCTGATAGGGAGAATAACAGGGTCACAGGTAGCAACCCTCAGCTGGGCGGTGGTGGCGCATACCTTTAATCTCAGCACTTGGGAGGCAGAGTCAGGCAGATCTCTGTGAGTTCGAGGCCAGCCTGGGCTACCAAGTGAGTTCCAGGACAGGCGCAAAGCTACACAGAGAAACCCTGTCTCGATAAACCAAAAAAAAAAAAAAAAAAAAAAGAAACAGGTAGCATCCCTCTAACTTTATATCTGAGAAATAGGATACTATACCCCTCTCCAGTTGGGGCCTCACATAGCCCAGGCTGGCCTCCAACTTCTTATGTGTGGAGAATGACCTTGAACTCCTGATCCTCCTCCCTCCACATCCCAAGGTGCTGGCGTGACAAGTGTGAACCGCCATGCCTGTCCAAAAATCTTTATTAACAGGTTATAGGATGATACAGTATCCCATTTTTCATATACAAGGTTAGAGGGATAGTGAGGTTTTTACACTGGATAGTGACAGAAATCCAGAGGGATGGTCTTGGGAGGGCAGTTCATGTTTAGGGCCATTGCATTAGGACATGATAATTGGACCCACCCCCTCCTGTGGATATGACCAGTGAAGGGATGAAGAAGTTTAACTGAACTTTGAAGAGAGAGAAGTCAGAACCAGTTAAGCTTGGAGGCTGTATCCCAGGCCGATGTTAGCTTAAAGGTATTGGCTGAGTGTCTCCAAGGGGGAACCAGGGAGGATATCCTGCTGGGTGCCCTCAAAAGAAGATGGATTTTAACCCAGTGCAGGAGCAGAAACTGTCCGGGGCTGTTGTGCTGACCCCCGTGACCCCCCCCCCCCCCCCCGTTCCCTTCTTTCTGGTCAGAGAACGCAGATCAGGGCTTAAAGTAACCCCTCTCCACCCACACACCGCTGCAGCAGACCTCCCAGAACCCACTGGGATCCAAACCCCGCCCCTCTGAGACTCCCTTCCACGCCCCGACCCCAAAGGGACACCAGTTCTTGTCTAACCAACAGCCCCCAGCTGGTGGCTACAGTTTTAGACTTGAGGAGGGAGAGATGGGAATGAGGCCTGAGAAAGAGATCTGCACAGAGGGGCCTGGGGAAGCTGAGAGACGGGAAGGTGAGCAGACCCACAGAGGATGGGAAAACAGAGACTGCACTGGGGGGCAGAGAAAAAGATTTGCTGAGAAGCTGATGAAGTGCAACCGAGAAAACTGTTGCCATGGTGACAGGTCCAGAGGAGGGAATCGGAATATAAATCGGATTATGAATTTTAGGGGATCTTGTATGTGCTGGGGTGGGGGTCTCAGAGGCAGGCCTCCCACTATCAGGCCCTCACGACCAGACTTCATCGGCCCATGAGGAACGCGTTTCCCGGGAGACAGACCAAAGAGGGCCCTGAGGCCCCGCATGAAGGGAGACAGAATACAGCTGCATTCTTACCTCCAGGTGTCCCTGGCCTCTTCCAGCACCCCTCTTCCCTCAGAGCCCCAAAGAGCAGAAAGGAGAAGAACTTGGTTTAAGCACCTACTTACTAGGTTTAAGCACCTACTTACTAGGTTTAAGCACCTACTTACTACTTGCCGAGCGCTGTGTGGACTCCCTGAGTCTCCTGTTTCTTTTCACCCCTCCTGCCCGATCTGTCGAGCAGAGACTACAGCCACCATTCAAAGGCTGTCTGTCACCTGAGTTCAGGTTCAGAGCTGGAAAGTAGCATCCAGAGGGCTGGACCCTCTGCTCCAGGCTCAGCCATCCTCTTCCCAGCCCTCTGCTTACCTCAGGAGCCTGCTTCTCACTCTTCAGCTTGCCCTTAAGGCAGGCCGCACACTCTGGAAGCGGATCAGAGGGCACACTAGTTTGGAGGTTCTGCCTCTGTTCTTGTATGCCAGCCACAGGCAGCGAGGCTCGGGGGTGTCTGTGCCCGGCGGGAGGCGCAGGAGTGCTTTTGAGAGAGCAGCCTTGGAGAAGTGGAGAGGAAGGGCTTGGTTGAGAAACTCCCGGAGCAGGATAGTAGGAAGCTCAGAGGCCAGGCTATTTCTAGCAGTCCTGAGAACTCAGAGCCTGAACTGGGGCTCGTGGGAAACTGGGAAGCAGCATCCTCCAGTGCGTCCGTCCACACAGCAGCAAGAGTGACTGGGGGTTGGTGTGTGCCTGCAGATCCCTGCCAGTACAAATGGTGGCAGGGACGGAGGACGACAAGGGAAGGTCCTCCCTCTCTCCCCATCCCTTGGGCTTTGGAAAAACAGCAGCTTTGCAAAGGGCACCAGTATCTGACGTGCATATCAAGCAAGGCCTGGGAGTGGGAGGCTAGCTTTGAGGCTGTGACCTGGGCAGCCGTGCCCAAACTACCCACCCCCTTCAAGAGGATGGGAAAGGATTCAAGGCATCATTGACCCTCCCGTCATTCTTGGTTCTTCTTTCTGGTGTCATGCTCTAACTGGAAAGTCCCTCCTGAGGGTGTCAGCAGCTCAGAGATGGATAGACTTCAAGAGGGGGTAAAAGCGGCAGTTAGTTCTTGGGTCTCTCGGCCACTTGGCTGCAGATCCGGAGTCCTACACCTCCCTCCGTAGCTGTGATCTCCAGGATCTGCTCCCTTCTGCTGTGTGGCATTTAAGTCTTCTCCACTCTCCACCCACATCCCAGAAAGGCTCCTGAGTCTCTTTCCCTGTGCCCATCAGAGGTGCCTATAGACAGTCTGATGGGACTGTCTTAGTCACTGCTCTATTGCTGTGAAGAGACACCATGACCAAGACAACTTATAAAAGAAAGCATTTAATTGGGGGCTGGCTTACAGTTTCACAGAGTGAGTCCAGGACCATCATGGTGGAAGCATGGCAGCAGGCAGGCATGGTGCTGGAGCAGTAGCTAAGAGCTTACATCTGATCCACAGGCAGGAGGCAGAGAGAGACTGAGCCTGGCACGGGTTTTTGAAACTTCACAGCTCACTCCCAAAGACACACCTCCTTCAGTAAAGCCACGCCTTCTCCAACGAGGTCACACCTCCTAATCCTTCCCAAACAGTTCCACCAATTGAGGACCAAGCGTTCAAATATATGAGCCTATGGGGATCATTATTCAGACCACCACAGAGGCCCAGAAGGAGCACAGAAGGCCTTAGGAACTCTATGACAAGGCTTAGGAGAGAAGATCTTTCTCGGATCTTCCTCTGATCCGGTCCTGCCCTAGGCTCTCTGGCCCCTTGGTCTTTTAGGGAGTCCTAGACCCATCTCCATACAGCCACTTTGTCTTCAGTATCCTCTTGCCCATCTTCTCATTCACATGTCTCCCAGGACCAGCTATTGTGGTCTTGCACTACTAGGGATCGAACACAGGGCAGTGTGCACGTTAGGCAAGTGCCCTATGACTGAGCCACATGCTCAGCCCTGGCACCTACAGTCTGAAGAGTTCCCCCATGGTGGCTCCCTGCCAAAGCCAGGAGCAGATTTCCAGTCTCTCTGCTTTCCCCGCTATTGTTGCAGCTGCTCATCTGCTCCGCAGGCTTTCTCCTTTGAGCACTGGGGAGAACGATCCCTCCTCCTCTTTTTTCTCTTAAGGAAGCGGCTCAGCCTCCTTTGCAAGCCTCACTCTTCCTTTGTCCACAGATGTCAAGGTTCCTCTGGCTCTTCTCACCTGCACACACTCCCCCTCAAGGCTTCCGCTGGCCACCCCTGTACTGACTGCCTGCCCCACCTGCACCATAGACCACACAACCACCCACCTGCCACATGCCTCAGTGTCTTCAGGCACCTCAACTAGCAAGTTTAAAACGGAAACATTCGCCTCGGCTTCTCTGGACTAGTGAGAGCTCTGCCCTTGGTGCAGTTACCCGAGGCAGGACAGGAGGACATCCCTAACCCTGATCTCCACTGACTCCAGGCCCTGTCATTTGCTCCCCGCTCAAACCCTTTTTCTGTCATCTTCTGTCTAGAATGTGCTCTCAACAGCCTCGAAAATGTCTCCCAGATCCTCGACTGACTCAGCTGCTACACTAGAGTCATCCTTGTAAAACACAAACCCGAAGCCGGGCGGTGGTGGCACATCCTTTAAGCCCAGCACTCGGGAGGCAGAGGCAGGTGGATCTTTGTAGGCCAGCCTGGTCTACAGAGTGAGTTCCAGGACAGCCAGGGCTGTTACATAGAGAAACCCTGTCTCAAAAAACACACAAACCTGATCATCACACTCTCTATTTTAAAAATCTCACAGAGGATTTTATCCTTAGGGTAGAAACTAAAACTCCTGAGCCTGGGGATGTTGCTCAGCAGTGGAGTGCTTGCCCAACACGTGTGAAGCCCCTAGGTTCAATTCCCAGATCTGAAGAAAAGTAGGGGGAGGAGGAGGGGGGAGAAGGAGAAGGAGTGGGGAGGAGCAGAAAGAGGAGGAGGAGAAGAGAAGAGGAGCAGAAGGAAAAGAAGTAGGAGGAAAAGGAGGAAGAGAAGGAGGAGGAGGAAGAAGGAGGAGAAAAGAGGAGAAGGAGGAGGGGGAAGAGAAAGAGGAGGATGAGGAAGAGAAGGACAAGAAAGAGGAGGAAAAGAAAGGAGGAGGAAAAGGAGGAGAAGGAGACAACTCTTAGAGTCTTTAAACTCTTGTCAGGCCTTCAGTGATTTTTTCCAGATTCCAGTCTCTGACTTTGAGATCGCCTCCAGCGATCTCCTCCCTCCACTCCGCTCTCCAGCTTCACTCTGTCAATTCCTACACTTTCAGCTCTCTACTTCCTTCCTGTTTCCTCCAGGAAGTCCTTCAGACTCCCCAACTCCAGTCCATTTAAATTTCCTCTTTGGCAAATTCTATTTGGCAAAATTCCTCCAGAGAAGTACAGCCTTAGTCTCCTTGACAATAAAACAAGAACAAGGGTCGCTAGTTACATGTGGTGCACATCCATGGGCCCAGCTCCCCTGGAAGCTGAGGCCACAGGGACTCCCTTTTTAAAATATATTTATATTGCGATTGTCTACCCTATTGGTTCAGTTTCAGAGAGCCTAATGTAATCAGTGCCCCCTGAAGACAGTAGACTCTGGGAGAAGTGGAGCGGTCTCCACCAATCCAGCTTTTCTCAGGAACCCCAACTCCCCCAACGTCTATTTCAGATTTCTTTGGCCCCAAACTCTTCTCTCCACTGAGTTTTCCATTTCACTAAAAAAAACAGCGGCCTGGGGTTGGGGATTTAGCTCAGTGGTAGAGCACTTGAAGGCCCTGGGTTCGGTCCTCAGCTCCAGGAAAAAAACAAACCAGAGGCCTTCAGGAAGGAGCCCCTCAGTCCCTCAGCCTATGCCTCCCGTCTCTGCCTTTCCCACTCAACTCCCCCAACAGCATTTTTCAGCAGGCCTGCCTCATCTTCCCTCTGCAGGGAGATATCACTCAAAGACTAGCACTTCCGCATCTCTGATCAGAGTTCCACATTCTCCATCTTCCAGAAGACTTTCATCAATCTTAGTCACATCTTCCCTTTATCTTTTTTGGACATATTTTAATATTTCCCCTTGTTATTTACTGTTACTTATTTCTTAGTAACTTTTGTTTTGCTTTTTTGGCTTTCCAAGACAGGGTTTCTCTGTGTAGCCCTGGCTGTCCTGGAAGTCACTCTGTAGACCAGGCTGGCCTAGAACTCACAGAGATCCACCTGCCTCTGCCTCCCAAGTGCTGGGATTAAAGGCGTGCGCCACCAGGCTGGACTCTTCCCTATATTTATAGAGGGGGTATGGGGTGGGGAAGTGGAGTGAGACGGCTCAGGAGGTGATAGCATCTACCACCAAGTCTGATGACCAGAGTTCAATCCCTGGAACTCACATAGTAGAAAGAGAGAACTGACTCTCAAGTTGTCCTCCAATTGCCACACACACACTGTGGCATACATATACCTACACACACACACACACACACACACACACACACACACACATACACATACACACACACACATACACATACACACACACATACACATACACACACACACACACTCTACATACACACACACATACACATACACATACACATACACTGTGGCATGCATATACCTACACACACACACACACACACACACACACACACACACACACACGATAGATAAGTAGATAGGTACGTAGGTAGGTAGGTAGGTAGGTAGGTAGGTAGATAGATAGATAGATAGATGCAAATATAAAAGGAGGGAGAAGAGCAAGGCATCACAAACCTGCAGTACCAAACTGGAGAGGGGGCAGGAAGATCAGGAATTCAGGATCATCTTCAGTTATGCAGCATTTGAGGGCAACCTGTACTTGATGAGATCTTATCTCAGAAAACCAAAAAAGAGATGGCGATGTAAATCGGTTGGTAGAGCATGTGTGAGACCCTGGATTCAGTCCCCAGCACCACACCTGTAATCCCAGCACTCTGGAGGTGAAGACCAGAGGGTCAGAAGTGTTAGACATTGGCTACATACAGAATTTGATGGCAGACTGGGCTACAGACCCCATCTCAAAGGAGAAAAAAGAAGAGAGGAGGAGGAGGAAGAGGAATGGTGGGGCACACCTATACTGCCAGCACTGAAGGAAGACATTGTCTCTAATTAATATTTAATTAATTAAAGCAGACCCAGGCATGGTAACACTCCCTACAATCCCATTAAAACCAGGAGCTCAAGAACAGCCTGGGCATCAGAACAAGCTGCTTTCAAACAAACAAACAAACAAACAAACAAACAAAAAACAAAAACAAGCCGGGCAGTGGTGGCGCACGCCTTTAACCCCAGCACTCAGGAGGCAGAGCCAGGCAGATCTCTGTGATTTCGAGGCCAGCCTGGGCTACAGAGAGAGATCCAGAACAGGCACCAAAGCTACACAGAGAAACTCTGTCTCAAAAAAAAACAAACAAACAAACAAAAAAAAAAACCCAAAAACAAAAAAAACGCTTACTCTAAAACCAATGATCTATTTGGAACCCACAAAGGAAGCAGAGAACCACCTCACAAGTTGGTCCCATACATGTGATACAGCACACATGC
This sequence comes from Peromyscus eremicus, assembly GCF_949786415.1. Taxonomy (NCBI): domain Eukaryota; kingdom Metazoa; phylum Chordata; class Mammalia; order Rodentia; family Cricetidae; genus Peromyscus; species Peromyscus eremicus. Next base: position 38,818,510 of record NC_081422.1, on the reverse strand, counting down.
ACCCATCAACACACACAATCATGCATGCACATTAATAAGTGTATGCATTTGTTTTTCTGAGACAAGGTCTCTCTTTATAGTCCTGGCTGTCCTGGAACTCACACTGCAGACCAGGCTGGCCTTGAACTCAGAGATCTACCTGCCTCTATCTCCAACTGAGATTAAAGACCTGAGCCACCATGCCCAGCTCTATTTATTTATTCTTATTTTTTTGTATATGAGGTTTTTGCATGTGTGTATATTTTATATTTGTGCACCCCATGTGTGGTGTGTGTCTGGTGCCCTCAGAAGTCAGAAGAGGGCATCGGATTCCCTGGAACTGGAGTTCCAGACATTTGTGAGCCACCACATGGATGCTGGGAACCAAACCTGGGTCCTCTACAGAAGCATACGCACTTCAGAGAGGGGTCTGCCCTGTTCTGACGACAGAACCTCACCTCCCAGTCACTTCTGGGCTCTGGCTATTTGGTTCTCCGGCTTCTCCCATCTGTAGGAAGCCATTTCCCCAAAGTGAGGGAGAACCTCCATAGTACCAGGCCCAGGGGATACTTGCACTCTTTTTCTCCAATCCTGATTTTCATACCAACTTGACCTCTGCCCCCCCCCACCACCACCACCACAGAGTTTCTCTGTGTTGTCCTGGCTGTCCTGGAACTCACTCTGAAGACCAGGCTGGCCTTGAACTCAGAGGTCCACCTGCCTCTGCCTCCCATGTGCTGGGATTAAGGTGTGCACCACCACTGCCCGGCTTGGACGCCTCGTTTTTAAAGAGTTTAAATCATTTTTCAATTTATGTGTATGTGTGAGTGTGTGCCTTGAATGTGTGTGATTGCCCTCAAAGGACCAAAGGAACAGTCAGAGTCCCTGACACATAACTGTGAGCTTCCCAGGGCTGGGAACTGGGCTCCAGGCCTCCGGAAGAGCAGCAAACACTCCTGACTGCAGAGCCGTCTCTCCAGCCCTGACACACCAGTTTGGAAACTCCATCTACTCGCTCCTTCTTTCCTAGTATTCATTGCTTCTCCAGAGTCCTCTGCTCTCTCCCCTGGCACCCCAGAAGCCTTCTTACGACGCTGCCTTCTTCCTTTTTACAATCTTTGCAAGGGCCTCCTTCCACAGTCAAGAGGCGAGTGCTGTCACATGCCCGTCCTCTGCGCTGACGACTCATGTGCCCCATTATAATGCCCTCCCGGATGCTTCCCAAGGCGATTGTGTTCGTTAGCTATTACTGCAGGGAAGCCACCACAAACGTGGTAACTTGTAAACGCAAACGTTTGTTCTGAGAGGCAGGCATCTGGGCAAGCCCCAGGGGCGTGCTTTCGCTTCGAGAAGGCATGGTGAGGATGTCAGGTGAGGTGCAATCATCTGGTGACTTTCTAGACTTATCTTCAAGCCTTCCCAGTCACATACTGTTGCCTGAGGCTTTAGTCCCTTGCCTGGAGACCTCACCCCACCATGGAAATGCTCTGTCTCCTCCAGAGTGAACAAGGAGGAAAGTCTGATACCGTCTTCAAGTGTGTTATCCCTTCTGCCGCCCTGGGGGAGGGGGTCTTTTGAGAGTGTCATGTATCCTATAAGCTGGCCCTGGAACTGCTATAGTTCAGGCTGTCTTCGATCTATAGATCCTCCTGCCACAGCCTCTTGAATGCTGGGATTACAGATGTGCAGTATCATGACTGGCTATTCTGAGCTGATTCTTTCCCTGCCTCCCTCCTTCCTGCACTCCCCTCTCTCCTTTGTTTTTGAGACAAGGTCTCATGTAGACCAGGGTGGCTTCAAACTTCAGCTCATCCTACCTTTAACCTCTCAATATAGCTTTGACTGGCCTCAAACTCCTAGATCAAGCAATCCTCCTGCCTCAGCTTCTCCGGTAGCTAGAACTACCAGTACACAACAGCATGCCTGGCTACTTCCACGGTTATCCTATTGTCCACACAGACTAACTCTGACACAGTGGGAAGGGGGTTTCACAGGTTCACAAATGTGAGGAAACAGGAAGCAAGGGTCATTGTGGGTCATCGTGGAGGAAGGCTGCAATCATGGTACCTCAGACCTAAGGGCTCCCTAGGGAGCATTTTCCCCCACCCCGCCATTCAGATCTGCACTCAACCATAAACCTGGAAATCATTTGTTCTTCTCCCTTAGACATATTCATCAGCCATTCCAGCAATCTCCATGACAGGAGCCTGCTCCTTTCTATTCTGGTGCCCACGGCCTGGCCACACGATTTTTCTTATTTCTCTTGGATAGTTTTGCTCCACAGTCTCCTCATCTCATGTCTGACCTGCTGCCATTGTTGCCAGAGCGAATCTTCCAGAACTGAAGTGAAGAATCTTCAAGGCAAAAATGAAAACTCTTGGCAAACACGAAGTCAGTCCCTGGTGGTCCAGCTGGCAGCCCTAGCTCCCATCAGGCCCCACTTTCAAAGGGTCCTCCCTTTGGCCAAGATGTTTAGTTTGCGGTTTCTAGGTGTGAGAATAATTCATGCTCCTCAGCCTTTCAGCATGGAGACTTTGTTTGAGACAGATTTCTCTGTGTAGCCCAGGCCGGCCTCAGACTCTGAGATCTGCCTGACTCTGCCTCCAGAGTGCTGAGATTAAAGGCGTGTGCCGCCACCGCCTAGTGATTCAGCTCTCTCTAAGTTATCTTCTTCTGCTTATTCCGGGCGGACCAGCTTGGGTTTATGCTTCAAATTTCTGCAGCTGAGAGCAGGAGTTGTATGTCATTGCCTCATACCTCAAGGCCTGGCATGGTGCCCACCACAGAGGGATTTTTCTAGCAACGTAGTGAATGAATCAGACAAGCTGTTCTGGATGCCTGGTACCCTGTGGCCACTAACCCTTGGACAAGCTTTTCCAACCTTAACGTGTCTCGCTGGAAGAGAGAATGCCGAGTTATTTAGGCCTCTTCAGCCCGGTTTGATCTGTGACCTTGGGGACGTCACTTATCACCTCAGCACCCTCATTCCTCATCTGAAATGAGGGCTAATAAAAAGGAGAGAATAAGAATATTCTTATAAATAAATCAGTATTTATTGAACCAGACACTGTCCTAGGCACTCTTAAATAAGTCAGTTGGAGTGATAGTCACCATATTCCCAGGAGACAGGTTTTACTGTTTCTATATAAGAGGAAACTATGGTGGCTGGAGAGACTGCTTAGCAGTTTAGAGCACTTGTTGCTCATACAGAGGCCCTGGGTTCAGTTCCTAGCTCCTACATGGCAGCTCACAATCATCCATAATTCCAGTTCCCAGGGATCCAATGCCCTCTTCTGATCTCAAAACACTCATAATATATAAAAGTAAACAAATCCACTTGAAATGGAAACCAGAACTTGAAGCAACAGCTTAGCCAGGGGCACAAAGCTGGAAGGTTTGGGGTAAACGGTTACGTTGACCTTAAAAAAAAAAAGAGTATCCAGGCCTCTTCTGAACCTGGATGATGGAGTTTTCCTTATAGCCACAGCAATTTCCTGCCTTAGATCTCCAAAAAATGGTCCTCAAACTTTCCAACAAGCTAGCATTTGGTGAGCACCACTTCTGATCTGCAGGCTCAAGCCTCAGGGTCTCCACTGCTCGACTAGATTATAACTGCTCTCAATGCTCTTTCTGCATCTTTGTCCTAAATCTTTTTTTTCCCCTCTGAGACAGGGTTTCTCTATGTAGTCTTGGCTGTCCTGGAACTCATTGTGTAGACCAAGCTGGCCTTGAACTCAGAAATCTGGCTGCCTCTGCCTCCCAAGTGCTAGGATTAAAGGCGTGCGCCACCACCGCCCAGCTGGTTTTGGTTTTTTCAAGACAGGGTTTCTCTATGTAACAGCTCTGGCTAGCCTAGAACTCACTTTGTAGACCAGGCTGGCCTTGAACTCATGAAATCTGCCTACCTCTGCCTCTGGAGTGCTGGGATTAGAGACATGCACCCGGCTAGAGCCTTCCCATTTTCAAGCAAAAAAAAAAAAAAAAAAAAAAGAAGTTCAAAGTGTCTCACCTAGTTATGAGGCAGTCACCATCACCAGTGTCTAGCATGCCCCTGGAGACAGGCAGACATGTTTTCTAATTGACTGGGAGGTAGAGAAGTGGCCTGGCTGAAGCAGGGCTGTGGACATGTCAGGCCGACTTGGTTTCTAATCGTGATTCTTCAGGCTGCAGAGCCACTGTAGCTCAAGAAGGGGAAAGAGGGACTCTAGTCCAGGAAGAGGAGACCTGTTTTAAGAGCTGATTGAGCAGAAGAGGGGATTGAGACGCTATTCAAGGGCAAGAATCTATCTCACTTTTATGTCTTCACTGTCTAGTTCATCCCAGGGGCATACCTGGTACTCAACAACTGCCTGTTGGCTCTAGGAGGGTATTTGGGAGGAGGAAGGAGTGGGAACTTGAGGGGGTTTAGATTCAAGAATCACAGAATGGACAGCAGAGAAGAGGGTTCAGGAGAGAGACTCCAGATGTGTGACCCTGGTTCCCTTACTTGGCCATGAGGAACTCCTCCAGGGGAACGGGGTGCTGTGGCTTTAAATGATTTCCGCTCTGTCAGTGAGACTGCTCTGTTGAAAGAGTTATCCTCCTGCTCCTGCACTGGGCCTCCCCCTCCTCTCAGCTCCCCAAACCCTTCTCAGCCACTGTGATGGGATAATTAGATGCGAGAGCTCAGCACAGATGATGCTCCAGTTGCTTAGCAACTAATGGTTTCCATGGAGACCGCAAAGCACAGCCTCCAGAGCAGCCAGTGAGCAGCTCGGCAGGGCAGGGAGAAGACGCAACTCTGCTCCTCCAGAAACCTGGGGAGGGTTAGGGTGGGAAATGTGGAGGGGGAGATTGGAGGGAGATGGGAGGGCTTAAAGGCACAGGACCCTCATATCCCTTTAAAATGCGACCAGAGATATACCCTTTCCTATCTCACTTTGTCTCACTCCTAATTTCAAATGAGGATTAAGAATGGACCGATACAATCTGCTCTGCGGTAAACCCACCCTCTTCCTGATTCCTCCTTAGCCCGAATGGGAGGAGATAGCTCCCAAGCCCATATGTAAACACCCTGCTATGTTGAGATTTTGAGGACGGTCCCCTGACCCTGACATCCCACCAGTTAGCCCTCTTCCCCACGTCAAGTTCTCCTTTGTGTGTGGATCTTCTTTCAGTGTGTGGAGTGAGGGTAAGATCTCATCTAAAGGGGACAAAAGCCAAGGAGCAGGAAACACAGAAATCAGTTCTCCACCCAAAGGTAGCCTGTCCTGGCAGCGTGAGAAAAACCTCTGTCCCGCTTTCCATTAGAGGTGTGTGTGTGTGTGTGTGTGTGTGTGTGTGTGTGTGTGAGAGAGAGAGAGAGAGAGAGAGAGAGAGAGAGAGAGAGAGAGAGAGAGGAAGAAGAAGAAGAGAGAGAGAGGAAGAAGAAGAAGAAGAAGAAGAAGAAGAAGAAGAAGAAGAAGAAAGAGAGAGAGAGAGAGAGAGAGAGAGAGAGAGCGCTTTAAGCGCCTTGGAAATGCAGTTTCAGGAAAAACAGCTCAACAGGTGAAGGCTCTTGCCACCAAGCCTGATGACCAGAATTTTGATACCGAGAAACCACATTGTGAAAGGAAAGAACCAGCTCACACAGTTGTCCTCTGCTCTCCACATGTACTCTGTGGCTCACGTGGGCACACACATACACAAGATCATAAATGTAACTTTAAAATTGGAAAGAAATGTGGTTTCAAGCTTTACCCCCAACCCACTGAATCAGACGCCGCGTTTGAACCGCTTCCCCGATAGTCCATTGCACAGTAAATTTGGAGACACTCTGGGTGCGAGTCCCTCCTGCTCTCTGCCTGGGCCCCCAGGTTCTGTCTTCTATCCCCCTGGCATCCCAGGCTTTAAGCCCACCCACCATGGGGGAAAGACAACCCTATCAGCCCTTAACTGGTCTCTACTCCTCTACTAGGACCCTGACCCTTTCTCTGGGACTGGGGAAAATGGGTGGTTCCTGGAGCGGACACTGAGGGTACTGAGCTCAGGCTCTGTAGAGTTCTCCAGTCTGAAAAAGCCCACCCCCTCTGACCGGTGACCACCTTAGTCTCAGGTTCCATATCTACGAAAGGCAGTGCCACTTAACGATGGCTGTTGGTCAAGAGAGTGAGGGCCTGCTGAGCCCCTGCCCAGCGCTCAGAGCAGGGGTGTCTAAATTCACGTCCCTCTCCTCTGCCTCTGGTTGGAAAACTTCCTTTACTTCTCTTATTTAGCCTGAGGTGGGGGACACCAGAAAATAGTGTTGGTCTTGTGGTACCAGCGATTGAAACCCAGAGCCTCCTGCACATGACCATTGGGCTACATCCCCAGTCCTTGCTCATCTTTGTTGCCGCTGGCTTATCTTGTCCTGAGGGGGTTTGTTGTTATTCTGGTTGCTTTTTGTTATGTTTTGGTTTTGTTTTTTTTTGAGACAGGGTTTCTCTGAGTAGCTATGGCTGTCCTGGAACTCACTCTGTAGTCCAGGCTGGCCTCAAACTCAGAGATCCACCTGCCTCTGCCTCCCGAGTGCTGGGATTAAAGATGTGCACCACCATCACCTGGCCTCATTTGTTTGTTTGTTTGTTTGTTTTTGAGACAGGGTCTCTCAACATATCCCTGGCTGTCCTGGAACTCACTATGTAGAGCAGGCTGGCCTCAAACTCACAGAGATCCTCCTGCCTCTGCCTTCCGAGTCCTGGAAGGCCCCACTACACCCTGCTTGGTTTGTTTTGAGACAGGGTCTCACTGGGTAGCCCAGGCTGGCCTGGGACTCAGGATGCTCCTGTCTCTTGTTTCCTGAGGTTTTTCTTCTTTAGTCTCCACCGGCTGAACAAATGTTTGCTGCCCGAGTCAGTCTGTGTCTACTCTCCAGCCCAACATCCTTGCTGGACCTCTCTGGAATCCTTTTCTGGCCTGCCTTGTCCCCACCCTCTAGAGAAATCTGAAGGTTCACACTGACACCGGCAGCTTCTCGCAGAGCTGCAGTGTCTTGGGCCTCGGTCAACACCAGAAATAGAAACTCTGACTCTACTATCCCCACCCCAAGCAACCAAACTCCCTCTCTCCCATTCTTCCTTTCAACCCCTGGGGTTTTCCCTCCAGAGCAGGCCAACTCCAGAACTCACGGCCCTCCTAGGAAGACTCCTACCTCCTTGGGGAGAAGCAGCCTCTATGCAAGGCTGCAGACTCGTAGAGGAACCCTGTGCTTCAGACATGGGAGTTCTCAAAGAAGGAGTCATCCTCCCCTGCAGCTAACTAAGCTGCCAGGACCCAGCCAGGGCATCCCCCTTTGGGCCTGAGGGCCTGTTCCTGGTCCTGAAAAACCTGTTTGGGGGGTCCTCCCTGAGGCTACAGTGTTCAAGGGGCAAGTTGGACTGGATTCCCAGCAGCCCCTCCCACCCACCCCAAGACAAAATCAGCCACCCTGGGGCTGGGCCTCATTGGCCTCAGGAAGCCGCAGCCTGTTCTAGGATCCAATTCCCAGAGCAGTATGACATCCGCGCCGCCTGTCCAGACCTTGTTCCTGATTCTGCTGGCCGTCCTGGCTCCGGGGGCTGCAGGTCTCTATTTCTGGTGGGAGCGAGGAGGGTGTTAGAACTCTAGAGAGGGAACATTGCCTCTTCCAGGGCTCTGGAAGAGGGTGTTGGTCTAGCTGGCTGGGGTTGAGGGCTAGTGATGGTAGTGACCGGGTGACAAATTCCTAGGCTTCTTCCTGGCCCAGGAGAAGCGTGGGAAGGATTCCAGGTTTGCGTGGGTGGGGTGAGGTCGGGAACTGACTGGCTGTTAGAGTCTAGTCTGTCTCCCAGGCAGCTCGGCGTATCCACCATCTGCAGCTCAAGCCTGCCCTCTGGTGGTCAGATTCGCACGGGCCTGTCCTGACTCTGCGCCCTTTGCAATGACCCCCGGCCAGATCCGAGTTGAGAGTGTGGCTAACTCCAGCTGCATTCCCTCCCGACTTTACAGCGGACTTCAACATCTCAAGCCTCTCTGGTCTGCTGTCTCCGGCGCTAACAGAAAGCCTGCTAATTGCTTTGCCCCCATGTCACCTCACGGGAGGGAACGCCACACTGATGGTCCGGAGAGCCAACGACAGCAAAGGTCGGCTTCCCTGTACCTATTTATGCGTCCATGGTAACCTCTCTTACGATACCCAAGAGCTGCCCGTTCTCCATGGGACTGCTAGAAATTTGACTCTGCCTTTCACCCCTATTTCCCATCAGTGGTTAAATCAGTCTTTGTGGTGCCTCCATGCCGCGGGCGCAGGGAGCTAGTGAGCGTGGTGGACAGTGGGGCTGGCTTCACCGTCACCCGGCTCAGCGCCTATCAGGTGACAGACCTAACACCAGGCACTAAATACTAGTAGGTACCGGATGGACACGCGTGGGAGAGGGATGCGGAGAGAAGCTGGGGGGTGCTGGTGAGCATGAGGAAGAGAGGACACAGCTGAAGGATATGGACTGTGGGCCTCCACCCCAGGAGGGCACAGCTGGGGGACAGAGCTATGAAGGTGGGGGCTGGAGCCTCTCCTGCCAAGTGCCGGATACGCACTGGGCATCTCTGCTTTCTCCCAACTCCCACCTCTAAAGCATTTCCTACCGAGTGCAGAAGGGGACGTCCACCGAGTCCAGTCCAGAAACCCCGATGTCCACGCTTCCTCGTAAGTAAAATACCTACCTCTCCCCACATCCCAAGTGTCCACACACCTCCTTGAGCTCCGGACTTTATCCCCCAGAGCAAGTTAACTAAATTGTTTTCAGAGCTCTCTCTCCTGATGAATGTTTGCTATAGCCCCCTCCTGTTCGCTATCTGCTGAACTCAAGGCTCCCTGTGTGGAGGGATGGTGTTCTAGTAAATCTCCTTGCTGACTCCTAAGTGTTGCTACGAGAAGTCCATCATTGTTGCTGAAGTGCTGGCTGGCTAGATGGCCAGGCTAAGCTGTGAGACCTGGCTAGGGGCCCCTCCAACCCACAAAGGTTTTCTTCTTCTGACAGGAAGGAACATGGAGTCTATCGGGTTAGGAATGGCCCGGACGGGAGGCATGGTGGTCATCACAGTGTTGCTGTCCGTTGCCATGTTCCTGTTGGTCGTGGGCCTCATCATTGCCCTGGCGCTGGGTGCCCGAAAATGAGAAGGGCTATCCTGCATCCCAGGCTCCTCCAAGAAGCCCAGCCTGCTTTCTCCCAGGATCCAGTCACTGGTTTCTATCCGTGTCTTCTCTTCCCTTCGCACTGCAGTCCTGTGAGAACCGATTTTCCTCTTCCATGTGCTCAGTTCTCACAATAAAGTCTGGCCCGTTCGTGTGAGCACCTCTGTAGCGGGTCCCCTTCTGCACATATTACCACATCCCTGTCAATGACAGATGCATGTCATTCTCTCCAGCCCCAAGCTCCAGGGTGACTTGCCCAGGAGAGAGGCGAGCAGGGACAAAGGCAGTGGCAGCCTAGGAGATGGCTCTAAGTCCCAGACCTGGGTTTCAGCAGGTCACCCAAGCAGGACTCTGGGTTGGGTTGGGAGGGGAAGCTGGATCACCACATGAAGTTGGGGCGTAGAAGCTGACAGAGCTGGGGGAAGCTGTGGGGAGAACAGAAAGACAGGGCAGGCACTGAGCATGGGTGAAGAGCATGCTGAAGGGAGGTAGGACTGAGCAGAGACGGAGGGATCCGGGAGGGAGGGAGACAAGAGAAGTACAGTATGGTAAACAGGCAGGAGTCTCACCCTCGTTCTCCTCCTCCTCCTCCTCCTCCTTCTTCTTTTTTTCCGAGACGGTGTTTTTTTTTTTTTGTTTTTTTTTTTGTTTTTGTTTTTTTGTTTGTTTGTTTGTTTTTGTTTGTTTGCTTGCTTGTTTGTTTGAGACAGGGTTTCTCTGTGTAGTTTTGGAGCCTGTCCTGGATCTCACTCTGGAGACCAGGCTGGCCTCGAACTCACAGAGATCCGCCTGCCTCTGCTTCCCGAGTGCTGGGATTAAAGGCATGCACCACCACCTGGCTCACTGTCCCTTTTCCAAGGAAGTTTCTGACCTTGATTGACCTCTTCTGACCCCTTCCTCCACCCTCTAATCCCTATCCTGTCCCACGGTGTTACCATGGCTCCCAACTCTGTGTGTTTGTTTGATGTTAGGGACCTACAATACTGTGTGCCTGTGACACAGTAGGTACTTAGTAATCACGTGTGGATTTCAACCCTTGGGAGGTTGCTGAGGATTGCCCTAGTTCAAGGCCAGTCTAGACTACATGGTGAATTTCAGAAGAGCCTGGACTACAGAGAAAGACCCTGTCTCAAAAAAACAGAACCAAAACCAAAGGAGAGTAAGATAGCTCCGCAGGTAAAGCTCTTGCCAGGCAAACCCAAGGACCTGAGTTCAATCCCCAGAATCCACATAAAGGTGCAAGGAGAAAACCTGAACGCACAAAGATGTCCTCAAACCTCCAACACACACTGTGGCACGAGAGCCTCACCCCATCATACATGGACACACACACACATAATAAGAAACTTTTTTTAAAAAGTTTAAAAACAGGCTGGAGAGATGGCTCAGTGGTGAAGAGCACTAACTGCTCTTCTAGAGGACCTGGTCAATTCCTAGCACCCACATGGCAGCTCATAACTGTCCACTACTCCAGTTCCAGAGGCTGTGACGCCCTCTGCTGGCCTTTGCAGGTACTGCATGCACACACGTGCACAGGTAGCACGCACATTTAGTGCCAGCACTTGGGAAGCAGAGGCAGGTCAGCCCGGGTTATAAAGTTCCAGGCCAGCCAGGGCTTCATAGAGAGATCCTGATTTAAAAAAAGAAAAAAGCCGGGCGGTGGTGGCGCACGCCTTTAATCCCAGCACTCGGGAGGCAGAGCCAGGCGGATCTCTGTGAGTTCGAGGCCAGCCTGGGCTACCAAGTGAGTCCCAGGAAAGGTGCAAAAGCTACACAGAGAAACCCTGTCTCGAAAAACCAAAAAAAAAAAAAAAAAAAAAAAAAAAAAGAAAAAAAAAGAAAAATAAATAAATAATAATAATAATAATAATAATAATGGAAGATGGAAAGATGACTCAGTGATTAAGAGCACTTACTGCTCTTACAGAGGACCCAGGTTTGGTTCCCAGGACCAACACAACTGTAACTCCAGTTATAAATCCATTGACTTCTTCTGACCACCAGAGACACCTGAGCTTATGTGGTATGTAAACAAACAATCATGCACTCACACGTGTGAGTGCATAAAATAATACAACATAAAATAATACAACAAAACTTTAGCCACGTGGTGGCGGCATACACCTTTGATCCCAGCACTCGGGAGGCAGAGCCAGGCAGATCTCTGTAAGTTCGAGTCCAACCTGGTCTACAAAGTGAGTTCCAGGATAGGCTCCAAAGTTACACAGAGAAACCCTGCCTCAAAAAATAAAAAATTAATTAATTAATTAGCAGGGTTGGGACCCACTGACCTAGAGTCGTCTGAGAAAAACGAACGTCAATTGAGAAAATGCCTCCATAAAATCAGACTGTAGGCAAGCCTGTAGGGCATTTTCTTAATTAACGATTGATGGGGGAGGGCCTAGCCCATGGTGGGTGGTGCCATCCCTAAACTAGTAACCCTGGGTTCTATAAGAAAGTAGGCTGAGAAAGCCCTGAGGAGTAACCCAGTAAGCAGTGTGGCCTCTTCATCAGCTCTCGCCTGGATTTTGTCTGGTTTGAGTTCCTGCTGTGGCTTCCTTCAGTGAACCATGACTCTGGATATGTAAGCCAAATAAACCAAGTTGTTTTGGTCTTTTTTTTTTTTTTTTTTTTCTTTCGAGACAGGGTTTCTCTGTGTAGCTTTGCGCCTTTCCTGGATCTCACTCTGTAGCCCAGGCTGGCCTCGAACTCACAGAGATCCGCCTGGCTCTGCCTCCCGAGTGCTGGGATTAAAGGTGTGCGCCACCACCGCCTGGCCTGGTCATGGTTTTTCATCACAGCAATAGTAACACTATGACAATTATCTCAGCTACACAGTACAAGTCCAGCCTGGGCTACATGAGACTTCATTGTAAAAAAAGAAAAAAACAGCCTGGGGATATGGGTTGGTAGGGGAGAATATTTGTTCTGCAGACATAAAGATCTGAGTTTGAATTCCCAGCACTCACATTAAAACAAAACAAAACATGATCTCAGCACTTAGGACGCAGAGCAGGCAGATCTCTATAGGCCAGCTTGATCCACATAGTGAGTTCCAGGCCAGCCAGGGCTACACAGTGAGACCCTATCTCAAAAAAAAAAGAAAAAAAAGAAAAGAAGAAAAATGTCTGTTATGACTGCATATGCCTATAGCTTCAGTGTTGGGACAGAGACAGAGAGATCCTGGGAACTTGGTGGCCTGCCTGGCTAGACCAACATCAAGCATAAGGTTCAGTGAGACCCTGTCTTAAAAGAGCAGGTGGCCTTCACTTGCAGGTGTGTGGCACGTACAACCACATGGCACACACACACCAAGTTAAAGAAATAAATACAGAGTGTGCTAAATGATGGAGATAAGCAGAGAGGAGTGCAGAGCAGAGTCCTCCCTTACTGAGGACCTAAGTTGAAGCCAGAGGCCAGGCTTGTCATGGAGAACGTGTCCTGAAGAGGTGACGTTTTTGGAGCTAGGCTTCTTGTATGGTGGGAGCACTGCACTGGCAAGCTAAACCACTGTCCATACAAGCACCATGTAGGGGCTCTGACTCATACCAGGCTCAGAATGGAGAGAGCCAGCCCCAAGAGATTCCACTGTGCACCCAACTCTGGTGACAACCAAGATACGTGTCGTAGGATTGACTGCCGTTAGGGTTGCTATTGTGGTTTGTTTTTCCCTCTGTGGGCTGTGTGGTGGTGGTGGTACTGGGGGTGAACTCGGAGTGTCTGAGCCCCGCCCTCAGTCCTGGCTGTATGGACCTATGCATTGTTCCGTGACCTAGGCTGTAACCAGCCTGACAGAGATAAGGGTATCCTCAGAGAAACTTGGGTCCCTTCTTTGTCTCTCAGACTGAGAGGCTGAGGCCCTGGGAGTAGCCAGAAGAGGAACTGGTCTTCCAGAGAAAAATCTACAACTTGTCAGACCCCCTGCAGGACACTGGAGTCCAGACAATGATGTGTCAGTGTGCACAGGACCACACCTGACCAGGCCTTCTTAGCCGGCCTTTGTGTTAGAACTCTATAGATGGACTTAAACCTCCCCTTCACAGTAGAATACTGAAGACAAACTTGGGGGAGCTCCACCTGACAGGTCTCCTTTCCCAATGTGCCTAGATTGAATAAACCTCTTTCTCTGCTTTTCACCTTTTTTTTTTTTTTTTGAGACAGGGTTTCTCTGTATCCCTGGCTGTCTTGGAACTCACTCTGTAGACCAGGCTGGCCTTGAACTCAGAGATCCACCTGCCTCCATCTCCCGAGTGCTGGGATTAAAGGTGTGTGCTGACACAGCTTGGCCTCCTTTTCACTATTAATTTAGTTTTTTTAATTGGCCCATTGAAGATGGCTGACGGAGCCTGGCTTGTCTGGGCCCCCAGAGATCTGACGCCCGACTCTGATCTCACCACTATTCATTTACAGAATTTTCCTCATCTCGTATGGATAGTGAAACATACAAAAAAGGAGGTACGACTGAGTTGCAGTGGAGCCCACGAAGTCAAGGGCAGCCTGGGCAACAAAAAGCCTTTCTCGGGGGTGGGGTGGGGTGTTGTTTTTTTCTTTTTTCTTTTCTTTTCTTTTTTTTTCCTTTTTGTTTGAGACAGGGTCTCGCTTTTGTAGCTCTGGCTGTCCAGAAGCTCACTATGTAGATCAGACTGAGTGTTGTAGATTAAAAGTGGCGAGGAGGAGTCAAACCATACAACAGGGCCCACGTGGAAAGTTATTGAGGGGAGAGGGGAGAAGGGAGCAGAGACCGGTCCCTGCAAAGAGAAAGAGATGGGAGGTAGGCAAGGCCTGTCTTTTATGTATCAAATGCACACAGGGGCTGCCCTTAGTAGCTGCAGCTGAGGATATCTCCTGTCAGGACCCTAAGGGCAGGCCAGTACAGATGCCTAATGCTAACACCAAGCCTAGTCTAGTAATGGGTTATAATTCACCTTAAAAGTAAGAATCTGTTCCAGGAAAAGGCGCAAAGCTACACAGAGAAACCCTGTCTCGAAAAACCAAAAAAAAAAAAAAAAAAAAAAAAAAAAAGTAAGAATCTGGCCGGGCGATGGTGGCGCACGCCTTTAATCCCAGCAGTCAGAAGGCAGAGCCAGGTGGATCTCTGTGAGTTCGAGGCCAGCCTGGTCTACAGAGTGAGTTCCAGGACAGGCTCCAAAGCTACACAGAGAGACCCTGTCTCAAAAAAACAAAAACAAAAACAAAAAAATAGTAAGGATCTGGGCTAGAAGCTTAGCTCAGTGCTACAGAACTTGCCTGAGTTTAATCCCCAGCACAACAAAGAAAGAAATTAAAGTTCAGGTCAGTTGGGCGGGTGGTGGTGGTGGCACATGCCTTTAATCCCAGCACTCAGGAGACAGGCAGGCAGATCTCTGAATTAGAGGCCAGCTTGGTCTACAGAGCGATCCGGGACAGCTAGGGCTGTTACACAGAGAAACTCTGTCTCGAAAAACCAAACCAAAACAAACCAAAACCACCCAGGAGGTCATAGTGACTCCAGTGGTGGTGTTATTGCTTGCTTTTCTTTGTTTGTTTGTTTGTTGTTTTGAGATGGGGTTTCTCTGTCCAGGAACTGGACAGCTGAGGCCACACAGTGAGACCCTGTCTCAAAAACAAAACAAAAATTTTCTGATTTTTAGGACTCACAAGTAAAGAGCCCATGCTGTTCAATCATGAGGACAGGAGTTCAGGTTTCAGTACCTGCATCCCCACAATCAGCCTGTAACTCCAGCTCCTAGGAACAGGATGCCCTCTCCTAGCCTTCAAGGGTACCCACACACATGCATCTACACTCATACAGACACATGGAAATATACATTCATAAATAAAACAAATCTTTTAAAAATTCAAACCCAGCAATTGGGAGGTGAGTTTGAGGCCAGCGTGGTCTACATACTGAGTTACAGGACAGCCAGACTTACATAGCAAGACCCTGTCTCAAAATAAGTAAATAAATATAAAAAATTCCAACTCCTGAATTTTGTCTACATAGGCAAATATCTCCGTTTTTAGGAGATACCGACTGAAGTGTTGCAGGGTGAAGAGTATGCTGTCAACAAACTACTCCTAAATGACTTGTTAAAAACGATACACCTTTAAGGGCTGGAGATGTAACCAGAGCAGCGGCATGGCATACCTGAGGCCCTGGGATCTATATCAGGCATCAATCAGTTCATGAGTAATAAAAAAAAATGCATTATGAGGAGCTGGACCTAGTAATTGCACACCTTTAATCCCAGCACTTGGGAAGCAGAGGCAGGTGAATCTCTTCTTTGAGTTTGAGGCCAGCCTGGTCTACATTGTGAATTCCTCAACAGCCAGAGCTACATAGTGAGATTCTGTCTCAAATAAACAAAAATAAAAAGAAAGAAAAATACATAACGAGGACTAGTAAGATGGCCCAGCGTGAACTCCTACAGCTGATAAACTCCTTCAGTAAAGTGGCAGGATACAAGATCAACTCAAAAAAATCAGTAGCCCTCCTATACACAAATGATAAAAGGGCTGAGAAAGAAGTCAGAGAAACATCACCCTTTACAATAGTAATATAAAATACCTTGGGATAACACTAACTAAACAAGTGAAGGACCTTTTTGATAAGAACTTTAAATCTCTAAAGAAAGAAATTGAAGAAGATATCAGAAAATGGATCTCCCATGCTCATGGATAGGTAGGATTAACATAGTAAAAATGGCAATCTTACCACAAGCAATCTACAGATTCAACGCAATCCCCATCAAAATCCCAACACAATTCTTCACAGACTTGTGGCCTTGTGAAAAATACTCAACTTCATATGGAAAAACAAAAGACCCAGGATAGCTAAAAGAATCCTATATGATAAAGCAAACTTTGGAGGCATCACCATCCCTGACCTCAAGCTCTACTATAGAGCTATAGTAATAAAAAACAGCTTGGTACTGGTATAAAAACCAACATACGGACCAATGGAATCGAATTGAAGACCCTGACATTAATCCATGCACATATGAACACCTGATTTTTGACAAAGAAGCCAAAACTATACAATGGAAAAAAGAAAGTATCTTCAACAACTGGTGCTGGCATAATTAGATGTCAATATATAAAAGATTACAAATAGATCCATATCTGTCACCATGCACAAAACTCAAGTCCAAGTGGATCAAAGACCTCAACATAAATCCAGTTACACTAAACTTAATAGAAAAGAAAGTAGGAAGTACTCTTGAACGCATTGGCACCGGAGACCACTTCCTAAATATAACACCAGCAGCACAGACCCTGAGCACAACAATTAATAAATGGGACCTCTTGAAACTGAGAAGCTTTTGCAGGGCGAAAGACATGGTCAATAAGACAAAAAGACAGCCAACAGAATGGGAAAAGATCTTCACCAACCCCACATCCGACAGAAGATTGATCTCCACAGTATATAAAGAACTCAAGAAACTAGACATCAAAATACTAAACAATCCAAGTAAAAAATGGGCTAAAGAGCTAAAAAGAGAATTCACAAAACAAGAATCACAAATGGCTGAAAGACATTTAAAGAAATGCTCAACATCCTTAATCATCAGAGAAATGCAAATCAAAATGACTCTGAGATACCATCTTACACCTGCCAGAATGGCTATGATCAAAAACACTATTGACAGTCAATGTTGGAGAGGATGTGGTGCAAAGGGAACACTCCTCCACTGTTGGTGGGAATGCAAGCTTGTACAACCACTGTGGAAATCAGTATGGCAGTTTCTCAGAAAATTAGGAATCGAATTACCTCAAGACCCAGCCATACCACTCTTGGGCATATATCCAAGGAATGCTGATTCATACCACAAAGATACATGCTCAACTATGTTCATAGCAGCACTATTCATAATAGCCAGAACCTGGAAACAACCTAGATGCCCGTCAACTGAAGAATAGATTAAGAAAATGTGGTACATAATACATAATACACAATGGAGTACTACTCAGCAGAGAAGAACAATGACAGCATGAAATTTGCAGGCAAATGGATGGAACTAGAAAAAAAAATCATCCTGAGTGAGGTAACCCAAACCCAGAAGGACAAACATGGTATGTACTCACTCATAAGTAGATTCTAAATATAAAATAAAGAACTATCAGACTACAACCCACAGAACCATGGAGGCTATATATATAGCATGGGGGACCCTAGGACGACTGTGGCTTATAATAAGTTTTGGTTTTACTCAATTACTGAGCAAGCCTCAATGAAACATTTCACTATTAAGATAAGAATACATACTGTATCAAGGTGATAATACAAAAATTAATTAATTAATTAATTTTAAAAAATAAAAAAAAGATGGCCCAGTGTACGGGCATTTGCCACCAAACTTGACAATCTGAGTTCCACCCCTGAGGCCAACTCCCCCAGGTTGTCCCGACCTCTATCCTAGCGCCATGGATGCTCACATGCATGTACACACACACAAAATAAATAAAACCTAATAAAAATGTAAAAATTTATATGATGAGCTGAACATGGTGATGATGCCTGTAATCCTTTCCAGCTAGTCAGTACAGAATTCAAAGTCCAGCTTCTACTCAAGTGAGATCGGGTGGGTGGTGGTGGTGCACACCTTTAATCCCAGCACTTGGGAGGCATAGGCAGGCGGATCTCTCTGAGTTCGAGGCCAGCCTGGTCTACAGAGTGAGTTCCAGGACAGGCTCCAAAGCTACACAGAGAGACCCTGTCTCAAACAAACAAACAAAAACAAACAAAACCAAGAGTGGGATCAGATTTTCCAAAAAGAAAAAAAAGAAAAGAAAAAACTGTGTGTATAGAGGTATATGCTGAGGGTACAGTTGCATGGTATTGCTTGGTAGGGACTTGTCTAGCATGTGCAAGACCCGTCAATTCCCAGTACTGAGAGAAATAAACGATTAAATGAATACAAAGTTAATGAGGATGTAAAGAAATTTCTACAGCTTACGGAATTTTTTTTTGTAAATTTGAAATTAAAAATAAAATAAAAAAAATCAAATTGCTATTTAATTTAATCTCAGCTCTACCACCCACTAAGGTTGTAATCTTAGATAAATGATATAATGCTTTTTTTTGGTTTTTTTTTTGTTTTTCGAGACAGGGTTTCTCTGTGTAGTTTTGCGCCTTTCCTGGAACTCACTTTGTAGACCAGGCTGGCCTCGAACTTACAGGTATAATGCTTTTATGAAACATAAATATTGTTTTGTTTTGTTTTGTCTTTTTCGAGACAAGATTTCTCTGTGTAGTCCTGGCTGTCCTGGAACTCCCTCTGTAGACCAGGCTGGCCTCAAACTCGGAGATCCGCCTGCCTCTGCCTCCTGGGATTAAAAGCGTGCCTTAAAGCCACTTCCTTTTTTTCTTTTTGCTTTTGTTACAGACCTGCGGGTGGAGCACCTTTCGGCCTGCCCCGCCACGCCCCCGCACTTTAACTCTTCCCACCCCCTCCACTCCCTAACCCACCCACCCCGGCCCCGCCCCCTCGAGCCAGGGTCTCTGGAAACCCAGACTAGCCCGTGTAGCCTAGAGTAACTTTGTATGAGTGCTTTCACCGGAGAGTCGGTGTAGCTGTGGAGGAGCACGAACTGGTTTTAGGCGGTGCGGGGCTTCGAACTCGCTCAATAGCTGAGCTGGTGATCGCGAGCGGGGGGCGGTCTGGGGGGCGCTGCACACCTGACCGCTCCCACCACCCGCTCAGTGGCCCCAGGGTGTGTGAGGAGGAATCTTCCACTCAGGCGAGTCTCCGCCTCTCTCGCCCCTTGCCTGGACTCCTCTATCCTCTACAGTGGACCTCCAACTCCAGGACCGGGACTTCTGGGCCAGACTCCATGGCCAGGTCCCGGGCTTGCTGGACTGGGACATGGGCAACGAGTGTTTCCTGTCCTTCACCACCTCGCACCTGCCCCTGTACACGCAGAATCGTGAGTGGGGGCCGTGGGGGAGGGGGTCGCGGGGGGGGGGCGGCGAGTGGGCGAGCCGCCGGTGGCCCCCCAGGCTCGCCTCCTGGCTGGGCTCGCCCCACGCAGGAGAGGGAGTGGTGGCCCTTACTGCGACTGGGTCCCCAGGGCCGGCGGGACCCGTCCAACACCTCCCCCCGGAACATTTCTAGGCCTCTGCGGAGCTTTGGTGCTTGCGCATCAGAACTGGGCGTCCCGAAGGCTGTATTTTTCGGTGTCGGACAGTCACAGTTGTCTTTAGGGAAGTCTCCTTGGCTCTTTTTGCTTGGTGTGGTTGCTGTTTATGTTTTTGTTTTGATGCCCTGGCTTGTCAAGTCTTAACAGTTGGTGCACCTCCTGGAGCTCTAGGCGTGGGCCACCACCACCCCGGGCTATCAGCCCACCTCGACTTGTGTTCTCTGTAGTACCAAATGGATTTAATAGTGCCGAAGGGATGGTGGGCCAGTATGTGCTCTGTAAATTTTTTCTCCTCCTCGGACCTTAAGTTCAATTGTTGGAGGTAGTTACTCTTTGCATTCAAAGTGAGTTGTTTTTTTTTTTTTTGCCACGTCCAGCACGATCGTTGGGTTAACTACTTTCCCCCTGTAGTCGGATCCGTCAGCTCCGCTTTCATATGTAATTTCATATACCTCAGAAGGTGACGCAGGAGTGATGGAACCCAGGGATTCTAGGCCGGTCTAAAGGTGTCTTGTGCAAGGGCCTTGTCTTTGTTTCTGGGAAGATTTTGATTTTTTGTTTTGTTTTGAGACATGGCCTCCCCATGTAGCCCTGGCTGGGTCCAGAACGCTAGATCAGGCTGGGGTCCCTGACTTGGAGTTATTTATCCAGGTAGGAACAGTAAGTAAGATGTCAGGTTCTGGGGTGAGGGGTGGATTGGCGACACAAATTTTGAGGGTTTTGGTATATGGTTGGAAATTAAGGAGTAAGAATAGTTGGACGAGGGCTGAACCCTTGAGACATTCCAGTGCAGAGACTGAGGAAGAGGAGATAACCACAACCAAGAATAAAAAGTGGTGCTGTGGTATTCGGGAACCCTGGTGATAAGATGTTTCAAGAGTTGAGATTGGGAGATAGAGGTGGGAGGGTCCGGGGCTCAAGGTCATCCTTGGCTTCTCCAGGAGTTCTTTAGGAGTTATACACACACACACACACACACACACACACACACACACACACACACTCTCGCAGTCAAAAAAAAAGTACAGAGAGGAATCGAGGTGGTCAACACAGAGTAATGGGATAACTCTGATCCAATAGCTGTGTATGTGTGAAAATGTCAGAAACTGTGGGTGGTTGGTTTTGAGACAGGGACCTGCTTTGTAGCCTAGGCTGGCCTCCAACTGGAGACCCTCCCCCTCAGCCTCCCTAGTGCTGGGATTACAGGTGCAAGCCACTATTCACAGCTTCCCACCATCTTTTACAATTAGTACACGCAAATCAGAAGTTTAAAGAGCTAGGCATGGTGGTGCATGCCTTTAATCTCAGCACTTGGGAGGCAGAGGTAGGCACTCAGAGAGTTCAAGGCCAGCCCGGTCTATATAGTAAGTTCCAGGCCAGCCAGGGCTAAAAAAAGGAAAAAAAAAAAAAAGTTAGCTATGGTGGCACACATCTGTAGATGCTGAGGCAAGAAAATCTCAAGTTCCAGACCAGCCTGGGCTATATAGCAGAACCCTGTCTCAAAAGAACAGGGTAGGGGTTTAACTGGAGTTTAATTCCTGGAACTCAGGTGAGAAAGTGGTCTTGACCTACTCACACATAGTACATAAAAGAAATAAGTAAATAAGAAATTTTTTTTTTAATCACTGAATTATATTTTCCACTTAGAAAGCTTCTTGAAACAGATCTTTCAATTTAGTCCAGGCTAACTTGAACTCAGTATGTTGCTGAATCTGGCCTGGATCTTCTGGCCCTCACCACACATAGGCCTGTGCCACATCCTTGCTTTAATATGCTTTTTTTTTAATTGTTTTTTTGGTACAGGGTTTCTCTGTGTAGCTTTGGAGCCTATCCTGGAACTCACTGTGTAGACCAGGCTGGCCTCGAACTCACCCGAGTGCCGGGATCAAAGGCATGCGCCGCCGCCACCACCCAGTGCTTTACTTTTTTTTTTTAACATTACATTTTAAACCTGTATTTCTGTCTGTGTGTGTATGTATGTGAGTGTGTGCACATGTGGAAGTCAGTACATCTTGTAGCAGTCAGGTCTTTTACTCTGTTATGTGGGCTCCAGAGTTTAAACCCACATTAGCAGGCCAGACAGCATGCTCTTTGACGCACGGAACCATCACATGGGTTCTAATATGCTCTTATATCTCACGAAGTTGCTGTATTGTTTTGCATTCCTGATGTAATCCTTCACCTCAGACTCCCAAGTGCTGGGATTATAGCCCTGTGCCAAGCCCTTTGGTTTTACTATGTTTTTATGTCTTTCAAAGTTGTCATATAGTTTTGGTGCCCCAAATTCACAATCTTCCTGCTTCAGACTCCCAAGTACTGGGATTCCAAGTGTGCACCATCACGGACATGACCCAAAGTTGTTATATTTTCCTTTTTCTAATATGGTGTTGAACATTAGCAGTGAGAGGAAATGAGTTCCCTTCCTCACTCCTGAGCTGTCCAATAAGCACACTATCTCTTTTCAAACAATAACCTAATGGTGTGGTGGTACTCAGGAGGCCGAGAGGCAGGTGGATCTCTGAGTTTGAGGCCAGCCTGGTTTACAGAGTGAGATCCAGGACAACCAGAGCTGTTATACAGAGAAATCCTGTATCAAAAAAAATTTTTTTTATTTTATGTGTATGAGTGGCTACATGTATATATGTGCACCACTCAAATGCTTGGTGGTGTCCAGGGAAGCCTGAAGAGGGTGTCCCATCACTTGGAGTTCTCTTAACTGCTGAGCCATCTTTCCAGCTCCTGAAACTTTTTAAACTTGTCATTCCTTTTGACCCAAGACTTTCTGTTTTGTTTGTTTTTTTCCTGAGACAGGATTTCTCTGTGTAACTCTGGCTGTTCTAGAACTTTCTGTAGACCAGGCTGGCCTCAAACTCATGTAGATCTGTCTGCCTCTGCCTCCCAAGTGCTGGGACTAAAGGCATGTGCCACCACGCCCAGCCTGACCCAAGACGTTTTTATAGGATCCTAAGTATATAGGTATGTTAGCACAGAGACAGACAGATCTCTGTGAGTTCAAGGCCAGTGTGGTCTACGTATGGAGTTTCAGGCCAGCCAGAGCTACATAGAGACTCTGTCTCTAAACAAACAAAGCCAAGCATATAGGTTTGTAAAGTAGGTATGCAAATCAAACATGTACTGATAATAAATCTATTGGAAACTAATTTTAAAACAGTTGTTTTGAAACACACATAATTTTACCATTATTAAAGATGCAAACAGCCGGGGGGTGGGGGTGGCGCACACCTTTAATCCTAGCCCTCGGGTGGCAGAGGCAGGCAGATCTCTGTGAGTTCAAGGCCAGCCTGGTCTACAGAGTGAGTTCTAGGACATGCTCCAAAGCTGCAAAGAGAA
Source organism: Peromyscus eremicus (assembly GCF_949786415.1). Lineage (NCBI taxonomy): Eukaryota > Metazoa > Chordata > Mammalia > Rodentia > Cricetidae > Peromyscus > Peromyscus eremicus. The sequence continues at coordinate 38,795,916 of NC_081422.1, read as the reverse complement.
ATCCTGTCAAAGACTTTAAAAAAAAAAGATGCAAACAGATTTACATACAAATTAGATGAATATGCTTATTTTTACATAGAGAAGTAAATGTTGGCTGAATCTTTGATACTACAGAATTTATGTATAGTGTCTAACAATTTTCAGAGTTGATTGGTATTTTGATCTTCTAATCATTAATACTGAGAATGCTGCTTTTCATAAATGTAGAACAAAGTGGCAGAAATTTATATTTTTGTGCCACTTAAGAAATTGTTGGAAGTTCAATGCTAATCTCACGCCAGAACTCATTGAGTGCTTTTTTTTAAAAAATGAAATGATTTTTTTTAAATCAAATACTCTTTTGTTTTGATTTCTTTTTTTCTAGTCAAGGTTTCACTATGTATCTCTGTCTGTCCTGGAATTCACTCTGTAGACCAGGCTGCCCTTGAACTCGCAGAGATCCACCTGCGGCTGTCTCCCAAATGCTGGAATCAAAGGCATGCACCACTACACTGGCTGAATCAATTTTTGTTTTTTGTTTTGTTTTATGAGACAGTGTTTCTCTGTGTAACAGTCCTGACTGTCCTGGAACTTGATTTGTAGACCAAACTGGCCTCAAACTCATTGAGATTTGCCTGGCTCTGCTTCCCAAGTGTTGGGATCAAAGGTGTGCACCACCACTGCCCAGCTAAAGCAAATATTTTAACACAAAACAATCCAATCTTATATCAGTTGGATACTTACCGAGGAATAATGGTAGGAAAACCTTAAACCTTTAAAACTGAATGTGGTATTACACTTGGAAGTCACAGGCAGTCAGGTCTATGAGTTCAAGGCCAGCCTGATCTATATAACCAGTTATAGGCCAGCCAGGACTACTTAATGAGACCCTCATCTCAAAACAATCTTAAAAAATATATATTTTGTCCCATTTTGTGATGTTGGAGATTGAACTCAGGCTTGTGCATCTCAGGCAAGGACCTCACTGATGAACCACAATCTCAGCCCTAAGTCTTTTGTTTTCCATAACAGAAACATGGAGTCCAGGGAGATGGCCCAGTGGCTAAGAGTGCTTAACTCTGTATGTGAGGTTCTGAATTCAAATCCCCAGACATGCCTCAAAAGCTAGGCATGCGGGGCAGTGGTGGCATACGCCTTTAATCTCAACACTTGGGTGGCAGAGGCAGGCGAATCTCTGTGAGTTCGAGGCCAGCCTGGGCTACAGAGTGAGTTCTAGGACAGGCTCCAAAGCTACAGAAAAACCCTGTCTCAAAACCAAAACACGCCCCCCCACACAAAAAAAAGCTAGGCATGGCTGTTTGTTCCTGTGCCCTAGCATTTAGGAGTGGAGACAGGTGGATCCCATGAGCTCACTAGCCAGCCAGCCTAACCCCAAAAGGTGAACTTCCAGTTCAGTGAGAGGCCTTAAAAGGAACAAGGAGCAGCTTGATGCTTAGCAGGTAAAGGTGCATGCCACCTGAGTCCCATATAGTAGAAAGAGAGACCAGCCCCTTCAAATTGACTTATGACCTACACATGCCATGACACGTGTGCCCCACACACTAATTAATGCTTTTTTTTTTCTTTAAAGTAATATAAGGTGGAACATGGTAGAGGAAGCCACATTCATGCATACAGGGCATGCATACCCACCCCGTACAGATTCATGTACTACACACACACACACAGATGCTCCACAACACACATTCACAGATATACAGGTACATGTACCCCTAGTGCACATATACATGTTCCACATCTCCCACATACACACATGTACAGGTGCCCAAACACACACATGCGCTCCACTACACATACGTGCTACCCACGATAAAAACAAAGGTGGACGAGATGGCTTAGCAGGTGCAGGCTATCAAGCCAGATGACCTGTGTTTGGTCAGCAGAACCCACATGGGGGGAAGAAGAGAACTCTTGCAAACTGTCTTCTGATCTCCACAACAGCACTTTGGCATGTGCACCCCAACACGCACACGCACACACAGACACACACAAATATAATAAAACACATTTAAGAACAGAAAACTTGCCAGGCGTGGTAGCTCACCCCTTTAATCCCAGCACTCGGGAAATAGAGGCAAACTGAGGCCAGCCTGGTCTACAGAGAGTTCCAGGACAACGAGCGTTGCACAGGGAAATCCTGTCTTGAAAAACCAAACAAAAAGAACAGAAAACTTGCTAGGTCTGCTGGCGCACACCTTTAACACCTACCCCACCTCCGGAAGAAAAGACCTGAAAGCTCTGGGCACTGAAAACTCTGCAGTTCCTAACAGAAAAGTCTTCCATTTGAGCTGAGGGGCACCAGGCTCCTCTGCAGTGTGTTTGTTTTGTTTCGTTGTTTTTGTTTGTTGTTTCTTAGGCACATTGGTGTTTTGCCTGCAGGTATGTCAGATCCCTGGAACTGGAGTTACAGACAGGTGTGAGCTGCCGTGTAGGTGCTGGGAATTGAACCCAGGTCCTCTGGAAGAGCAGCCAGTGCTGCTCAGAGAGACCACTGAGTCATCTCTCCAGCCCCAGTTTGTTTTTGTTTGTTTTTTTATATATACAGGGTTTCTCCATGTAGCTCTGGCTGTCCTGGAACTCACTCTGTAGACCAGACTGGTCTGGAACTTTCCGAGATCCACCTGCCTCTGCCTCCTGAGTGCTGGCATTAAAGGTATGTGCCAACAGGCCTGGATGTTGTCATCGTTTTACATGTAGTTCTGTAGATTGGAGTCAGCTATCAGCTATCTCCTGAGCTATCTTCTCAACCGAGGAATTTATCGTGGGGTATTATTTGCATAGGCAGAGAATGTAAGTCACTATCTACACATCCAGGGCTCTCAGATCTACCTCCAGACCAGACCTCCACTGTCTGTGACCTCCATCTTCAGTTTACCATCCCATATGAGGTTGTAACTCACACTTTAGTAAGATGGGGATGTAATGAATGATACTGTGGGCAGGCCTAGGGGATGGTTCTGTTCTGAACATTACCTGATACTGCCAGCCCAAGAAAATGCAATTTAATTTTAGATATGTTAAGCTTGAAGTTGGCCATAGTTACATGTCTGTAATCCCGGGAGGCTGCGGCAGGGGGCTAGAGTGTTTGAGGCCAGCCTGTGATTTATAACAGGATCCCATGTCAGGAGGGAAAGGAGCAGAAGGGGGAGAGAAGTGGGTAGAAGGGAGAGGGGATATGTTGTGTTTGAAGTACTTGTCAATATCCCAGGTAACAACACCCAGTCCACAGCTCTACTGTAGAGACCAGCAGAGAAGTGTGGTATGTAGGTAGATTTGGGAGCCCTGGTTTTAAAGATGGTAACACAAAGCTCAGTGGTAGAGTGCTTGCCTAACAAGCGCAAGGCCCTGGGTTCGGTCCTCAGCTCCGGGGAGGCGGGAGTGGGGCTGGGGAAGTGGGGGGGTGTAACATCAAGTTTAGCCGGGCGGTGGTGGCGCACGCCTTTAATCCCAGCACTCGGGAGGCAGAGCCAGGAGGATCCCAAGTGAGTTCCAGGAAAGGTGCAAAGCTACACAGAGAAACCCTGTCTCGAAAAACAAAACAAAACAAAACAAAAAAGGTAACACAGCCATGGGCATGTATGAGGCTGTTCAGGGATAGTATATGCAGAGTGAGAAAAGAGTGCGGAGTGTTTGAAGGTCAGAGGTAAAGGGCACACCAGTCTCTATAGCTTCATACTACCCAGGCTAGGCCCACACCGCCCCCAGAAATCTTCAGGCCCCCAGATCGTGGGGTAACAGTGGAAATTCTAGAATGTCTTGTCTCTCTCCTTTGCCAGTTGCCAAATACAGACTCCAAATAGTTGAACCACCACCACTGCCTTTGGAAAAAAAACCCAAGCCTGATAAAGATGGTGAGTTGTGAGCTCTGCGGACACAGTTGTTTCCTGAGCTGGGGTCACCTTGCTCCCCAAAGCGGGTGAGCTATGGGAAGTCTCCTTTTCCTCTGCACAGGTCCTGACATTAAGCCCAATCTGTGGATGTGGGTGAACCCAAACATTGTGTATCCTCTCGGCAAGCTGGAGGTGGAGAAACTTAAAAAGAAGGACCTGCAAAGTGTGCTACCTTCCTGCCATCCAGCCCGGAAGCGGGGAGAAGCCAGCTGCTCAAAAGCTTCGGGGGCACAGTCATGGCTGCCTTCTTCCAGACAGCCGTCATCTTGCAAGCGGAAGCAGAAGCAGAAACAGAAGCATTCAGCCTCTTCCCCTAGCACCTGCAAGGAGGTATGGCTGAGTGGGAACAGGGTTGAGGCATCAGCAGCTGGGTTTCTGAGGGCCAGTAAAAGATAAGCTTAGAACTGATCTGTACCCTTGGGTTGGGGAGAAGCCCAGATGGTGGGTTCCAGACTGCTCCCCCATCTACCAGTGTAGCCTGGAGCTGAGGCCAATGAGTCAGGACCAGATCCTACTCTGTGCCCCTCTAGCTTACAGACGAGGAGGAGGCCAAGGACCAGGATGACAGCTCCTCTGTGGCTCTCCCATCCCTTCCCACAAGGGCCCCCCTCCAGAGTCAGAGGAGGCTTCGACAAGCTGTCAGCCCAGAGGGGAGGCTCTGGTCCCGCCCCCCTCTCAATTACTTCCATCTAATTGCCCTGGCACTCAGAAACAGTCCCTCCTGTGGCCTCAACGTACAGCAGATCTACAGCTTCACTCGGTATGTGCCCAGGGGGCCTGTGAGGAGGGAAAGGGAGGGTCAGGGTCTAATAATTTCCAACCTGGCCCTGGGCTGCTGACTCAGTTTCCCTATCTGGGTCTGAGGATGTATGTGCCTTTCTGGTTGTCTTTCCCCGGGCAAATGTGTGCCTACCCCATGTTCAGGAACAGAATTAATTACTCCCACTCCCCTTTCACCTCTTAAAATTCAGGCTTCCCTCAGATATCTGTTCACCGGGGTCAAGGTGCAGCTTCTCCCACCGTGCCTCTGAAGATTAGCCAGAATAATATCTATATTCCCAACATCCCCCACCTACTGCTCCTTAGACTGTCCTGCCTGGCACAGAGCCCTGTACCCACTGGGCTCAAGGAAGCCTCACTGAGAATTTGCATTGAGTGTCTGTGTGTGAGATAGTTGAAATGAGGGCCTCTTTTTTTGTTTTGTTCTTCGAGACAGGGTTTCTGCCGCTTTGGAGCCTGTCCTGGATCTCGCTCTGTAGACCAGGCTGGCCTTGAACTCACAGAGATCCACCTGGCTCTGCCTCTTGAGTGCTGGGATTAAAGGTGTGCGCCACCACTGCCCAGCTAGGGCCTCATTTTTTTTAAGATAAGGGCTCACTGTCTGGCTGGCCTGGATCTCAGATATAGACTAGACTAGGCTTGAACTCTGATCCACCTGCCTCTGCCTCCTAAATGCTGAGATTAAAGGTGGGATACCACGATTGGCTAACAGTTAGCTTTGATAGTCATGTACAGTGAGTATGGGAGAGGCATTCCCTGGTATTAGACAAGAGCCCTCGGCATGTCTGTTCTGGCGTGGTTTGATACAGTTACTGGTTCTGTTTTGTTCCTGCTGTCAAAATCCCCAGCCCTGGACGGAGGGGCAAAAATGAGCCTGAGGTTAGGGGACAGGTTAGGGGACAGTAAACTGGGCTTTAGAAGAAGAACGTTCTCAGCCTAGCATGGTGGCACAGGCCTATCATCTCAGCACTCCGGAGGTAGAGGTCGGAGGAGGAACGGGTTTAAGGGCATCCTCAGCTACCCAGAGAGTTCAGTATCAATCTGGGCCACATTAAGACTCTCTCAAAAAGATCAAGAGAAAAAAAAAAAAGTGGGTCATAAGCAGTGCCCAGGATTGTGGTTCTGCTAGCAAAAGGCCGTTCCAGACCAGCCTGCCCTGCTTCACCCTGTTAGGAAGTGCTGAGGCTCCTGGCCCGGGGGGAAAACAAGGACCAGAGTCAGTCCTCTTCAGAGGAACCACACCCTCCCTTACTTTTCCTCCCTGTCCACAGAGAACACTTCCCCTTTTTCCGGACAGCTCCAGAAGGCTGGAAGAATACGATCCGTCACAATCTCTGTTTCCGAGACAGCTTTGAGAAAGTGCCGGTCAGTATGCAGGGTGAGGCCAGCACACCACCTCGATCCTGCCTCTGGAAGTTGACTGAGGAGGGACACCGCCGCTTTGCGGAGGAGGCCCGAACCTTGGCTTCCACACGGCTGGAAAGTATCCAGCAGTGCATGAGCCAGCCAGGTGTGAAGCCTTGTCATGGGTGGGCCCCACGGTGGGGGACCTGAGGCCCAGACCCTAGGCTGGATGTGCCTGCCAGGGTCACACTCTAGGGACATCTGTAGCAAACAGGGAGAATAGTGGTCGAGACCCTCATTGATGAGAGTGGGACTCTGTATACAAAGAACAGGTTGGGAAATTGCGGTTGCAGAGGACTCTGCTCACAGCCCAGCATGCTGGGAAATCCCATACGAGCTGGGTGATGTACGAGGGCTCATGTGCCAAGACGACTCTTTATAGCAAGCAGAAAGGCTGCAGAAGCAGTAGCATTGGAGCCTTGAGCTCTGGGGGACAGCGTAGCAGACCCGGGAAAGAGCAGGTCAGGGTTGCAAGTTCCTCTGAACTCTCTTACAGATGTGATGCCCTTCCTCTTTGACCTTCAAGAAGAACCAGACATGCCTTATTAAATAGTTTCATTTGGCCGCACCTGTGTGTGTGTGTGTGTTTATGTGATCTCTGAGGACGAGGCCAGGAGGGAGTGGAATTCAGCTCCAACAATGAGTAGGGGTTCTGCTGGGTAGTGGAGGTGCACACCTTTAATCCCAGCACTTGGAAGGCAGGGGCAGGCAGATCCCTGGGTTTGAGTCCAGCCTGGTCTACAGAGTGAGTTCCAGGACAGCCAGGGCTACACGCTGAGAAACCCTGTCTCCAAACAAACAGAAACAAAGAAAAAGAAAATCAGGGTGCTGGAAGCTGGCAGATGCTCCTGAGGCAGAGGCAGTTGCCTGTCAGGCAGGAAGGGGAGGCTTCCTTTTCCTCAAAGGAGAAAAATGTTCAACTCTCTTCAGGATCCTGGAGCAAGTTTTGTTTTTCTGGGGCATAAAGATCATCTTGGAGCCGGGCAGTGGTGGCGCACGCCTTTGATCCCAGCACTCGGGAGGCAGAGCCAGGAGGATCTCTGTGAGTTCGAGGCCAGCCTGGGCTACCAAGTGAGTTCCAGGAGAGGTGCAAAGCTACACAGAGAAACCCTGTCTCGAAAAACAAAAAAAAAAAAAAAAAAAAAACAAAAAACAAAAAACAAACAAACAAAAAGATCATCTTGGGAGATGCTGGCTTGTAACAGTCAGCCCTGGAAGTACCACCCACTCCTTCAGCTCACAGTTATCAAGCAGCTGCTGGTACTAAGCTGCGGTTGAGAGACAGGCCCTCCCTCAGCTGCAAGGGAAGGGCGAGCGCTCAGAGCAGATCGCTTGCTTGTTTCACATGGGGTCTCGCTGTGTAGGCAGGCTGGCCTTGAGCCAAGACCTGCTTGCTTCGGCAGCTGGGACTTCAGGCATGCTTCACCATGGCTGGTTCATGTTTGGAAACTGGTGGCGCATGCCTTTAATCCCAGCACTCAGGAGGCAGAGGCAGGTGGATCTCTGAGTTCAAGACTAGCCTGGTCTACAGAGCAAGTTCCAGGACAGCCAGGGCTACACAGAGAAATCCTGTCTCGAAAAACAAAAGAAAAAAGTCCCTCACAAGTGAACCCAGCCACTTGGGTTTTAGTCAATTCCAGATGTAGTCAACTTGACATAATCATATCTCCTTAAGTCATATTTAATTTCCAAATGAGAACATAATTATGCCTGACATAACTATCCCATGTACAATAGCAAATGCATTATATATTTAACTAGGTCATAATCATGCTTAATATGGTAGATACAACTATCCCTCATACAATGGCAAATACATTATAAATTTTAGAATAGGTGGCAATATCTCTTGAGGGACATTGTTTTTCCTTCTAGAGCTGAGGACCGAACCCAGGGCCTTGCGCTCTGCCACTGAGCTAAATCTCCAACCCCAAGGGACATTCTTTTAGTATCTCAAACTTAAATATAACCAGTGATTGTTTCTTCCTTTTGTTCTTTTTCTCTTTTGGTGTCTGTCCTGGAACTCACTCTGTAAGCCAAGCTGGCCTCGAACTGCCTGCCTCCACCTCCCGAGTGCTAGGACTAAAGGCATGCGCGCCACCACCGCCTGGCTGATAGTTTCTTAATAGATGTTGTATTGCATGATAAAGGAATTTGAAAGAAAACACAAACATCTGTACAAACACATGAACAAAATGACAAACATCTTGTCACTTATCTTGTTTCTGCAACTGGTTAGTTGGCCTTAGCAGGTATATTTATAACTACCTTCCTCTGCTACCCATTCTGTATTTCCTCTACCCTCAGCGAGCACCTCAGCAGGCCTTAGCTCTGGAGGAGTGACCCGTACCTTCATTCCTGACGGGTCTGTGCCCTTGGTCCCCTGCCTGGCTTAGAGGTGGTTGCAGCTTCCTGTTGACTTTAATCGCAGGCCATGACAGCTTCCAGATCAATAGATGTTTGTTGTATCTCCTAATGGGGCAGGCACGTTCCCCCATTAGGAACCAAAATTTCTAGGCCAGCAGAACTTAAGGTCATGGAACAGAAAGCAAAAATTTTCCTAGTGGACCACTAGGGATGATTGTGAGTGGAACTATATTCTCTTTTCCACTCCTTGATTCCTGGACCCATGGATCTTGGTTATGGGAGAAACTACACCATATATTGGTCGCTGATTCAAAGCATAACCACCTTCTGGAGAACCCTGCCTTAGCCCTCCAGGCTGCTGCCACCTAATTGGTGCAGTAACTGTGTCTTCAAGAGGCCATTCCGTCTTTCTATCAGGTCAGCTTCTTCAGGATGATGGGGAACATGGTAAGACCAGTGGATTCCATGATCATGGGCCTACTGTTGAACTTCTCTGGCTGTGAAGTGAGTTCCTTTGTCAGAAGCAATATTATGTGGAATACCGTGATGGTAGATAAAACATTCTGTAAGTCCATGGATGGTGGTTTTGATAGAAGTAGTTAGTATTTGCAGGAAAGGCAAATCTATAACCAGAATAAATAAATACCACAGAGAAAGTGGTCCAATGTATTCAACCTACCATCAGGTCCCTGGCTAGTCACTCCCAGCCATGGTACTAAATCTGGGGCTTAGTGTTTGTCTCTGCTGTTGGCACATCTGGAACTCAGCAGCAGCTGTAGCAAGGTCAGCCTTGGTGAGTGTCAGTCCATGTTGTCAAGTCCCTGCATAACTCCAATCTCTGTCAGCATGGCCACTTTGTTCATGGGCCCATTAGACAGTGACAGGAATGGCTGGGGGAAAAGTGCCTGGCCACAGAATGGATCATCCTATCTGCTTGATGACTGAATCCCTCCTCTGCTGGAGTTGCCTTTTGATGAGCATTTACATAGGACATTTCAAGTCCCTGACCAGCCAGTCTAGTGGCTATAGACCATGAATAAGTGAATAGTTGCACCGCTGGCCATTTCTCCTTCCAAATAAAATATACTGCCCAAAGTTCTGCCCACTGGTGTCTGAAGGGTTGTCCCAGAAAGGGGTTGTAATGCTGTAGCTGTCCACTTCTGGGTGGTTCCTGCAGAACCATCAGTAAACCAGGCAGAAAGAAGGCTGTAGTCTCCTGAGCACAGGGCACACACCCCATGAGGCTATAGCTGAATGCCTGACAGCAGATGGCGTTGTAATAGGTGTAGAAACCAGCCATTTGGGCAGCTTCTTCATATAACTTGCTTGTGCCTTCAGGACCTGCTTAGGCCTATCTCCTTTTTTTTTTTTTCTTCCCAGACAGGGTTTCTCTGTGTAGTTTGGTGCCTGTCCTGGATCTGTAGCCCAGGCTGGCCTTGAACTCTCAGAGATCTGCCTGCCTTTGCCTCTTGAGTGCTGGGATTGAAGGCGTGCACCACCACCGCCTGGCTGGGCCTGATCTCTTATATTCTTTTTTTTTTTTATTTTTTTATTTTTTTTTTTTAATTTTTATTTTGCAATACAATTTAGTTCTACATATCAGCCACAGATTCCCTTGTTCTCCCCCCTCCCGCCCCCCTCACCTTCCCCCCAGCCCGCCCCCCATTCCAATCTCCTCCAGGGCAAAGCCTTCCCCACAGACTGAGATCAACCTGGTGGACTCAGTCCAGGTAGGTCCAGTCCCCTCCTCCCATGCCGAGCCAAGGGACCCTGCATAGGCCCCAGGTTTCAAACAGCCAACTCATGCAATGAGCACAGGACCCGATCCCACTGCCTGATTCTATCTCCATTTGATAATAGGTTGCTGCTGTGCATGTCCTACCTTATGGCTTGGAGGGTTAGATTAACACCCAGCTCGTGATGGGCCGCACAGATCGCATGGTAACTTCTTGTCCCATTGTCAAACTAAGGCCCAATAACAGGCCAAGAGCTGTCTCTCAAAGGGAGAATGGTTGTCTGCACATGATGGCAGAGCCTTGCTCCAGAATCCCAAAGGCCTCTTCTGTGATTCACCCACATGGGCCTGCCAAAGGCTCCGTACAACACCTCTATCTGCCACTGACACCTCAGTACCATCGGGTCTGCTGGATCATACAATCCAAGCGGTAGATCAGCCTGCACAGCAGCCTGGACCTGTTGAAGAGCCTCTCTTGTTCCAGGCCCCACTCAAAGCCAGCAGCTTTCTGAGTCACTTGGTATATGGAGTGAAACAGCACTCCCAAGTGAGGAATGCACTTTCTCCAGAATCTAAGTAGACCCACTAAACATTGTCCTGCTTTCTTGGTGGTGGAGGGGCCGTGTACAACATTTATCCTTTATCTTAGAATATCTCTGCATGCCCCACACCACTGGGCTCCTAAGAATTTCACTGAGGTAGAAGGTCCTTCAGTTTTGATTGGTTTTATTTTCCATCTCTAATGTGAATATATGTTACCAACAAGTCCAAGTGGTTGCTACCTCCTGCTCATTTGGTCTAATCAGCATAATGTCATATAGAGAACCAATGTGATATTCTGTGGAAGACATAAATGATCCCGATCCCTTCAAACTAAATTATGACACAGGGCTGGAGAGTTCATATAGTCAACTGTCATTCTCCCATGATCCATCTGTCTTCTTCACTGAACAGATAGATTAAAGGGAGATGTAGTGTGGGAACTACCACCCCTGCATCTTTCATGTCCTTGATAGTGACACTAATTTCTGCAATTCCTCTGCCTCCTGAATGCTGAGATTCCAGGCATGCACCACCACCACCACCACCCCCAGCAAAATATTGTTTTTGATTCACTGTTTTCTTTGGCAGAGAATACTCTAAAGGCTTCCATTTAGCTTTTCCAACCATAATAGCCCTTACTCCACAGGTCAGGGAACCAATATTAGAATTCTGCCAACTTCTAAGTATATCTATCCCAACTATACATTTGGCATTGAGCAAATAACCACAGGAGGAGTTTGGAGGACCCACTGGACCCACTGTGAGCAGGACTTCAGCCAACACTCCATTAATCCTCTGACCTCCATAAGCCCCTGCATGAACTGAAGGGCCACAAGGCTTCTTGGGATCTCTGGGAATCAGCATCAGTTCAGAACCAGTACCCACCAGATCCCAGAAAGTCTGGTTGTTTCCTTTCCTCTAGTGTACAGTTACCCTTGTAAAAGGCTGTAGGTCCCTCTGGGAAAGGACTAGAGAAAGGCTAACAGTAAAACTTTAGGTATTTTATCAAGATCCTTCCTCAGGGGAACCTGGTCATCCCTTCTTCAATGGGTTCTGGGTCTACAAAGTCGCTCAAGTCTGGAAATTGGTTCATGGGTCAAAATTCCCTTTTGCCACAACCCAGTGTAGCCTTTCATTTGTTCGAGAAATTTTCTGCTTATACAGATCCAACAAAAATGCAGTGGACTTCCTATCTATTTCATGCCTGGAAACACCACGATTGATGAGCCAGTACCAAAGATCCATATGGGTCATGCCACCATAAAAATCCCTTTGCATGTGGTGCCCATTACAGACATGGCTTTGTCTGTGGTGCCCATTACGATAACTATGATCACCTCGCCTTTGGCAGGTCAGTACAGCCACCCGGCCCCTGCTACTTCAGGACCCAGTTAAACTTACTCTTGCATTTAGTTTATCCAGCTGAGCAGCAGCGTTGAAGGTCTGGCACAAAGGGGGTGGTGGCAGCAAGGCTCCCAGATGTGCTGGTGCCCCCTCACCGTTTGCATCTTCTAGGATCAGTGAAGAGCGTGTCTCCTGGTCCTTCTCATGGTGGACGATTAGGTTTGACACAGCTTCCGTTTTACACTCCAGCATTGCAGTTTCCCTGAACCTTCCCATCCCCTCATCAACACTAAGCCAGGGGATATCGGCATCTCCAACTACTTCTCAGTAGGTCATATTTGGACAAATGCTTTAGCTAACCATTCTAACAAAATGTTGACACTTTTTAAAAAACCGCAGGCTTCCGTACTAGACCTAGATTCTTCACACAACGGACCCATATCAATAAATCCAGCCTGATCCAGTTTTGTGTTCCTTCCATCTTATCCCACATCCTTAAAATTCATTCCCACACATATTTCCTAGATTTCTGATTGAATGAATTAATAAACTTACTAAGCACTTTCCCAGTGTAGCATGGACTATACCTTTAGTCCATATTTAATTAATAAACCTACTAAGCTCTTTCCCAGTGTAGCATGGACTATACCTTTAGTCCATATTTAATTAATAAACTTACTAAGCTCTTTCCCAGTGTAGCATGGACTATACCTTTAGTCCATATTTAATTAATAAACTTACTAAGCTCTTTCCCAGTGTAGCATGGACTATACCTTTAGTCCATATTTAATTAATAATAAACTTACTAAGCTCTTTCCCAGTGTAGCATGGACTATACCTTTAGTCCATATTTAATTAATAAACTTACTAAGCTCTTTCCCAGTGTAGCATGGACTATACCTTTAGTCCATATTTAATTAATAAACTTACTAAGCTCTTTCCCAGTGTAGCATGGACTATACCTTTAGTCCATATTTAATTAATAAACTTACTAAGCTCTTTCCCAGTGTAGCATGGACTATACCTTTAGTCCATATTTAATTAATAAACTTACTAAGCTCTTTCCCAGTGTAGCATGGACTATACCTTTAGTCCATATTTAATTAATAAACTTACTAAGCTCTTTCCCAGTGTAGCATGGACTATACCTTTAGTCCATATTTAATTAATAAACTTACTAAGCTCTTTCCCAGTGTAGCATGGACTATACCTTTAGTCCATATTTAATTAATAAACTTACTAAGCTCTTTCCCAGTGTAGCATGGACTATACCTTTAGTCCATATTTAATTAATAAACTTACTAAGCTCTTTCCCAGTGTAGCATGGACTATACCTTTAGTCCATATTTAATTAATAAACTTACTAAGCTCTTTCCCAGTGTAGCATGGACTATACCTTTAGTCCATATTTAATTAATAAACTTACTAAGCTCTTTCCCAGTGTAGCATGGACTATACCTTTAGTCCATATTTAATTAATAAACTTACTAAGCTCTTTCCCAGTGTAGCATGGACTATACCTTTAGTCCATATTTAATTAATAAACTTACTAAGCTCTTTCCCAGTGTAGCATGGACTATACCTTTAGTCCATATTTAATTAATAAACTTACTAAGCTCTTTCCCAGTGTAGCATGGACTATACCTTTAGTCCATATTTAATTAATAATAAACTTACTAAGCTCTTTCCCAGTGTAGCATGGACTATACCTTTAGTCCATATTTAATTAATAAACTTACTAAGCTCTTTCCCAGTGTAGCATGGACTATACCTTTAGTCCATATTTAATTAATAAACTTACTAAGCTCTTTCCCAGTGTAGCATGGACTATACCTTTAGTCCATATTTAATTAATAAACTTACTAAGCTCTTTCCCAGTGTAGCATGGACTATACCTTTAGTCCATATTTAATTAATAATAAACTTACTAAGCTCTTTCCCAGTGTAGCATGGACTATACCTTTAGTCCATATTTAATTAATAAACTTACTAAGCTCTTTCCCAGTGTAGCATGGACTATACCTTTAGTCCATATTTAATTAATAAACTTACTAAGCTCTTTCCCAGTGTAGCATGGACTATACCTTTAGTCCATATTTAATTAATAAACTTACTAAGCTCTTTCCCAGTGTAGCATGGACTATACCTTTAGTCCATATTTAATTAATAATAAACTTACTAAGCTCTTTCCCAGTGTAGCATGGACTATACCTTTAGTCCATATTTAATTAATAAACTTACTAAGCTCTTTCCCAGTGTAGCATGGACTATACCTTTAGTCCATATTTAATTAATAAACTTACTAAGCTCTTTCCCAGTGTAGCATGGACTATACCTTTAGTCCATATTTAATTAATAAACTTACTAAGCTCTTTCCCAGTGTAGCATGGACTATACCTTTTCCTTCCCCCCTAGAAGCCTGCTTAGCCTTGGTCTGGTTATAGATCTGGAGGCAACTATCAGTGATGTGGCCCTGAGGGACGTCAGTGTTGTCTTTTGTAGAGACCCTCAGAGGTTTCCTAGTGAGAACTTACTCGGGGTCTGAGAATCTGAGCTTGCTTCACCCAGCAGGGCTGCATAAGGGGATGATTTGACCATAGGCATCGTTACCAGGTGTTTAGAAGGGTCTACACTTGGCTGTTCAATGTGCTTTAGCAAGGGGGAGGTCTTTTGCATTGTTACAAAAAGCCCTTTTGAAGAGGCAAAAAGGGCCATTGGGTTTTGACCCAGGTCCTCCCGAAGCTATCCTGTGTTTCTGCCTTTCTCCTCTTCACTCTCTATCTAAAAGTTTCTGGTCCCTCTCTCCTCCTCATAGGAACCCTTTAACAGGTGGGAGCTGGCCTTCCGCAGTCTTGTCTTGCATCTCCTTCAGGGAAAGTCACTGCTGCTTTGGCAGATAATAAAGGATTAATTTCCTCTGTCAAGGGTGAAAAGGTGGTATTCTAGGAGGTGAGGGTAGAGAGACTATTTCCTCAGGTGAGGTAAACCCTTGAGAATCTAAGGATTTGAAGTTCTCAGCCTGAATAGTGTCCTCTGACACATCTCCATCCCCATTTACAGGTCTCATTCTTGACCAATCAATCCCTTAATTTAACCACCACCACCCTCCAAGGCTGGGACTTGAATTTTTGCTGGAATTCAGCCAACCTTATAATGAGGGCTTCATTTGATTTTCCACAACTTGAGCTCTGTGGCTGCCAGAGAAAAGGTTCTCTTCCAGGGCACACTTAGAAAACTTCAGACTGTCTGTGCACATCTGGAGCTGGTCAGTTTTATCACTGTATCATTGTTCTCCTTCACAGTATTCTGAGATGCTAGAAACTGGTTAATTTTATCATAGAGCATATTCTTTTCCTGTGTCAATTTATCCAGAGATGTCACAGCAAGCAACTAACATCATCATTTTCCTTATTTCTTCTACAAATTGTCACAAGTTTTTATATACAGAGTCACCAAATCCATTGCCTCTCACAATTGGTGAATCAGGATAATTGATTGGAAAAAAAGGGGGGGGGACATGACTGCTCCTAGGTATGATGGAGGAGAAAGTTTATTGTAGATATGAGGGAGAGCATAGCCAAAGGCAGAGACATCTGGGAGAGTCCAGAGTGAACATGACCCAGAGCCAGGCGATGTGAGGAGTGGGAAGAGAGGAGAGTCAGGAGACCAAGAAACCAAAAGGAAAGAGAGATAAAAAGGCCATAACCAAAATGACTGGATAATGTAATGGGAAGAGCCACTGGGGGAAGGGCACCTCAGCCTCTGGGCTGGGTAGGGGGTGGGGTATGCCAGTCATACCCTCTAGCTGGTAGGGACTGAGGGATGCTGGGAGAACCTGGTGGCCAGGTCCACTTTGATGTGTTAAATAGGTACCTCAGTTTGAGGTTTGAGACCTAATGATAATCAAATACATTTGCCTCTTTAAGTTTGTGAAATAGTCCTGCATGGTGGTGCAGGCCTTTAATCTCAGCTCCTGTAGGCAGAGGCAGGCCATTTTCTGTGAGTTCCAGGACAGCCTGGTCTACAGAGAGAGTTCCAGGATAGCCAGGGCTATACAGAGAAACCCTGTCTCAAAAAAAAAAAAAAAAAAACCAAAACCAAAACCAAAACAAAACAAAAAACCAAAAAAAGAAAACATCCCTCATACGTGAACCCAGCCACTTGGGTTTTAGTTAATTCCAGATGTAGTCAGGTTGACAACCAAGAACAGCCATCACGGTAGTACGGGGTGCAGACAGAACACACACAGCACAGTGTTATTTGGTGCTTCCTGGATTTGAAATCTCCAACACCGTCTTGCCACAGTAAGCTGTTAAAAGAGAGTCCAGAGCACAGGTCCTGCGAGTGGGGTAGATGTAGGACAAATGGAACTTGCAGCTGGGACTAAGGAGGGGCCTCGTATTCATGGCCAGTTGAAGGATTCTTCTCCAAGACCAGGAAGAGACTGTTAGAGATGGAGGACAGAATGTCTTGAGAAACCCACAGGTTCAAACCTTAACATGGTGCTGACATTTGATCTCTTCTCTGAATGCCGAATCAAAATGTGATCCTTCCCATTAACAAGACAGGAGGCGGCGAGCCAATGGGGAAGGAGTGAGAATTGGGAACCTGAGGCCGCTTTGCTCCTGCTGTAGCATCTCAGTGAACGCGAAGGGAAGGCAGAGCACCTCAGTGTAAGAGTCCTGGAAGCAGCTGCACGTCTCAGATGGACTGTGGCCTTTCTAGCTGCCTAAGGCAGTCTTTAGGGTAGAGCAAATTGCCCCTGCCCTCAGGTCTGAGGGGAATAGGTAGAAGCCAGGGCATAAGGAAAAAGAATAGGGCCCAAGAGTAGCTCAGTGGGCAAAAGCCTTTGCTATGCAAGCCTGATCCCACAATCGAAGATGAGCCAACTCTCTCCAAAGTTGGCCCCAGCTCCACCCACATGCTGTGGCATGTGTGCACAGAACACAAACAGTAAATGAAGTGTTTTTAGTTTAAACTTACGTGTATGTGTATGCACATCAGTGCAAGTGCCCACAGAGGCCAAAGGTGTTGAATCCCCCTGGAGCTAAAGTTACAGGAAGTAGTGAGTCACTCAAGGTGGGTGCTGGGAATCAGTTCTGGTCTTCTGGAAGAGCAGTAAGTGCTCTTAACAACTGAGCTGTTTCTCCAGCCCAATAAAATTGTTTTTAAAAGGTTCCAGGCCAGGTGTAGTGGTTCATACCTGCAGTCATGGTGCTCGAGAGGCTAAGGCAGGCAGACTGCTAAAAGTTCTGGTCGTAGCCAGTGTGGGCTACAGAGTGAGACTTTTGTCTCAAAAGAAAAAAAAAAAAAAAGGATGGAGGTGGGAGGTACAGGATGTGGCTCGGTTGATGAGCCATGAGCAGAGTCCTGAGCTTGATCTGCAGCACCATGTAAATGGTTGTCCACACCTGTAACCTCAGCCTTCTGGAGGTGGAGGCAGGAGCATCAGAAGTTCAAGATCATCTGCTGAGGAGTGAATCTGAGGCCAGCCAAGGTATAAGACTCTGTCTGTAAAATACATAAATAATAATAAAAGGAATATGTGGAGTTTAAGGTTTCTCAGGTTCCCAGATACTCAGTGTGCATTCAAAAGCTCTATCTCCCCTGAACTGATTTGACTGTCTTGTCCTGAAGTTCCCCATCCTCAAGACAACATGCCTACCCAAGGCTGTGTCCTTAGAAGGACACAGTGTCCTCTCCAGAGACTCCCAAGGGTGTGACTGCCTCCAGAGAATGGGTCCATGACAGGGCTCCCCGGTCTTGCAGCTGGCTACATAAGGTGGTCTTGCTTCATCTTTCCATCATCCTCCTTTGCTGGGTGTCCACTCTGCAGTAGATCTACCCCCTCATCTTAGAGCCTGCCTTGGAAATGAGGCCATTTTCTTAGACTGGGAAATGAATCGGATGAGGTGCTGTGCCTAATACAAAGCCTGGTCCTTAGTGGGAGCTAATAAATGGGTGCTGTTTATGTTCACTGTGACATCACTATTCCAGGAGGCTGATGGACTTGTCATGGTCTGGATCTACTTTTAGTCCTGGATCACTCATACTGATAGCCTGGACCTACATGTTGTTAGCAACATTTTTATTTTGTCTTTGACACCCCTCTTGGCTGTCTCAGAAGATAACCTGTCCTGAATTGAGCTATGCTTTGGGCATAAGTTTTCTGAACATTTCTAAGCCTGTTTCCTCAATATGTAAAATGAGGATAATGAAATAAAGTGGAGATTTGATTTGAGAACTAAATAAGATCATGGAAAGGTCATAGTCTGGTGCACTAATGAGTGGGATGCTCAATCAGATGAGATGTCATTGTATGTGTACTTTTTTTTTTTTTAAAGATTTATTTATTTATTATGTATACAGGAGAGGGTGCCAGATCTCATTACAGATGGTAGTGAGCCACCATGTGGGTGCTGGGAATTGAACTCAGGACCTCTGGAAGAGCAGTCAGTGCTCTTAACCTCTGAGCCATCTCTCCAGCCCCGTATGTGTACTTTTGGATTTAATACACACCAATACCTTACAGAGCACTGTCTCTTTTTGCTGGGTTTGTTTGTATATGTGTTTAGTTGACTGGGTTTTGTTTTGGTTTTTTGAGACAGGGTTTCACTGTGTAGCCCTGCCTGTCCTGGAACTCAATTTGTAGACCAGGCTGGGCTTGAACTCAGAGATCCACCTGCCTCTGCCTCCTGAGTGCTGGGATAAAAGGCATGTGCCACCACTGCCTGGCTTAGTTGATTGGGTTTTTTACATTTGTTTTTTTAGTGTGTGTGAGAGAGAAAGAGTGTGAGCAAGTGCATGTGAGTGTGCACTCATACCATAGCACAGTGTGCATGTGAGTGTGCACACATACCATAGCACAGTGTGCATGGGAGTGTGCACACATACCATAGCACAGTGTGCATGGGAGTGTGCACTCATACCATAGCACAGTGTGCATGGGAGTGTGCACTCATACCATAGCACAGTGTGCATGGGAGTGTGCACTCATACCATAGCACAGTGTGCATGGGAGTGTGCACTCATACCATAGCACAGTGTGCATGTGAGTGTACACTCATACCATAGCACAGTGTGCATATGGAAGCTAGAGGACAACTTTTAGGGGTGGACACTCTCCTTCCACCTTGTTTCAGAGACTGAACACAGGTCTTCAGGCTTGTTGGCAAGTGCTTTTATCCACTGAGCCATCTCAGCCATCCAGATGGTTAATTTTTTGGGGAACAGGGTATCATGTATCCCAGACTGGTCTCAAACTCAGTAAGTAGCTGAGGAGGACCTTGAACTTCTGATCATCTTGCCTATGCCTCTGTGTCTAGGGTTATAGGTGTATGCCACTATGACAGTTTTTTTTATTATTGTTGCTTTGTTTTTTTTTAAGACAGGTTCTTCCTATGAAGCCCAGATTGTCCTCTGACCCGTACACATGTACACATGTGCATACACACAACACACACACACACACACACACACACACACACACAAATAATAATGATAAAGTTTTAAGAAGTGAAAGCATGTCTGGAGAGATAGCTCAGCAGCTAAGAATACTGGCTGATTTTCTAGAGAACTTGGGTTCAATTCCCTGTACCCACAGCCCTTTGTAACTCCAGTCCAGGGAATTTAGCATCCTCTTCTGGCCTCTAAGGACACTACACAGGCATGGTACACAGATATTTGTTCAGACAAAAATATATAAAAATAAAGAAGTAAAATTCAAAAATGCAAATGAAAATCTGGTTTAAATGTTATTGTTGTGGAATATTACTTGAAGATGTATTACATTTGTTTATGCTGTGAATATTTGTTTAATGATACAAAGATGTGTTGCAGTCTTTATTTTATGTGCGTTGGTGTGAAGGTGTCAGATCCCCTGGAACTGGAGTTACAGATAGTTGTGAGCTGCCATGTGGCTGCTGGGATTTGAACCTAGGTCCTCTGGAAGAGCAGCCAGTGCTCCTAACCACTGAGCCATCTCCCCAGGCCCATGTTGCATTCTTTTATGTTGCATTTGTTTAACTCTGTGAAGCCGTGTTACTTTGCGTGTCTAAAACGCATGATTGGTCAATAAAGAGCTGAATGGCCAGTAGCGAGGCAAGAGAGAGAGATAGGTGGGGCTGGCATCCAGTTAGAGCTGGAGTTACAGGCAGTTGTGAGCCATACATGTGATGTAGGTGTTGGGAACAGAACTTGGGTTCTCTCAAAGAGCAACAAATACTCTTAACCACTGAGCCATCTCTCCAGCCTTGAAGTAAAAATTTAAAAGTCAGTATTAGGAACATGGATGAGAAAAAATAGTTAATACAACAAACAGCATTTTTGTTTGTTTGTTTGTTTGTTTGTTTGTTTGTTTTGTTTTGTTTTTCGAGACAGGGTTTCTCTGTGTAGCTTTGCGCCTTTCCTGGAACTCACTTGGTAGTCCAGGCTGGCCTCGAACTCACAGAGATCTGCCTGGCTCTGCCTCCCGAGTGCTGGGATTAAAGGCGTGCACCACCACTGCCCGGCTAGCATTTCTTTCTGTTTATTTGAATACCATCTTTGTTTTAGTCTATTTACATGCAAATGTCTAACCATCTCATATTTTCAAGCATGGTTGTTCATGTCAATATCTTTTATTAATTTTCTCCCTTTGTTTTTCTAAGTTAACCCAACTAGTGAATTACAGTGAGAGTTGTTTTTATTTCCTCTTATTGAGATATGGTCTTGTGTAGCCCAGGCTGACTTTGGACTCCCTATATTGTTGATAATCACCTTCAACTGCTGGTCCTCTAGCCTACACCTCCCAAACGCTAGTGTTCCAGATATGAAGCACCGTTCCTGGCTCAATCATAAACTTTTAAAAGTTCCACATGTGGGGCCGGGCCATGGTGGCACATGCCTTTAATCCCAGCCCTCGGGAGGCAGAGACAGGTGAACCTGAGTTCGAGGCCAGCCTGGTCTACAGAGCAAGTTCCAGGACAGCCAGGGCTGTTATGCAAAGAAACTGTCTCGAAAATCCAAAAAAAAAAAAAGCAAGTTCCATGTGTGGTAGGTTGTTGCCAGTATGATTCATTTCAGAGAAGGAAAGTGTTTGCTCTAGCCGGCGTAAGGCTGATGAGGTAGAGCCACTAAGCCGAGCCGGCTAGAATACACAGCCCCTACCCCACAGGGGCTCCTTTTCAGTGCTCCTGGCAACCAGGAAGAACAACACAAAGGCATAAGTGGTGCTCACGTCCAAATCCCCAGAGCGTAGCATGGGGTGCGTTAGGTTATAAGGCCTCACTGTTGGCTATGAATAGTCACTTCTGCAGCAAGCTGATTCCGTCTATGCCCAGGAAGCACAGAGAAAGGAGTAATTAGCTCTGGCTGCAGGGGCTGGAGAAGGCTTCTCACAGGAGGAGATACTTGGCACTGAGTGTTTTCCAGATCTGGAAAATAGTTAATTCATTTACACAAGTGCCCCAAGCTAACCCTGCTCAGTAGGATCAGCTCCTGTTCCAAGGAAGCATAGGTAAAGGCTGAGGAAGGGAAGAGCAGAGATGGGAAACATGGGTTATACATGTGCATGGGTTATGTCAAGATAAAAGGATTCCCCCACTGTAAATTGGAAATGTACTAACTGTATCTAACGCAGGGAACTTCCTCATTCACCAATATAGTGTACCTGAGATGATGGGTTGTTTATCTTTTTGTTTTGTTTTGTTTTTCAAGACAGGGTTTGTCTGTGTAGCTTTTACAGCCTGTCCTGGAACTCGCTTTGTAGACCAGGCTGGCCTTGAATTTACAGAGATCTACCTGCCTCTGCCTCCCGAGTGCTGGGATTAAAGGCGTGCGCCACCACCGCCTGACAGTGGTTTATCTCATGATGCCAGAGCTAACTGGGAGCTGTGGTTTATGCTGCTGCCCAGTATCAAAAGAAAAGAAGCTGGGGGAATGGAGAAAGCTCTCAGTGCTTAAGAGTGTGAGAGTGCTACTGGCGAGCCGGGTGGCAGTGGTGGCGCACGCCTGTAATCCCAGCACTCGGGAGGCAGAGCCAGGTGGATCTCTGTGAGTTCGAGGCCAGCCTGGGCTACAGAGTGAGATCCAGGACAGGCTCCAAAAGCTACGCAGAGAAACCCTGTCTCAAAAAAACCAAACCAAACCAAACAAACAAACAAAGCTGAGCATGGTAGCTTACACTTAGAATTCCAGCACTCAAAGTCTGAAGCAGGAGGATCACTGAGTTAAGAGGCCAGCCTAGGTTACATAGCAAGATCTCAGTGAAAAGGGAGGGAATGAGACAGAGACAGAGAAAAGGAGAGAGAATGAGAACACACGTGTGCTGGACAGATGGTTCAGTGGTTAAGCACAGTTGCTGCTGTTGCAGAAGACCCAGGTTCAGTTCTCAGAACCTTCTCAGTGGCTCACAACCCTCTGTAACTCCAGTTCTAGAGGATCCAACATCCTTTTCTGGCCTCTGAGGGCACCAGCAGACATGTGGTACATATCTGTGCATGCAGACAAAACACTCACATGCCTAAAAACCAACAAATATTTTTAGGAGGGAGAGAAGCGAGACACAGTAGCACATGCCTATAATTCTAGGAGGAAGCTGAGGTAAGAGGATCACTGAATTTGGGGCCATGCTGGTTGTCTTAAGGGGGAAAGGGGTAGTGAAAGTGGGTAGTGGATGTGACAAGACTTTTCCTGGGAGACACACACACTCATCTCCTGATAGGGAGTCCACCACAGACCAAAGAACAGATGCCACCAAAGTCCAACTTGGTGAACCAATGAGTTTTATTGGGGTTACTACAGGAATACGGGTGAGGGGTTACTTTGTTTTGTTTTTTTAATTTTTGTTGTTTTGTTTTTTCAGACGGGGTTTCTCTGTGTAGCTCTGGCTGTCCTGGAACTCACTCTGTAGACCAGGCTGGCCTCGAACTCACAGAGATCCACCTGCGTCTGCCTCCAGAGGCTGGGATTAAAGGTGTGTGCCACCACGCCTGGCAAGGGTGAAGGGCTACTTCCAGGAGCAGAAATGACTCGAAGACGTCTGAGATCACAAAAGCTCGGAACCTGGAGCGTGCTGCACAGCCTGCTGGGAGAAAAGAAAATTAATTCTGGGGTTGCCGACGTATTTCAGTGGTGGAGTGCTGGCGTAGTTTATAGGAATGAATTCACAGGCACAACTATGGAAGGTCCACAAAACAGCTACCTTTCATTTGGTAAACACGGAGAGCTCACTGTGTGCTACATAAAGCCACTTCATTGCAATTGCATTCCAGCTCAGACCTCAGAGCCTTGTAGAATAGAGAGACTATATGATGTGGAAATGGAAAGACGTCAGTCCCAGGCATAGGAAATTGAGGGACAGACACACTTAAGTGCAACAGGACTATCGAATATTGCCTGGAAGAAAGACGGAGGCTGGGGGAGGGGAAGGGGATGAATCAAGGGAGTTGGGAATCACCTGGTAGGAAGCTTTGAATGACATGCAGGGGAGGTCGGGGGTTACTCTGAAGGCAATTTAGTCATTAGTTACTAAACTAATCAGGAAAGTTGTTTTGAAGACTTTCTAAGGGTGACTGCCAAGGGCAAATGAATGAAGCAGGAAGAGATCAAATACTTGGAACCCAGTTAGATCTCACATGGCTGGTGGGTCAGGGTTGCACAGCTACAATCCCAGCATCTGAGAGTGGAGGCAGGAAGGTCAGGATTGAAGGTCATTGTCAGCAACACAGCAAGAGTTAGACCAGCCTATGCTACGACCAGCTCCTCTCTCAAAAAATAAACACAAAATAAAACAGATTTGACATGACTCCGAGCAAGAAAAGAAGGATTTGAAAGAGATCTGCTGTGGTTTTAAAACATCTCAGGAGTCCAGTGAATAAGACAGTTACTCACCGGGTGGCCGTGGGACTGAGTAAGAGAGTGCCTTCTGGCTTTAGCTTGGTGGGTTCATTCTCTGGGAGATAAATTACCGCTAAGTGTTATAGCTCCAAGAGGAAAGATTTCACCAGTGAAAGTGTTGGAGCTCTGAAGGAAAAGGTAATCTGGCATTCGGGAGCCAAGGAATATCATAAAGCCAAGGAATATCATATCACACCACACAACAAACCTCACACAAGAGGTTTATTGGGAAAGATACAAGAGGATGGCTGCCTCTGCTCTGTGAGAAGAGAAGCAGTAAAGAACGGAGCAGGAGGTAGGCTTTTGGTGGTGGTGGGGGCCTTTCCTGGGTGCCCTGATCTCGGGGCAAGCTCAGGGACTGGTGGGACTCTGTGGCTTGATCTTGTTGGTTTTTGTTTGTTTTTGTTGTTGTTGTTGTTGTTTTTCTGTAGGGTGGAGCTTGCCTCCTGCTTCTTCCAGGGCCGGAAACAGCCATTTCAGCCTCACAGAGTAGTCTGAGGTTGGAGTTTACAGTCATAAAGAGAAAGATGTTGGATTCTGTTTCACAAGCCAAGTTCAAGTGGGAAATGAACACTTGGTGGTGGAGAATAGCATAATAATTTCATGATTTCATAAACCAAATTGCAGAGGCCCAGGAAGTTCATAGTAATTGGGGCAGACTGTGTAAACTACTTTGAGCAGCTTTGGAACAAATGAGGAAACACATTCCTTGGGTGACATATAACGTAAGAGAAATCCCCCCCTCTTTCTTTTTATTTGATGTTCGTTGGTGTTTTGCCTGCATGTATGTTTGTGTGAGGGTGTCAGAAGCCCTGGAACTGGAGTTTCAGACAGGTGTGAACGGCCATGTGAGTGCTGGGAATTGAACCTGGGTCCTCTAGAAGAGCAGTCAGTGCTCTTAGCCACTGAGCCGTCTCTCCAGCGACATACAAGAATTCTTGCAAGGTCGTTAGAGCAGGATTCACTTTAAGCATTAAAGTTTAAGGAATTAGACTACCAATCCAATGCTGGCTTACAAAGAATATTCTACTTTGGAGCATTTTTAAAGATTAAGGATTATCACCAGCAAGTCAACACTCCTGTGGGGTGACTGTAACTAAATCACAATCACTTAGACCAAGTGTTCCCCCTGCAGGCTTTGAGGAAGCTGGCTCCGCTGCTTAACACCTCTGTAGCCTTCCTCAGAGGTCCTCATTTCTTCCGATCCGAATCTTTCTCTCGTGTAAAATGCCAATAATGCCAAACCACAAAACGTCAATGTGAGGATTCAGTAAGGTTGTTAACACAGAGCTCGGGGTCACGGTGCGCGCCCTGTAATGACCAGTTCTGATTTGTTACGCTGTCTAACTGGGGTCTTTGTCAACGCCTAGAGAGTGTGTAGTCTGAGGTCCTGACTGGCGTGGACCCTGTCTCCTGTACCCTCACGGAGTCCTTTCACACGCCGCAGAACATCTGGGATGCTACCGATTCCGCCGGGTTTTCCGCGGGCGCGTGGGAGGGGCGAGGGCGTGAATAGTCTGCGCAGCCGCAGAACTGATTGCAGTAGCGCCTACGGCCTCTAGAGGGGCCCGAGAGCTCCCGGGCTCGCCCCGCCCCGTCCCGCCCCGTCCCGCCCCGTCCAGCCCCGGGTGCGTCAGGGGTCAGTGGGTGGTGACAAACCGGCTGGTGGTGGAGGTGATCGCGGGTCCTGGGTCTATGGCGCCACCGCAGCGATGTCCTCTGTGTCGCCAAACTTTCTTCTGTGGTCGCGGACACGTCTACAGCCGCAAGCACCAGCGGCAGTTGAAGGGGGCCCTGGAGCGGCTTTTACCGCAGGTGCCGAGGCTGGGGGAGGCCGGGGATGCGAGCAGGGTAGCCAGGGCCCTCGGGCTGTGGTTTCAGGGTCCTAGCTGGCTTCTGCCCTGCAGGTGGAAGCTGCCCGCAAGGCCGTCCGTGCCGCCCAGGTAGAGCGCTATGTCCCCGAGCATGATCGGTGCTGTTGGTGTCCGTGCTGTGGCTGCGAAGTGCGAAAACACCTGAGCCACGGAAACCTGACAGTGCTGCACGGGGGTCTGCTGGAACATCTGGCCAGGTGACAGCTGGGGAACACCCGCCTTCCCCCCCCCCCCACACACGCAGGGATGTACCCACGTGTAGGGTGGAAAGTTAGAACTGAGGAGAGGAAGGTCGCTTTTGTGATTTAATTGGGGTGGATGGATTGAATTACCTTGGAACGTAGCGGGGGATCTTAGCATTCATTACCGTCGTCTTGTTAGAAAAGCCAACTTGCCCTTCTCCCACCACCTCACACTTTATTGAAGGAAAGGAATCCTGAGATTGAGATCTTGAAGAGGTTGATAATAATATTCTTCTTTCTGCCTTGTCCAAGGAAGCAACCCAGATGCTGGTCTGTGTTACTCACATCATTGCTCTGATACCCAGTACTGTCTTACTGTCTAGCTAAGATTACACTGTTCCTCTTCATTCTCAGCCCAGAGCATAAGAAAGCCACCAACAAATTCTGGTGGGAGAACAAGGCCAATGCCCAGATGAAAGAGAAGTTTCTGATCTCCTCCCAGGATTATGCACGGTAAGTCACCTGTTAAAAGAGATGAAGTAGCAAAGTGAATTCTCCAGATATTTGTCAGGCACAAAAGCTTCTTCAAATTGCAAAGTTCCAAGGGAGTGTAATGGTTCATATCTGTATCCAGGACTAGGGAGGCTGAGAGTGGATTTTTGAGAGTTCAAAGCCAGCCTGGGACAGAATGAGACCTTATCTCAAAACAAGAACAAATGTGGGAAGTTCAGAGTCAAGTATGTTGGTGCAGACTCATAGCTCCAGTACCCAGCTGAATCAGGAGGATCTCAAGTTCCAGGACAGCCCAAGCTACGTGTCTCAACACACCCAAAATAAGGAAATGTATTGGGAAGTCCAGTAAGGATTGCATTATCTGTTTTCATAGCACTTTTTATTAATATGCCCCCTGATAAGTTCTATATTGAATGTGCACACACATAAAGATGTGATGACTGGGTATGGTGCCTTAGGCCTAGAGTCCCTGCTGTTTGGAAGGCTGAGACAAGAGGATTGCCGGCCTCAGAGGTCAGAAGAGGGCCTCTGGTCCTTTGGAACTGGAGTCACAGATGTTTGTGAGCTGCCATGTGGCACTTTAAACCTGGGTCTCTGAAGAGCGGCTAGTGCTTTTAACCTCTGAGCTGTCTCTCCAGCATCCCGGATAGGATCTTTGATTAGTGAATGAAGATATATGTAGAAACTTACTATTGAGGGTAATGATGAATTCTTTTTCTTTCAGGAGACAGGGATTCTTTTCTTTCTTTCTTTCTTTTTGTTTTTTTGTTTTTTTGTTTTTTTGTTTTTCGAGACAGGGTTTTTGTTTTTTTTGTTTTTTTGTTTTTCTCTGTGTAGCTTTGCGCCTTTCCTGGGACTCACTTGGTAGCCCAGGCTGGCCTCGAACTCACAGAGATCCGCCTGGCTCTGCCTCCCAAGTGCTGGGATTAAAGGCATGCGCCACCACCGCCCGGCGCTTTTCTTTTTTTTTTTTTTTTTTTTTTTTTTTGGTTTTTCCAGACAGGGTTTCTCTGTGTAGCTTTGTGCCTCTCCTGGAACTCACTTGGTAGCCCAGGCTGGCCTCGAACTCACAGAGATCCGCCTGGCTCTGCCTCCCGAGTGCTGGGATTAAAGGCGTGCGCCACCACCGCCCGGCTGCTTTTCTTTTTTTTTAATAATTTATTTAAACTTACTTTATGTGCATTGGTATGAAGGTGTCAGATCCCCTGGAATTGGAGTTACAGGCAATTGTGAGCTGCCATGTGGGTGCTGGGAATTGAACCCAGGTCCTCTGAAAGAGCAGCCAGTGCTCTTAACCACTGAGCCATCTCTCCAGCCCCAGAGACAAGGTTTCTTTATGTAGTCCTGGAATTCACTATGTAGATCAGGCTGGCTTTGAACTCACAGAGATCTGCCTGCC
Organism: Peromyscus eremicus; assembly: GCF_949786415.1. Lineage (NCBI taxonomy): Eukaryota > Metazoa > Chordata > Mammalia > Rodentia > Cricetidae > Peromyscus > Peromyscus eremicus. The sequence continues at coordinate 38,768,008 of NC_081422.1, read as the reverse complement.
TCTGCCACCCAAGTGCGGGGACTAAAGGCATGTGCTACCACATTTGACTTACTCTTCTAAGTAAGAGGGAAAAAAAAAATGCAAGGTGTAAAAGAGCATCCAAATGCAGATTATAGGTGCATGTGGGAGCCCGTTCTCGGGTTCCTCGTGGCTTTACCCAGCAGGTCCGAATAGAGGATGATTAGGACCACGGGCCTGAGTGCAGGTGTCTGAGATGGTCTGCACTTGGCTTTGCTGGGGGAGGAGGTCTTTTGCTCCACCCCTTGGCGTCTCTATAAAAACCCTGGGGCAGAGACAGTCAGAGCCCGTTGGAATAGGTTCTAGGCCCTCTCGAGGCTATCCTTTATTTTCTATCTGTTTATCTCCGCAAGATTCTCTGCAATAAATCCTTCTATCTAATATTTCCTGCTGCTCGCACTCAAGAAAACTCTGGGGAACTGTGGGGGTGGTTGGGTAAACGCCCCACAGGTGCACACCTATAATCCCCCACCAAGAAGGCTAAGACAGGAGGATTGCCTAGCCTTGCTTGTTTTGAGACAGGATTTCACTATATAATCCATGCTGGCCTCAAACTCAAGATCTTCTTGTCTTCACTGTCTCAATGGTGGTACTAGTTAAGACTTATTTTATGTGTAGGGGTATTTGGCTATATTGTATGTATGTATGTGTGCTATGAACATGCAGTGCCTACAGAGGCCAGAAGACAATGTCAGATGCCCTAGAACTGGAGTTTCACAGTTGTGAGCCACCATGTGGGTACGAAAACCAAAACCAGATCCTCCCCAAGAACATCAAGTGCTCTTAACCTCTGAGCCATCTCTCCAGCCCTTATTTTATTTTTTATTTTTTGTTTTTCGAGACAGGGTTTGTCTGTGTAGCTTTGTGCCTTTCCTGGAACTCACAGAGATCCGCCTGCCTCTGCCTCCCAAGTGCTGGGATTAAAGGTGTGTGCCACCACTGCCCGGCTCAGCCCTTATTTTTAATAATGTTGGGGAGGGGAGAGATGGTGTGTGAATGCAGGTGTCCTTGGAGGCCAGAGAGATGGTTTTCTGGAGCTGGAGTTATAGGCAGTTGTGAGCAGTCCCACATGTGTGTTAGAAACTGAACTTGTGCTGTATGTAAGAATGGTATGTGCTCTTAACTTCCAAGAGCCATCTCTCCAAGCCAATAGTGGTACTTTTTTTTTTTAGATTTATTTAAAAAAAAAAAGTCTGTGCAGTGGTAGCACACACCTTTAATCCCAGCACTCAGGAGGCAGAGGCATTCAGATCTCCAAGTTTGAGGCCAGCCTGGTCTACAGAGTGAGTTCCAGGACAGCCATGGCTATACGGAGAAACCCTGTCTCAAAAAAAACAAAACAAAACAAAACAAAACAAAAAAAAAAAAAATCAGGCAGTGGTGGCACACTCCTTTAATCCCGCACTTGGGAGGCAGAGGCAGGCAGATCTATGTGAGTTTGAGGCCAGCCTGGTCTACAGAGTTTCAGGACAGGCTCCAAAGCTACACAGAGAAACCCTGTTCTGTCTTGAAAAATCACACACACACACACACACACACACACAAAGGATTATTATTTTGTGTTTGTGTATATATGTGTGTCTATGTCTGTTGGGTATGTGCATGTGCGTGCTACTGCACAAGGAGGTCAGAGGGTCAAATCCCCCTAGATCTGGAGTTACAGGTGGTTGCCAGCTGCCCAGCATGGATGCTGAGAACTGAAGGAGTCTACTGGTAGACGGCATGTGCCTTTTTACAAGTTATGTGTGCTGGTTTACTAGCATGGGTGTCTGTTTACAATTTGTGTGCCTGATGCCCTCTAAAGCTGGAAGCGGGCATTAGCTCCCCTGGAACTGGAGTTAGAGTCTCCGTGAGCCACTCTGTGGGTGTGGGAATCAAACCTGAGTTCTGTAGAGGCGCAGCCACTCTTAACCACTGAGGCGTCTCTCCTCACTTTTTAAGTATTGTACTATAAGACAAATACAAATACGTTGTTGGGGACCAGAGTTTTCACTGTGGCATGTAAAAAGTGGAGGGATTTAACTAGGAAAGTATCCTATGAACTCTTTAGGTAAAAAGGCTAAGTGGTCAAGAGTGGCATTGGTAACAGGCTAAGTGCTGGCAGTTCATGTGCCTTCTGATAAACAATGAAGGTGAGCAGTGTAATATTCCTGTCAGAAACTGTTAACCTGAATCCACTACAGGTCAACTGCAGGGCCTGGAGAGGATGGCTCAGCGGTTAAGAGAACTTGCCGATCTTGCAGAAGACTTGAGCTCAGTTTTCAGCACCCACTAGTTGTGAAACTCGCAACCACCTAGAATTCCAGCTCCAAGGGATCCAACACTCTCTTTTGGTCTTCAAGGAAACTAGACATGCATGTGGTGTACAGATATGTGTGCAGGCAAAACACACATACTCATAAAAATAAAAAATCTGTGGGGCAGTGGTGGTGCATGCCTTTAATCCCAATACTCGGGAGGCAGAGGCAGGCAGATCCCTGAGTTCAAGGCCAGCCTAGTCTACAGAGTGAGTTCCAGGACAGGCAGGGCTACACAGAGAAACCTTGTCTTGAACAACCAAAATAAATAAATAAATAAAAATAAACTAAAAGTCTTTAAAAAGAAAATAAATGAAGAGTGAATCGTGGAGCATAGCAGTGTTACCAGTATACCCAGGTGAGAGGTGCGGGTGCTCGGCTGGCATGGCAGTGTGACCAGTGTACCCAGGTGAGAGGTACGGGTGCTCAGCTGGCATGGCAGTGTGACCAGCGTACCCAGGTGAGAGGTGCGGGTGCTCGGCTGGCATGGCAGTGTGACCAGTGTACCCAGGTGAGAGGTACGGGTGCTCAGCTGGCATGGCAGTGTGACCAGCGTACCCAGGTGAGAGGTGCGGGTGCTCGGCTGGCATGGCAGTGTGACCAGTGTACCCAGGTGAGAGGTACGGGTGCTCAGCTGGCATAGCAGTGTTACCAGCGTACCCAGGTGAGAGGTGCGGGTGCTCATTTTACCAGTTGTGTAAACTGAGCATGGTGGTCCCTCTCTGTAATCTCACCACATAAATGGCTGAGGTGGGAGTTCTGTGCTAGTCTAAGCTATACAATCAGACTGTCTCAATTTTTTTTCCTCAGAATTAAAAACACTCTACTGTCGTATACTTTACAACTAATGGGGCTGGAGTTCTAGGCTAACTTATCTCTTTCCAGTTTTTTTTTTTTTTTTTCCCCTGAGACAGTGTTTCTCTGTGTAATAGCCCTGGCTGTCTTGAAATTCACTTTGTAGACCAGGCTGACTTTGAACTCACAGAGATCTGCCTGCCTCTGCTTCCCAAGTGCTGGGATCAAAGGTATGCGCCACCGCCGCCCAGCCTCCAGTATTTTTATAATTCTTTTATTTTTAGGTTTAAGAAATCCATGGTGAAGGGCTTGGATTCTTACGAAGAAAAAGAGGACGAGGTGATTAAAGAGGTAAGAGGTAGGAAGAAAGGCCTCTGAAAAGGACCTCTCCCCGTCATCCTGAACCACCTTAAGCATTCTTTCTTCCACAGATGGCGGCTCAGATCCGTGAGGTAGAACAGAGTCGGCAGGAAGTGGTCCGATCTGTCTTAGAGGTTGGTTTCCCTCCGAGGACCCTGAGCAGTATCCAAATCCACTGATGCCTGGCTTCCCCCGGTCCAGCATTTCGACTGTCAGCTCTTCTCAGAGAATGGGTCACGAGTCCATACGCCTCAATTCCCTTCCCTGTCCACTGGGGCAGGGCACCTCAGTGGAAATGTGGGCAGGGCTGGGAGTTGGCAAAATGGGCAATATCCTCCATAAGATACCGGGGTCTGGAGTGTGGGGGCATGGCCCAGGCAGGCTCTTAAGCACCTTAGACACATTTATTTTTCCTGAATCAAACTCAGCCTCAGGCAGAGCCAGATCCAGAGGAGGGCTCTTCGGCACCTGGAGGCTGGAAAGCCACCAACGGGTAAGTTGTCAGGGAACCTCTCGAGTTGGATGCTGAAAAACGGGACCAGCCGTGCTCCCTTCTCAAGGACCTCATCTGCCAGCCTGGCTCCCCTGTCTTTCAGCCATGTAGCCTCCAGCTCACAGCAGGTATCACACTTGGACCTGCAACGTGTTCCAGAGCTTGACTGGATGGAGACAGGACAGCACCTGACATTCATTGGCCATCAGGTACAGGTGCAATGGGCAAGCAAACCGGAAGCGGTCACTGACCCCTCAGGTCCCCTCAGCCGTTTTAGCTTTTCTACCTGTTCTAGCCATCTGCAGCTCCTCTTGGTTTTCCTTACTATACCCTTCTGTGGTAGTGTTCCTAGACTCCATTGCAACCTTTCAGGGTGATCTTTTCATAACAGCCTTACAACATGCTCTTTTTTTTTTTTTTTTTTTTTTTTTGGTTTCTCGAGACAGGGTTTCTCTGTGTAGCTTTGCGCCTTTTCCTGGAACTCACTTGGTAGCCCAGGCTGGCCTCGAACTCACAGAGATCCGCCTGGCTCTGCCTCCCAAGTGCTGGGATTAAAGGTGTGCGCCACCACCGCCCGGCCAACATACTCTTAATATAGGGTGCCCACACTTGGATACCCCTGCAGGCATCTGAAATTATGTCCTACCACCCTGTTGTTGAATCCTGGCACCCCCTTCTATTTCCCATATTGCTGTGTGACTTTATTGACCGATTTTACCTCCTGTCTACCTCAGTCCCACCTTGGGACTGTTTCCAGTGACTGGAGTCACTGAAGTAGCTTGTCAGAAGTTGCGTTCCCTTCCATAGTTTGCCATCTCTAGCTTTGAGTACTGTACCTCACAGTTTTCTTATCTCGTATCTTATTTTCACCACAGGATACACCTGGAGTTGGTAACATTCACTCAGGTAAGTTTCTGAGCACTATTTCTATGTCTGCAAGATAATTTTGGGTTTTTTTTTGTTGTTGAGACAGGGTCTCAATTTGTAGCCATTACTGGGGATGGCCTGGAACTCCAGAGATCTGTGACTCTGCCTCCTGAGTGCTGGGGTTGAAGGTGTGCTTCACCAAGCCGAGCTGTTTGGATACAGGTTAATCCTTAGCTCATGCTGGCCCTGAGCTCCTGCCACAACTTCTCAAGTGCTGGAATTAGACATAGGCCCTGTATGACCTGTCTGCTATTTGCTTTTTATATAAAGCCTTAAAAAAACCACAAAGACTATTTTGCCAGGGCGGTGGTGGCCCACACCTTTAATCCCAGCACTCAGGATGCAGAGGCTGACAGATCTTGGAGTTCGAGGCCAGCCTGGTCTACAGAGTTCCAGGACAGCCAAGAATTTGTATCCAGAATAGATCAAAACTTGCAAGAGCTAAGGAAATGGCTCAGTAAACGTATTGCTGTGCAAGCCTGAGGACCCAGCCTCCAATCCCCAGCATCTATACAAAAGCCAGGCTTGACCCTAGCACTGTCTTAAGCGCTCACTGACTAGCCACACTAGCTGAAACCAAGCTTATTTCAGTGGCTTTTGTTTGTTTTCTCTGGGTAGCTTTGGAACCTGTCCTGGAGCTCAGAGATCTGCCTGCTGCCTCCTCAGTGCTGGAATTAAAGGTGTTTTGACACCACAGCCAAACAAACAGCAATAAAGAAACCTCTAACTCCAGCACTTTGGAAGCTGAGGCAGCAAGGTCTTGATTTTGAAGTCAGCTTGAACTATATAGTGAAACCAGCTCCAAAAGGAATAAAAAGTCAACCAAAACTATTGTCTATTAGACAAATGGAAATGAGCTACTGCTACACCAAGTGACTAAAATATTAACTGCACTGAGTGCTTAGCTGTTGTGAGGTGGAACTTCTGTAGTCCTTCAAGGAGTGTAGTAACACTAACCTTGAGAGTTCAGCATACACTTACAAATACCCTTTCACTCTTAAGAGGTCCTGGCTTGTCTCGTCTCTCTTTAAACAGGATCGTAATGCCAGAGCTGTCCTGGAACCAGGCTAGCTGCTCCTCTCAAGGCAGAATTTAGGGCCTAGGTTCAATAGCCAGTACTTCACATAGCAGCTCACAACCACCCAGAACCCCAATTCCAGGGAATCCAATCCCTCTTCGGATCTCTGCAGGCACCAGGCATGCACATGGTACAGACATAACCACAAAAAAATACCGATACACATTTAAAAAAAAAAAAAAAGGAAAAAAAAAGGCACCAGAGACTATGGTTTCAATTACTCCTGGGCCTCTGACTCCAGAAACCCAGGTTTTTATTTTTGAGCACTCCTGGCTGGAACACGCTCCACAGTAAAGGGCTTTGCTTATTCTAGGTGCTGTGCCTCCATGGATGATTCAAGAGGAGGAATACAGCTCTGGGAACCTACCAATAGGCCCTTCCTATGAAGAATTTCTTAAAGAAAGTAAGCACACTACCTTCCTATTCCATGCCATTTCCTAAGCTGGCTACAGTGCAGTAGAGTGTGTCAACAAGACTCACCTATTGAGCAGAGATCATCCAGGTCAACACATTTCCCGTTTGCAGAGGAAAAACAGAAATTGAAGAAACTCCCCCCAGAGCGAGTTGGGGCCAACTTTGACCACAGCTCCACCACCAGTGCAGGCTGGCTGCCCTCTTTTGGCAGAGTCTGGAATAATGGACGACGCTGGCAGTCCAGGTATGTGTCCAGACTCCAATCAGCCACCTCCTAGTATTTTCTATTAATCTTGCTGAGTCTTTATTTCTTTTTAGGCATCAATTCAAAACGGAAGCCGCAACAAGAAACAAGCAGTCACGTAAAGGAAAAAGCTGAAGGTGCCCAGCCCAATCCTCTTTCAATCTCATGGCCAACAAAACCATTCCAACTATTATTCCTAAAACCAATCCTCTCCAGTTGCCTTTCTTAGGAAACAGAAACACACATTCATTTGATTTAATAAAGTTTTATTTTTCCAAATGTACAGCTGATTGAACCTGAAAACAAGAAAGAGGAGAATTAAAGTCAAAATCAGGGTATCACAAAGGGGGAGTACACAGTATTCGAACACTGAGAGACCTCGGGTTCTCACCTGTTCAAGCATCTTCGCCAGCAGCTGGGGCATCTCCACCCTTTGTGTTTCTGGTGTAAATTACTTGGGCTCTGTGCTTTGAAACCAGCTTGATAAGTCCTAGGGAGGAAGGGTAAGGTTTTTAAATTTTGTGTTTGAAGGTTTGCCTGCATTGGATGTATGTGCAAGTGTGTGTCCGATATCTGAGAAGGAACTGCTTTAACAGGGTTTTGAGCCATCTCTCCAGGTCCAAGGCCGTGATTTTTATAGTAGATCCTTTCCTGTTTCTTTCCCAAAGACAATTTACTTAGCAATTGGAACCTAAGTTCTTAGGGTGGTATTTGAAAGAGGATCTTTCTCTGTGGCCCAAGCTGGCCTGGGAATTGGGATCCTTTGAACCTTCAATGTGCTGGGATCACAAGTGTGAACTGCTTTTAGGATTTACTATGAACTTAGTGTGTCTGAGTGCAAGCAAAATACCAGTGTGTGGGAAGTCAACTATCAGGAATCAGTTTTCTCCTTCCACCCTGTTGAGGCAGGAGCTCTCCTGCTACTGCACAGCACTAAACTAGGCTAGCTAGCCTGAGAGCTCCTGGCTGATTCTCCTGTCTCTGCCAAAGAAGTGTTGGGATTAAGTCACTGCATGAGGCTCTCTAGGACATGCACTTCTATACCAATGTAATCTTCCAGACCCTTAGTATGAATGTAATGGGATACTACCTCCATGGTACATGGACCACGGTTCACTTTATATTTGTGATTTAACTAAAACTACAACACCCAGCCCCACCACTTCAGTCGGTGTATTTAATAAAAATTACTATAACCAAAACATGAGGTAGGAGGATAACTTCCCTGGGCTACACAGTGACATGTTATCCCTAACGGCATATTGGTGCTTGCCTTTAATCCCAATACCTGAGAAGCAGAAAAGGTCAGGAATTCAAGGCCAACCTTGACAGCTAAGACCCTGTCAACAGAGGCGGGCGGTGGTGACACACGCCATTAATCCCAGCCCTCGGGAGGCAGAGGCAGGCAGATCTCTGTGAGTTTGAGGCCAGCCTGGTCTACCGATCGAGTTCCAGGACAGGCTCCAAAGCTACACAGAAAAACTCTATCAATAACCCAGCAGCAGCAGGGCATGGTGGTGCAAGCCTTTAATTACAGCACTGGGGGCAGAGGCAGGCAGATCTGTGAGTTTGAGGCCAGCCTGATTTACAAAGGCATTCCAGGAGAGCCAACACAGAGAAACTCTACCTCAAAAAACATGTATGTTTAAAAAGCTTTCCTGGTAATGCTACCAACAAGAAAACGCACTCCACAGAACACAGGCCGTTATCTCTTACCTTTACTGAGTAGCTCCTGAAGGGCTGCCCTGGCCAAAGAACCGCGAATCTTCAGTCTCTCGGAGACCACAGCTGGAGTGATGAGCTTGTAGTTGGGAACCTCCTTACAGAGTTTGTCGTATGTAGCTTTGTCAAACAGGACCAGATTGTTCAGCTTGTCCCGAACTTTGCCTTTGGACCACTTCTGCTCGTTAGAACAAGAAAAGACCACTAGTCAGGAATTCTGGCACAACTATCCTTTCCCAAATAACACAAGTCTGAGAAACCCCTCGTTATCATCTCAGGTAAGTTAAAGACTTCAAACTAAGTAACACAGCCTGGCAACAAAAAAAACTCGACAGCACCTGTTAGAATATTGTAGTTTGAAACAAAGACTTTATACTCATTTCCCCCTTTAAAGCAGTGGTTCTCAATTTAGGGTTCGCGTAGCACATATTTGCATTGTGTTTTTTTTTTTTTTTTTTTAAGAGGGGGAGCATTTTTTGAGACAGGGTTTCTCTACGTTATTATTCTTAACGGTAGCAAAATTACGCCGGGCGGAGGTGGCCCACATCTCTAATCCCAGCCCTCGGGAGGCAGAGGCATAAGGATCCGAGTTCCACGCCAGCCTGGTCCACAGAGCAAATTCCAGGACAGCCAGGCTGTTACACAGTAACCCTGTCTCGAAAAACCAAAAACAAAACCCCTCAATTATGAGGTAGCAACGAATTAATTTTATGGTTGGGGGGGTCATCACAACATAAGGCATTGTATTAAAGGGTCACTGCATTCGGAAAGTCGAGAACCACTGTTTTGAAGGAATATATACAACCGCATTCTTGAAATAACGACAAGATAGGAACAAAGTCAACAGTATGAGTCTAGGATTCACGATCTGAAGAAAAAAAAAAAATCACAGCACAGGTTCACGAAAGGTCCCCCAGAATCCTCCTTTATTGCAAATGGCTACCCCCTACCTTCTTTTTGGCCTTGCCACCAGACTTATTTACTGGGTCTTTGTCTTTTTTGGCCGACTTTCCGGCATCTTTCTTCTTCTTGTCATCCTTGGGCGGCTAGGGGAAGAAAGCAGAGTGCAGGCAGGTCACAGAGTGGCCCCCGTATTTCTCCCACCCATGGCGGCGGCGGCGGCGGCGCCGGAGCACATGGAGGCAGTGCCCGCGGCAGCCCGAGACGCAGCCCCGCACATCACCAACCGCTCCCAGTAGCGTCCCCTTCACCGCCCCCCGGCACCGCTCGGCCCTCTGAACCCTGCTGCTCAACACTCGCGAGCCTCACCATGATGAAGCGCGGAGAGTGGCGACGACCACTGCAGCCTCCCTAAGATGTCGGAAAAAAAGGAAGCGCGGCTGGCCAACAGTCCCAGAAACCTCCGCCTCGAGAAAGTACTTCCGGGGCGAGAGGTGGGGCCACGCCTAAACTCCGCCTCGCCCGCCTGCGAGAGACGGAGTGGGAGGAGTGGCTTCCAGCCTGCAAGTCACGCCCCCTAGGCGCTGGTTGTGAATGGCTGGGCCCCGCTGCCGGTCACCCGACAGCCACTCAGGCTCTTCTCTGGCTCTGAGAAACACAGTAGACCCGTTCCCAGAAATTCGTTTCTTCGAATTATGTGGGCTTGGTCTGCGCGTGCGCCTCGGTGTTGGGGGGGGCGGCGGAGCAGAGGCGGGGCTATGACGTCAGTTCCGGGGCTGGAACGTCCGGAAGAGGCCGCGTTATAGCGCCTTTAGCGGGGCAGCGCAGCGATGGCGATTTTTAGTGTGTACGTGGTTAACAAAGCCGGCGGCCTGATTTACCAGTGGGACAGCTACTCGCCACGGGCTGAGGCCGAGAAAACTTTCAGCTACCCTCTGGACCTGTTGCTGAAACTGCACGACGAGCGAGTGCTGGTCGCTTTCGGCCAGCGCGATGGCATCCGGGGTGGGCTGGGCTCGAGGGCGGGGCCGGCTCTGCGGAAGTGGGGCTGGTGGGAAGGGGCAGGATTGGGAATCGCGGAGTCAAAGGGGGAGCGGCCAGTGGACCGGAGCGTCTCTGATCCTTAGCCTCTCTTCTGTAGTGGGCCACGCAGTGCTGGCCATCAATGGCATGGATGTGAATGGCAAGTACACGGCCGACGGGAAAGAAGTGCTGGAGTATCTAGGTAACTCTGCAAATTACCCGGTGTCCATTCGATTCGGCCGGCCCCGCCTTACCTCTAACGAGAAGCTTATGCTGGCATCCATGTTCCACTCGTAAGTCCGCTCCCCCCGCCCCCCTTAAACTTTTACTCCCCAGCAACTACCTCTAGGATGGCTAAAGTGTTTTCTGTGTACTGACAATCATTTTGTACCTCTTAAGTGGCCGAGTTCTGGTGTCATGGGGAGATAACTGATAGACTCTATCTAGGTTTGAAGTAGTTTAATCTTGCCTAACTCAGCTTCTCTCCTGTTAGCTCTAGTTTCTTTAACATGAGGTAATTGAATTTTTTTTTTCCGGGACAGAGTTTTTCTGTGTAGCCCTGGCTACCCCTAGAACTTGCCTGTAAACCAGGCTGGCCTCCAACTCACAGAAATCCGCCTGTCTCTGCCACCCAAGTGTGTGGAATAAAGGCGTGCACCACCGCTGCCCAGCTAGGTAATTGAGTTAAATAGACATTAAAAGACTTCCTGTGGTGCGAGGTGTTGACATAGGCATGGCCATGGACTAAGAAGGTTATGCACGTATTCCCTAACATGTTGGCTTTCACTAACATTTTTCGTGTAAAATGTTTCAGATTGGGGCTGGAGAGATGACCCAGTGCTTGCTGCTCTCCCAGAGAACCAGCATCCACATGGTGGCTCACAACTGTAACTCCAGTTCCAAGGGACTTGATGCCTTTTTCTGGCCTCTCTGGGTACCAGGCACACACGTGGTACACACACATACCTACAGACCAAAACACCACCATAAGCCCATCTTTATTTTGTCCTTATTGCTACATAAAGCAGCCTATAGGGGACGCTAGAGATGAAGTGACTTCACTGTCATCAGGTAACTGAGTGACCAGACGTGAGATCATAAATAAAATTTTAAAAATTAAATAAATCTTAGGGGAGTGTACAGTGTATTCAGAAGGCTCATGAATGTGAAAGAAATGTTGACACTGCTGCCAGGTAGTACACAGTATTTCTCCTGACTATCCCAGGCTGTAAAGTGAACTCCTCAGATTAGGTACTTGAGTGGAAAAGTTTGAAGAGCACTTTTTCCTCACATCATCTGGTATATTCCCAACTTTACCTCTCCTGCATACAGGCTCTTTGCCATTGGTTCCCAGCTGTCTCCGGAACAGGGAAGTTCAGGCATTGAGATGCTGGAGACAGACACATTCAAACTGCACTGCTTCCAAACACTGACAGGTATGTGCCTACAGAGGTCATAGGGATAGATGGGGCAGATTGGACCAAGGGATTGACTGGAGAAAGCTTTGGTAAATAAGGACAGGGAGGGTGTCAGGTTTTCCAGGGACAGTTGTACAAATACATCCATTTGTTTTGCGAATCCAAAGCCAATATTTAATCAGAGGCTGATTTTGTTTATGTCACCCAATGTGCTCAACCCTGGTTATCTTGGGTTTGGATAAAATCCACATTAAGGTTAGATTTCACACATTTTGGAATGTGTTGTTCCAAATAAAATTTGAAAGCCAAATAGACATGGCCTTTGGATCCTGCTTATCATCTCTTCACTCCTTGATGACGATAACTGAACTGCCAAAGTTTTGTCTTCTGCTTGTCCTGTTTCTGCTGAGGGATTCCAAGACTACAAATGGCATTTAGACCCCAAGTCCGGTCATTCAGTCACCTGGTGACAGTGAAGTCACTTCATGTCTAGCCTGCTCTGTTAGCTGCTTGATGGGGCAGTAGGGACAGAGTAAAGATGGGCTTATGGTAGTACTTCACAAAACTGAAAGGGCTGTGGAAACATAGGATGGTTCGTATCTGCTGCGTTCTCTGTCCTTGGGTAACCAACCATTCCTGGCCTTCCTCCAGGGATCAAATTTGTGGTCCTGGCAGATCCTAGGCAAGCTGGAATAGATTCTCTTCTCCGAAAAATTTATGAGATTTACTCAGACTTTGCCCTCAAGAATCCATTCTACTCCTTGGAAATGCCTATCAGGTAGGTTTCCCCATTCCCCCATACTGTCAGAACCTTGTCTCCCAAGTCACTTTAGGTAAGGACAACAGTCACCAGCTCTGTTTATCTTGAGATCACAGGGCTTCCTGGTGCTTCATGTCCTTCAAATAGTTTCTGCTGATTCTCCCTCTACCCTTTGTGGCAGGAGACTCAGACCTCACAATTTTTTGTCTTCTGGGTCTGGCCTAGATGTGAGCTGTTTGACCAGAACCTGAAGCTAGCTCTAGAGGTGGCAGAGAAGGCTGGCACTTTTGGACCTGGGTCATAGGCTGAACCTGGAATGAACCCCCTGAGACATGCTGCAGAGGGCTTTGCTGTTTCCACTCCAGTGAGGATCCTATTGCAGTATGCCTTGTTAGTATACTTGAAAATGGGAGAACACTGAGCCTGGAGATGGGGACGGATCCTGGGCTAGAATGCCATGTTCTCTGCCCTTCTGTATATATCACAGTCCTACTCTATACAGATTTATTTATGGAGGAAGCTGGCTTAGCAATGCTATAATAAACATTCCTTTGTTCTAGTGTTTGCTGTCCTAACTCGTGGTTTGGGAGAAAGGCATGGGAGGGGAAGGCAGAAATGGTAAGGGCGGTCTGCAAAGGTGAGGTACCGTCTGCTAGTAAAAAACAGAACAAATTGATGTTCACTAGCTAACATCATAGTTTGACTCTTGAGCCTGTCCTAGATGCAGTCCCAGAATTGCTGGTTTCCTGGGAGCCTCATGTGTGGTAGTGGAGGAGGATGGAGCACTTAGTAGCACTTAGAATCAAACTAAGTTTTATCTCAGTATGCACTCTACCCTAGGATGCGCATCCTATTACAGACAGAATTTAGCAAATTACCAAATACTTGTGCTTCAAAGCCCTCAAGCCAGTTACTGATGGCCTGAGTTTGGATCCATGCTTTCTGACCTCCCTCCATCAAGTCATTTAACCTGCCTGTAACCCAAAAGTGTACAGTGTTCAGCTGAATGTTGAGCTTGTACTCAACATTTATACTTCTCCTGTCTCACTTCAGAGAAAAATCTTTCCCTTTGTGGGTGGAAAGAGCAGTTACTGATAAGAATACTTTCCTGGGGGATGGCTCAGAGGTTAAGAGCACTGGCTGCTCTTCCAAAGGTGCTGAGTTCAATTCCAAGCATCCACATGGTGGCTCACAACATCTATAATGAGAGCTGGCGCCCTCTTCTGGCTTGCAGACATACATGCAGGCAGAACACTGTACATAATAGATAAATCTTAAATAAAAATCAATCAACCAATAAATAAATAAAACTTTCTCGAGGAAAACTGTGTCTAGCTTACGTCTCCCTTTGAAAGGATAAGCCAGCCAAGCGGTGGTGGTGCACGCCTTTAATCCCAGCACTTGGGAGGCAGAGGCAGGTGGATCTTTGTGAGTTCGAGGCCAGCCTGGTCTACAGAGCGAGATCCAGGAAAGGCGCAAAGCTACACAGAGAAACCCTGTCTCGAAAAACCAAAAAAAAAAAAAAAAAAAAAAAAAAGAAAAAAGAAAAAAGAAAAAAAGAAAGGCTAAGCCACTGACTGTTTAGTATCAAATCTAGTTTTATTAATCTGTAACAAGTCGGCTTGCCTGCTGTATTCCCCCGTTTTGTTCCAGGGTATTGGTGAGAATGGTTGCTTCCTTTTTTCCCTTGGGGACTGAGGTATTGGCAATAACTTTGCCCCCTGCCAAGAAGCCTTGGGGTACAACAGAAAGCACAGGCATTAATGTCCTGCAGCTGCAGAGACAGGTTCATCTCACTAGGAGATGGGGACAGGACAGAACCTAGGAAAGGAAGGACAGAGGAGACACCCTGAATGCAGGAGTTGTCTGTCTGCTAAAGGTAGAAAGAGAAGCTGGTGGAGTCTAAAAACAAAGCATCATTTAAATAGAGCATAGGATGGGGAGTTGCGATCTTATTAGCCACTGATAACTTGCAGCACCAGGGAGGTCAAGGAGACAATGTAGACACAGAAAGGTTCTATGCCAACCAGAGCAGCTTCTCCCTTTCTATGCCCTGCCAAGGAGGCTGAGGTTGGGGATGTTCCATAGTGAGTACTCTCTTCACTCTGCCTTCTTGGGTACTCGGCCCATCTTGGTGCGGATATTTCGAAGCAAGAAGAAGACAACTGTGCTGGCTATACAGATCACTTCTGCCACCCAGAAGGCTGTGCTCCAGCTGTAGTGCTTGGCGATGGTGCTGAAGGGTAACCCAGCCAGAAATCCGCCCACTGTTGGGGAGAGAAGAGCCTGAGCCACATGTAAGGCTAAAACAGGTAGGCAGTTCTGTCTCTAGCAAGCCTGAGCAAGGCAGTGCCAGGAGGCAGCTATTCCAGGAAGTACCACTTACCATTTGCCATGAGTCCCACAATGGCATGAGAGGTGCCACACAAGTTGGGAGGTGCACTCTCATTGGCTATGACTCCAAACAAGGCAATGGGACCGTAAGAAGAGAAACCAAACACAGCTCCCAACACCAGGATCCAGATCTGCAAGGGCAGGGAGAGGTAGCATTGAGAATTAGCGCCCACAATTGCCTAAGGAGAAAGGAGTACCTAGCCCTTAGTCAAGCCATAGTCAGCAGCCATCCTCACCCCACTCCCAGTACAGCTGGTGATACAGATGGTAGTGAGCCAGCCCCAAGGGCCTAGGTGGACAGGGGCAGGGGAGGTAAGAGTCATCCCTCTTGAGTTGGATGTTGGCTGTTTCAGAATTTGTACAAGCTGGGCTGGTTAGGGGCAAGACAGGGGTGAGACAAAAGTGAGACAGACCAGGAGGAAAACCAGAGATCTTTAAGGCACCTCGTGCTCCGTAAAGCCCGTGAGCTCAGCCAGAGGATGGAGAGCAGCAGTCCAGAAAGCAGCGTCCTAGAGAGCAGAGGAAAGAGAAGAAAAGCAGGCCCAGAGTGGAGGAGGACACAAAGTACCGGAGAGAAAGTAAGGTATAAACAAACTGCACAGGGAGGAGGAGCTGGCCAGGGGAGAGAGTCCTATTTTCTCTCCTTGTACCTTGCAGCTTGCCAGGTTCTTTATATTTACCTTGGGTGAGTCACTGGTCACCGTTACCCGGAAGAGGAACATGGATGCTGCCATGCCAGCCATCATGAACAGCAACAGGCCATGACGAGGGTTCCCATACATAGACAGCCCTGCCTACGGATACAGTGCCAGCCATATCAGGTCCTCCAAGCAAGGCAAAACACCCTCACCCCTGGACTCTGACACAGCAGGGCTATTGCTGACAGGTCTTTGGCAATCTGTCACAGTTCTTGGCCCCAGACAGCCCTGGGAGGCCCTGGGAGCTGCGTGGTGATCTGAGGCCAAATTCCACAACATCCCTTCCTCCACCTTGGGGCAGGCATGGGACACGTGCTAGGGAGCTGCGCCTAGTCCACTGCACCCCTAGTTTTCTTGGGGCAGAGGAGAAGCCTACTGAGAGATTCTAGTTGTCTTTGCCATCAGTTAAGACTTTTCCCACCCGTCTTATCTCCACATCTCAAGCAGATAAGAGAAGCCTGGGGTCATTCCTGTCTCACACAACTTCTGTGCCAACCAGCCCACACGCCAGGACTCCCATCCCTCCATTAGGTAGTCCAGCCATGCAAGGGAGATGCAAAGGGCCTCTCTCCTGCTGACTCACCTTTGCCATGGCCCGGTCTGACAGATAGCCGGCTGCAATGCTGCCCACGAGGCCTCCAACCTCCAGGGCACTCATGTAGGAACTACCTGCATGGAGAATTGTGGGGAGACAGAAAGCAAGAGAATGAGATGTTTCTCTCTTGAGGTTATCCCAAGATACAGAGTCATACCTCCAAGGGTGCCCAGCCTCAGGGAAGGAGTCAGTGGATAAACGAAGGCAGGGCCTGGATATCCCATCTGCATTGGCTCCTGTTCTTCACCCCCTTCCCTGTCCAGACACTCATCTTACCCACAAGGGCGGACTGGCCTCTCTCCTGGATAAGGAAGAACTGGCCCCAGTCTGTACAGCAGGTCTTTACTCCAAAGACTACAAGGTAACCAGTGGAGAGCACCCAGAGATAGGGAGACAGCAGCAGGTCCTGTAGGGTGCTGTCCTCCTTGGATGAACCTGGAGGTAGGAAGAGGCCAAACAGGATTTAGGCTCTGCTCCTGCTGGCCTGCCCCTACCGGATCACCACCACCACCATTTTAACCAGCTGCACGGCTAGTCTGGGCGCCACCAGGACTGACGTGACGGGTAACCCTTCAAACCCCTCTCTCTACCCTGCTGCAAAGGCCTCAGCAAATGATAGAGAAACTGAGGACTAGTACAGAGAGAAGAAGGCATCCAAACCACTTAAACGTAAGATGTCATCCAGAACAGAGAGGTCTGTGCTGCCAGAGAAGGCCCAGGATGTGCTGGCTTTGACTTAAGGGTGGCATTTTACTTCCCCACCCTCCATTGTCATTCCTTCGCCTGCGTCCTTTGACAAGCACAGTGCAAGGCTTAAGCTAATTGTAACAAAACTGTGCCAAGTAAAGGGTGAATGAAGGTGCCTTAGGGGTCAGCTTGGCAGAGGCTCACCCTTTTTGCCCTTGGAGGGGGTAGGGTCCAGATTTCGGAGTCCAACATCAGCAGGTTCATTGTGGATGAGCAGTAGGCAGAGGAAGGAGACAGCCACGCACAGTGCCCCAGACAGGGCCAGGGTGCTGCGCCAGCTGTAGCTCTGGGCAAGAATCGTGGCCAAGATAGGTCCCAAACCTCCAGCCAGGTTCATGCTGGTTGACAACACAGCCCACCAAGTGCCAAACTGGGATGGCTCAAACCACTGTGACAGAAGGGGGCAGAATAGGTACGTGGCTTACAGTCCACATTGAGAGAATAGCTCAAGTGTGCAGACCTAGAGACTCCAATTACGGGGATGAGGGACAGAGTGCTTCTCCTTGGCAGAGCCAATTCCCCCATCTGCCACCCGATCCCACCACTCTCAGACTCCTAAAATATCCTGACAAGCGGCAGGAGCTGGCAGAGACCTCCTAAGAAACCTGCTATGGGTTGGGGTGAGAGCAGTGTGTAAGAAAAGGGTGTTCCCAAGTTCTCATTAGGTACCCTCTGCCGCTCCAGACAGGCTTGTGGGATGCACTCACTTTCCTCAGGATCTTCCCACAGGGGGGCCAGCCCAGCCCCTGTGCCAGGCCATTAAGAAACCAGAGAGCAGCAAAGACTGGTACTGTGGAGCTCCAAGAGAAGACTACGTTGACCAGACCGACCAGGAGCAGCCCAGAGGAGAAGAGCCAGCGAGCGCTCATCTGATCAGACAGCACCCCACTCACAAACTTGCTGATGGCATAGGCTGCCGACTGGCTGCTGGTGATGAGCCCTGCAGCGAAGGGGAGCAGGGAACAGGCCACCTGAGCGGTTAGGGACAGGGCGGAGGTACAGGAGGGGTGGAGGAAGGCATGGGGTCAGGTGTGGACAGGTGCTTGGCAGGGTGAAAGGGGTTCCTTCCCAGAGCAACCGCAGGACCCGTGCTGCAGATTTGACACTTTCCTGCCCGCTGAGCCATGTATCATAGGCCCAGGCTGACTTGGGACTTCTCAGCCTCTTGGATAATTCTATCTGCAGCTGTCTGAACTAGAAGGGTGATGTTTTCCTCCCGGGAATTTGCATTTCCCACCTCACCCTGAATGCCAACTGAAGGCCCCAAGAAGTTCTGTTGCCCCGCCATGTCTGAAGGTGGAGGGAAGGGCTCTAAAGTGAAAGATCTTATTCCTCCTGGAGGAAGCATGCATGCAGGCCACATCAAATCATGGGTGCTGCCTTCCCAGTGCTCACTAACCTGCAGGTACAGCATGCACCCACAGAGCCCCCCTAAATGTGCCTCCCCCGTACATGTGGGTCGCAGGCATACACACACACCAGATAACCAGCTAGCCTCAGTCCTTCACCCACACCCATGCACATGGAGCTCAGCCTCTGTACTTGGTACACGCTTGACTGACTCTACATGTACACTTCATGCTTGTGCATGCCACACTCCAAACAGCGTATCCCACGGCCCACTCACTCCCCTCCCCTCCCAAGGCTTACCCAAATCGTCCTTGTCCAGAGCAATCTCTTCCACCAAGGATGGCATGACGAAGGAGAAGGTTTTGCGGTTGAAGTAGTACAGGCTGTAGCCCCCAAACATGGCTGCGAAGATGATGGCGCGATAATAGCCATAGCCTTGGGCCGCCATGGTAGAAGCAGCGGGCCCAGCAGGCCAGGTCACAGTGCTTCTGAGCACAGCCTCTCGACTGCTCCTGCTTGCCGCTAGCTCTCTTGGTGCCCAGATCTGCTGAGCTGTGTTTTTCTGCTCCCTCCTCCACCCAGGCTCTTTATAGCCGCCTTCTGGACAATCATTAAGCCTGGGGCAGCAACTAGGGAACCCAGTGTCCTGAGAGAGACCAGAAAACAGTGGATTACTGAAAGCCAAACTGGGGGAGGACGGGGGTCCCCGAGGGAGGAGTGCCTGTCCCCACAAGTTCTGCCTTTCCCTCCTCTCCCATGTCTTCTTGCCTGTGAAACCAGCTGTGATTAAAAGTTCGGCCTAATTACTTTTGTCTGCCTGAGCCCAGGGGAGGCAGGGGTAGGATGAGCAGAGCTGAGCCCAGTACAGCCCTACTCCCTTAGTCAATGAACTTTCTCATTCACTCAGGTTCAATGAGGGTTCCAGGTTGCCAGGCATCATGAAAGGCGCTAGATTGGTTTTACGCCCAGTCTCTTTCAATCAGTACCCTAAAAACCCCACTTCTGAGCCTTGTAGAGCTGACTGCCCCCAATGCTTAGCACACAATGGGCTATAACTTTGCTAATAGGTATCCCCTTTATCGTGGGAAACATTATATGACCCCCCCTCGTGGTGGTCATAGTGAACAATGTAATGTATACACTTCCCTTATATACACAATGATAAAACTTAAATATATAAGTTAGGCCTGGTAAGAAATTAATAAAACAAGTATAACAATGCATCATAATAAAAGTTTCTTAAAGTCTATTAATGGTTTATTTCTGGAATTTCCCATTTCATTTTCCCACTGCGGCTCGCCTCGGTCACTGAAATGTGCAAAGCACAACAGTGGATAAGAGGAAGCTAAGCGGGGTTGGGGATTTAGCTCAGTGATAGAGCGCTTGCCTAGCAAGAGCAAGGCCCTGGGTTCGATCCTCAGCTCCAAAAACAAAAGAAAACAAGAGGAAGCTAAGCTGGATGCAGTAGTTGCAGAATTTTAGCGGGGGGCAAACCCCTCAGTTTGATATATATAGAAGGCGAGCTAAGGGTTCAAGTCTGGGTAAGAGCCCTCGGAACTGCCTCTGGGTCCCTATTACCCTGCGACATCAGTCAGGCTTCGGTCCTGCGGGGGTGTGAGCACCGCAGCATGTCACCGCGGCTTTCCGCTCGGCTGCGAGACCGCTGGAGCAGAAGGAGTGGGCGCGAGGGAGCCGCACGTAGCCTCGGGAGGCCCCTCGCTTTGGCGGTCCAGGGTTGGCCTGTCAGGATGGGCAGGCGGCGCTGATCAGCACCTGCCCTGCACTCAGTGTCCTCAAGCCACCCGGGACACCCGACTCCAGGCTGGGAACTGCGGGTCCCAGGGACAGGAGCAGGCGAGCCGCGGTAACAGAGCGCTGCAGCCACGAGGGCGCGGCGTCTGCACGACCGCTGTCCCTGGCCTGTGGAACTGTCGCCATGCCGGAAGGGCGGTTACAGGGACAGCCTCCTCCGCAGTCGGAAGTCAGGGGAGCCCCAAGGCCCCAGGATTGCCCTCCGGTCCCGCCCTCACTGGCGCCCCTCCCTCGCATGCCACCCCTACCTGGACGGAGGCGGTAACCCCACTAGGACGGGGGCGGGGCTTGAGGAAGGCTGGTGCGCACGCACAGAGGTGGGCGGGGCTCGTCTTAGCCTTGCGGCTGACCGCTGTCGCCCTGGGATTGAAGGCGTCATCCTGCCTGCTACGCAGCTCCCTGCGTAAGGACAGTGACGCTTATAGGCTGAGCACCACATGTCCCCTTACGTTCCACCGACCAGTTTCTATAGAGTGCCTCCAGTTACCGTGCACATTCAGAAAACTAAAATAATCCCTGCTTGCAGGGGCTTCGTATTTTCTCTAAGAAATAAAAGCAATCTACAGCACAATTGGTAATTTTACATCGTGGTCAAGCTAATGGGAATAGAGACAAAACAATATAGCCCTAGCACTTAAAAGACACAACCCTGACTAAACTTTGGGTTCTTTTAAAATCTTTTTAATGGTCATGTATGCATATGCGGGGCGGGAGTTAGCCAGCATAGGTGGAGAGGCCAGAGGGCAGCCACGGGTGTCATCCTCCTCCAGGATACTGTAACTTCCTTTGAGACGTCTCTCATTGATTAGGGTAGGCAGCACAGCTGGCTATTTCTTTTTCATATGGGAGCTAGGGATGGAATGTAGGTCTGCTCAAACTCTTTACCATCTGAGCCATCCCCAACCGCACGTTCTAATCCTTGAGCCACGACTTTGTGAAGACACGGTTATAGCCCAGGCGAGCCTGGAACTCTGGGTGATCCTCCTGCCTCTGCCTCCAAGTATCTAGGGTTACTGACATGCCTGTAACCTGACTTGGACCCAGCAGACTAATAGTGGCCTTGGGCAACTGTTCGCTGTCAGCTGCCAACCTCAGACCCTTTGGGGGCTCCACAGATGATTTGCATGAGAGAGCAGGAAAGTTAAGCCTGACCTTGACCAACTGCAGTCTCAACTACTCAGAAGGATGAGACAGGAAGTTCACAAATTCAAGGCCTACCTGACCTACAGAATGAGTTCAAGATTGAGAATGAATACTTTCACAAGACCTTGTTAAGAAAAAAAAAAAAAAAGTACAGTGAATGTATATCAGTTTAAGAAAAATAATGATACACTTGTGTGTTCGTTCAACTGGTGGACAAAGGCAGGTTAAATAACTGCAAAGTAAATCCTCTTTGGAAACCCAGAACTCACTGTTCAGTATGAGGGTTTTTTTGTTCCTTTTTTTCTCCCCAGAGACATGATTTCTCTGTGTAACAGTCCTGGCTGTCCTGGAACTCACTTTGTAGACCAGGCTGACCTCAAACTCACTGAGATCCTCCTGCCTCTGCCTCCGGAGTGCTGGAATTAAAGGCGTGTGCTACCAGCCCTTGGCTTAATTTTTTTTTTAATTAAGAATCCTCACCCTGCTGTGCAGTTGTGGTACATGCCTTTAATCCCAGCACTCAGGAGGCAGAGACAGGTGCATCTCTGTGAGTTTGAGACTAGCCTGGTCTACAGAGGGAGTTCCAGAACAACCAGAGCTGTTACACAAAGAAACACTGTCTCAAAAAAACAAACAAACAAACAAACAAGAAAAAGGAAGAGAGAGAGAGAGAGAGAGAGAGAGAGAGAGAGAGAGAGAGAGAGAGAATTCCCACCCAGCCGTGGGGGGGGGGGGCCTCAAAACAGCTTAACCACACAGCTGCCATAACAGGCCTAGGAGCCCAGACATCGCTTCTGTGACATGCTTATTGGCAGGCCACACCCAGATCCAGGAAATGCCATAAGCTGACACCACCCAGGAATCCAACCAGGGATGGGAAAGTACCTATCATCCCCAAAATTCCAACCATTAGATAGTCCAGTATAGCACACACCTATTTTTGTTTTACAGACACCCCTAGACAAATGTCAGCCAATCAGGGTCCTGGACCCTGGAAATCCCTTCACCCCAACCTCTGCTATGGTAAAAGCCCTACCCTGCCTGGGCTCAGAGCTCTCTGCTCTCACCGCTGTGTGGGACAGACAGACCAAGCCCTGGAGCTTGAAAAAAGGCTCTTTGCTTTTACATTCAGAATTCGGTCTCCGTGGTAGCCTTTTGGGGGTCTCTGAGAGATTTGGGCATAACACCAGGTACAGGAGTGCGCGCGTGCGTGCGTGCGTGCGTGCGTGTGCTGGAATGGGAGATCCCCTTAGTTAGGCATAGATGTGTAGTCCCAGCACTTGGAAGACAGATGGTTCAGCAATTAAGAGAACGTACTCCAGAGTACCTGAGTTTGGTTTCTAGCACCCACATGAGGTGGCTCCTAACCACTTATACCCAGCCCCTTTGGGTTCATCAGGCATCTGCACATAGGTATACATACCCACACATATATGTATTATAAGAAATTTTTAATTGGGGGTGGAGGGATGACTCAGTGGTTAGGAGTACTTTCTTCGACAACCTGAGTTTGGATCACTGTACCTAGGCTAGGTGGTTTACAATCATCTAACTTTAGCTCCAGGGGATCTAGTACCCTCCTCTGGCTTCTACAAGCCCCTGCATGAACACATGGTATGCAGAGACATGCACACCTATGTATATGTGCACATAAAATAAAAAATTGGCTTTTATTCCATGTTAAAATTTAAAAAATAAAAAACAAAAACTTCTCTTAACAGATGTGAGATGTGGGTACAATTAAGTATGTATTCCCTCCCCTTGTATGTATCACCCCTGTAATTACCACTCAGATGAAAAGATCTCTTTTATTTATTTGGGGAAGTCTCAAACCTACTCCACAAAGTTTTAAGAATAATATTGACTTCTCAACAAATGTTAACACTGTAAAGTTTACCTAATTTCTCTGCATAAATATTCATAAATATGCCCATTTCCAAGGCATATGAAAGCTGCAGGCATCATTAAACACTAATTTCAATTTGGGGCTGTATATTACTGTAAAAACAAGGCTATTCTCCTATACAGCCAAACCATTGTCACACTCAAGTCATGAGTGTGTCAGAAATGTAAGCATGTTGCCAGGTGGTGGTGTATACCTTTAATCCCAACACTCAGGAGGCCGAGGCAGGTGATCTCTGAGTCCAAGGCCAGCCTGGTCTACAGAGCAAGTTCTTTAGATGGTCAGGGTTACATAAGAAACCCTGTCTTGGGGAAAAGAAAAGGGGGTGGAGAAAAAGCAAAACACACAATCTATAGAAAAGAATATTTTATTGAAACAGTTTCTCAATTAACAATGGAACAAAGTACAATTTGATTCAAACCTGTCCAACCAGCCTGAACTGCTAATGAAAGAACTCAAACACACAGGAGGGGACTGACTACAGGACCTTTAGGTCCCTCTGCCAATGTGGCAAAAGTAGGGGGGGGGGTTTGTTGGGGGTGGGGTGGGGGGACAAAATGACTGACATAACAGGTTTGCTTTGCCCCAGAAGTGGAGTAGCCCTAGCTCCTGCTCCAGGTGCAATACTGGAGGACAGGCACTCTAGACGTGGGCATAACGGGCAAGGGGCTTTCCCTCCTAGCAGGGTGCACTGGGAAGTTGAACCCTTACCCTCTTCCTTACCCACAAACCTGCCTGAGAGTGAGGTGGCATTTTTACATTCACACCATGGTCTCTCTGTCCCTCAGTCTTGAGAAGGGGGCTCACAGTAGATAGCACGTTTTTTTGGTCAGCCCAGGGGGAAGAGGGAAAAAGCATGAGAAGGGGTAGGTGTCCCAGGAACTGGGGATAAGGATTACAAGTGCCTGCAGGATACTTGCATCCTTGCCAACCACTCTACATACTTTCCTGGGCCCAACAACCCACAGCAGAGGCTACAAGGCTTTCACATTCTCTCTCCTTCCATTGGGTAGTGGATTCCCTTACTTGCTCCCTGCTTGCTCTGGCCACCAGGGGTCGCAGGAAGCATGAGAGCATGTTTACACAGTCCTGATGAGGGAAAGGCTGTGGGCTAAAGACCACACACAGCCCAGTGTATACTGGGAAGGCAAGGACAAAAGAGGCGAGGAGGAAAGGCAAGGGAAGAGAAGACAGAGGAGAGAAAAGAGGCACTCAGGAACCAACGGTGGTGACTGAGGCTCTGTAGACACTGGCCCAAATAGGACACTGATTTTGTGGAACAGGAAAGGATGTAAGGATGCTCAGAGAAGACTGAGTACTCTCTAGTGTCGCAAAACATCCTTCCTACTACCAGGTCTCCAGCAACCACGGGCAGCCATTCTCTCACTTACCCACAAGCAAACAATTCAGACATAATAGTGATTTTTCCCAAACCCAGGGCCAGAGAGGAGGAGACCAGAGGGTAGAGCTGGGGACAGAAGGAGATCCGGTTTCACCCATGGAGCTATTCCAGGACTGCTGAGCAGCCCACCTTCTGTCCCAGCTGAGAGAAGGAACGTGAACCTCTAATGGCAGGACCAACCCCAGCCCCAACCCTGATGTGTAATAAATAGAGGTGGTAGGAGAAGGGGCTGGAGGCAAGTGGGGAGACCGGAGGTGGGGTTATAGTTCGTCATTCTTCAAAGGCCGCTTCTGTCCTGCCGTCTGCTCTTTCTGTTCAGATTCTGCAGGATGGTGGAAAGAAGAGGAGAAGGCTGTTCTTCTCTTCCTCTGCAACCCTACCTAACAGGCTGCCCAGCACCCCGTGCTTCACTCTTACCTGCTCCAGGACCTCCTATTTCCAGAGGCTCCGAGTCTGCTGTTTCCGTAGCTGCATTTTAGAAGGAAAATGTCAGTCACTAAAGAAGTAAAATGCTAATATTGAGTATACAAATCCAGACGGTAAATATTACAACATGCGTGAGACACATTTAGGGTCTCTGCCTCCTTTTTCTAATTTGTTTTTGTTTTTCGAGACAGGGTTTCTCTGTGTAGTTTGGGTGCCTGTCCTAGATCTTGCTCTGTAGACCAGGCTGGCCTTGAACTCAGAGATCTGACTGGCTCCACCTCCCGAGTGCTGGGATTAAAGGCGTGCGCCACCACTGCCTGGCTCCTTTTTTAAATTTTTATTTAATATTTATGGGTGTTTTGCCTACATGTATGCCTGTGTACCACATATGTGCCTCAGAGGCTAAAAGAGGGCCTGGCTCCTCTGGACCTGGAGTTAATAAGGCAGCTGTGAGCCATCCTGTAGGTGCTGGAAATACAAACTGAATTCTCTGCAAGAGCAGCCAGAACTCTTAAGCATTGAGCCATCTCTCCAGCCCCTCCCCCCCCATTTTTGAATTTTAATTTAGATAAATTCATTTTATGTATGAGTATTTTGCCTGCAAATATGTATGTATGTGCACCACATCTGTGCTTGAGTGCTTGATGCCTGCAGAAGACAGAGGAGAGCACTGGACCCCTGGAACTGGAGTTACAGACGATTATGAACCAGGGTCCTCTGCTAGAGCAGTAAGTGTTCTAACAGCTCAACCATCTCTGCTGTCCTGGAACTCACAGGCTGGCCTCAAACTCAGAGATCTGCCTCTCCTGTGCTGGGATTAAGTAAAGTGCCACCATGCCCAGAAAATCTTTGCTTAAAAAACCAACAACATGGGACAGCCCGTGGTAGTGGTGCACGCCTTTAATCCCAGCACTCGGGAGGCAGAGCCAGGTGGATCTCTGTGAGTTCGAGGCCAGCCTGGTCTACAGAGTGAGATCCAGGACAGGCACCAAAAAAAAACTACACAGAGAAACCCTGTCTCGAAAAACCAAAAAAAAAAAAAAAAAAAAAAAACACAAAAAACAAAAAAAAACACCAACAACAAAATACCCCAGGATGTATATGCAGGGTTTCTCCCTCACTGCTTCCTACCTTATACATTGAAGGAAGGTCTCTCACTTGAATCCAGAGCTACCATCCATCTAGATTAGCTAGCCAGCCAGCTCTAGACAACTGTCTCAACATTCTGGGATAAGTGGGCAGTGTGCCTACCTGACATTTATATAGGTGCTGAGGATGTGAACTCTGATCCTCACTGTGCAATTAAACACTTTACCTACTGTCTCCCTAGGCTGTCTGTGCCTTTTTTCCTTCCAAAGAAAACAATACTCTTAAAACTTAAAGGCCACCCACAATTCACGGGCTGAGCAGAAATAGACCACGCTTGCCAGTTTGCCTGCCCCCAGATTAACGAAATGTCCCAATCCAGCTCCCCCACTTACCAGTCTCTTCTTTGTTAGGCTCTAAAATGGGCTTTGCCTCTTCAGTCTGACCTGGAGGGAACCAAGAGTTAGCCGCAGCCCAGGAGAGATGGGTAGCTCTTCTTTGCCCAGTGACTGGAGCCAAGCACCCTCTCCCTCACCTGCAGGTGGAATGACCTTCTCCCCTTGGTCACCAGCACTGGCATTGAGGGGAGGTTCTGTCCGGGTGCCATTCTTGTCCTTGGGCCGTGGCCGGGGTTTGGTGAACTTGGCCTTATTGAGGAGATACTGTACCTCCCGGTCCAGGGCCATCATCTTGGCCTCAATGTCTTTTGAAAGCAGCACAGGCTTCTCTGTGGCAGGAAGCTTGGCCTGCTCGGCCAGAGTTGTATTCTTCCAGGCCTGTGGGTGAGGTCAGGGAAGACTCAGAACTAGCCATAGATTTGACAGGTGTCCCTTTCAACCAGTTAAGGCAACTTCTGTTGACTAGAAATCACCCTGCCATCCTTAGCACCCCGGGGTACCAGTCACATGGTCCAAGTGATTACCCAGGTGTCATTGATGACTTTCTCTAACGTTGTCATCTCCACCTCAGTGAAGATCTGGTCCATCTCTGGGATGA
The DNA here is from genome assembly GCF_949786415.1 of Peromyscus eremicus. Classification (NCBI taxonomy): domain Eukaryota; kingdom Metazoa; phylum Chordata; class Mammalia; order Rodentia; family Cricetidae; genus Peromyscus; species Peromyscus eremicus. The sequence continues at coordinate 38,741,007 of NC_081422.1, read as the reverse complement.
GCCGGGCACCCCTAGAAGCCAAAGAGAAGAAGATCAGCCTGGGCCAGAGGACCAGGAAGCTGACAGAGAGGGGAATCATGGGCTCGGCAGGACTACACAAAGAAGAAAGGAAGCGGGGAGTACTCACTTGAGGAAAATGCTAGAGTGGTTGAGGAGATTATCCAGGGCTGAAAGCCGTTCTGGCCATTTCTTACGCTCTTCCACACGAAAAAACAGCCCTTGGCATAGCTTTCTCAGCTCAGCCAGCTTCTCCTTCAACATCTGATGGACAGAGGAGGAGGAGGGTTGAAGAGGTAGCAGGAGCACCCTGGACCCAGTCTTGCATCTTGCTTCATGGTCTGACACCTCAGCTCTTCTTGCTCTGGCCCTAGAAGGGGAGGCCAGCCCTCCCATTCGCCTGCCACACCCCAGGGGCCCCCTCACCACAGTGGTGGCTCCGAACCCCTCATCTTCCAGCCAGTTAGAAGCGGCGCTGAGTTTGCCAGAGATCTCCTCCCGCTGTTCCTCAGTGGACACTTCCTGGTACTCAGGTTGGTAGAGCTTGTCCTAGTAAAGGACACAAATACACTGAGCTTTGGGGCAAGGATCAGAGCCCATGTCCCTAAGGGCAAGTTATGGAGTGGGGAGTGCTGCTGCTTCCCACGGCCCGCTAACCTGGGTCTCAAAGATGAACGCTTCCAGGCTGTTGGCAGCTTTCTCCCTTTCCTGCTTCTCTAGGTCTCGGAGGGTCAAGTCCTCAAGTCTGCAGAATGAACAAAAGGCAGGGGTAAGGTGGGGCTGGAACTGGGAGCCTGGGAGCCCTTCCAGGATCGCCTTTCCACACCCACCCTGCTCACCTTCCACACACACACACACACACACACACACACACACACACACACACACACACACATACACACAGCACTTACTTCTGCACAGAACGAGCCAGCTCATCCTCTGGCAAGTCTGGCAGGTCCAAGACAGCCAGCTCTACACCTATCTCCTCCACCATTTTCTGCTTCCTGGCAGGTTTCTGTTTTTTTTCTTCCTCAGGAGCTGGAGGGACACCCTCAGGCCCTGCCTGCCCCTTCTCATCTGGCTTCTGAGTGGAAAGAGCAGTGACGTCAGGAAAAGCATTAGCTGTCCCCCTCCTCCAGGGGGCACGAACAAGCAGCTCCCATTTCCTCTTAGCCCCTGGATCCCACGGTCTTCCTCTGCAGCTAGCTCACCTGGGCCCCAGACCTGTCCTCACTTTCCTTCTCTTCAGGTTTTTCTCCCTCAGGGACTGCATCACCCTTCGGCTCAGCGGGTGGAGGCTGAGAGGTATCTTCCACGGGGGCTTCAGTTTCCTCCTTAAGCTCCCCCTGCTCTCCAGGTTCATCCTTGCTCCCCTCGGTAGGGCTCTCCTCTTCCTCCTGGGAGACAATTTCAGAAACCCCAGAGGTTATGTACTCCACTAGCTGAGCCTATGGCCATGTTTAGCCTTGAGCATATCAGCTCCTCTGCTTGGAAAGGAAAGACGGCTCATGATGAAACCTGAGGACAAGGAGATGATACTGTGGACAAATGGTCAGGGGCTGTTGGAATTTGCAGAAATACAGGTTAACAAAGGGTAGGTAGGCGAGATTGAGAACAATAAGCCTTAGGCTCTGGTAAAGGCTCCGTCTAATGGAGCAGGAATAGAGCAACCTGTCATAGGCTGAGGAGAGACAAGATGAGGACCACTGAGGTCCAGTGAGTGCAGGCAGCTGGGATGCCCACCAGACTCTGCTTCTGTCTACATTACACCAACCCCAACCCCTTGCTATTCACCATGCTTTTCTGCCCTTACCTGTACAGAATCAGTACCATTCTCTTTGGCATCTGATGAGGAACCACCTCCAAACAGGCTGGAAATGGTGTTGCCAAGTTCTAGGAAGAAGGAAGCCCAGAGGTTCAAGAGGAAATCAAGCAGTGAACCCACTTCCTACCCCAACAACAATGCCATTACCTCCCCCAAGCACACATGTATGTTCACTCTCGCTTGCTCACACACACTTGCACACACACAGGAGCCGATTTGCATCTTACTGGTAAGAGTTGATTCTTCCTCTGGGTTGTCCTCCACCAGGGTCTCAAATACAGACTCCACCTTTTTGAAACAGGTTCAAATAAAGAGCTGCATAGTAACCCACACTGTTCCATAAGCATGCTGCTTAGGCGTACACTAGGAATACAAAATGACTTGCAGCCCTGGGGGCTACTTTCTCACCTCCCTTTTCTCACCTCCCTTTTCTCACCTCCTGGATGGCCACACCCCCTTTAAGTGCAGCCCTCAGGATGGCTCTCTCTCCTCTCCTTACAGCCCCCCATGTCTCCACTTGGAAATGGACCAGTTTCCCAGTGTGCCCGAAGATATTAACTCAAAATTACTCTTTTTTTTTTTCCTGGTTTTTCGAGACAGAGTTTCTCTGTGTAGCTTTGTGCCTTTCCTGGAACTCACTTGGTAGCCCAGGCTGGCCTCAAACTCACAAAGATCCGCCTGCCTCTGCCTCCCAAGTACTGGGATTAAAGGCGTGCGCCACCAACGCCCCACGCAATTCCTTTTCTTAAAAAAAAAAAAAAAATTGCTTGCTCCTTCCTTCCTTTTCTTTTGCAGTGCTGGAGCCTTGTGCCACCACCGCCTGGCCAAAATTACTCTTTAGAAATGGGCTTATCTGCTGGGCAGTGGTGGCACACGCCTTTAATCCCAGCACTTGGGAGGCAAAACCAGGTGGATCTCTGTGAGTTCAAGGCCAGCCATCTACAGAGAAAGATCCAGGACAAGCACCAAAACTACACAGAGAAATGCTGTCTCGTAAAACCAAAAAGAAAAAAGAAAAGAAAAAAAAAAAAAAACAAAAAGAAATGGGCTTATCTGGAGGCTGAAGAAATGGCTCAGCAGCTAACAGCATAGGCTGATTCTCCAGAGAACTCAGGTATATTCCCAGCACTGACATGGTGGCTCTAACTCCAGTTCCAGAGGATCTGACACTCTCTTCTGGTCTCCTTGGGCATCAGACACACATATGATGCAGACATATGTGCAGGCAAAATACCCATACACATTTTATTTTAAATTAAATTTAAAAAGGGTTTTCTCAGCTGGGCAGTGGTGGTGTACACCTTTACTCCCAGCACTTGGGAGGCAGAGGCAGGTGGATCTCTGAGTCAGAGCCCAGCTTCGTCTACAGAGCGAGTCCAGGACAACCAGAGAAACCTCATCTCAAAAAACAACAAAAATAAAATTTTAAAAAGTGGGGGTGGGGGTGGAGAGGTCCTCTGGGCTGGCAAAGTGGCTTAGCAGGTAAAGGGTGCTTACTCTCACCAAAGGTAAAAGGAGAAAAAACCAACTCACTTCCCCTGGCCTCCACACGCACTGTGGCATGCCTGCACCCCACCCTGCATCATATACATACATACTCAAAAGTGTTAAGGGGCTGGAGAGACGGCTCAACAGTTAAGAACACTGGAACAGACATACATGCAGGCAAAACATACCGTTACAAAAAATCTGTATCTCTCTAATAAAGTTATAGTGATCGTCGGGCGGTGGTGGCACATGCCTTTAATCCCAGCACTCGGGAGGCAGAGGCAGGCGGATCTCTGTGAGTTCAAGGCCAGCCTGGACTACAGAGTGAGTTCCAGGAAAAGGCGCAAAGCTACACAGAGAAACCCTGTCTCGAAATCCCACCCCCCCAAAAAAAGTTACAGTGATCATCAACACATTCTGGCCATGAAGAGCCCCATTGTTTCACTGTGTTTAAGGCCAAGATTCATTAGATCTGCTCCCAAAATGCTTTGTGCTTATACTATGAAACCCACTCTGGGAGGCTGGTGCGACCAAGGTTCACCACCCCTACCCTGATAAGGGTTCCCATTTGCTCTTACCCTATCTAAACTGAGTACCCCACTCTCATCCAGGTTGAAGTGGGCCTTGATGCCTTTGGACTCATAGTCGGGATATTTCTTGAAGCTCTCTCCCACACCTTTTAGCTTCACTGTGGTCAGATTCTGAGAGCCAAATACCCTGGTTAAGAAAGAAAAGAAGGGTTTGAGGAGACCTACTTGTCCCAACTCCAACTCCAGACCACGTGGCCTACTGGCACGAGATGTCAGGAGCCCTACACAGGACACTCAGAAGGATGAACCCTCTCTCCAAGACAGGCTGTTCACACCTCGACCCTAGCCCACTCTCAGCCCTGTAAGCCCCACACTCCCCTCCCCATCCTTAGGTCATCCATCTGGCAGGCACACCTCCCACACTCCCTGGAGGTGCCATCCTGCCCCCGCCCCTCACCGAAGATCCTCAGGCCCCAGGAAGCCCAGGTCACCGTAGTTGATGTGAAAGTTGAAATCATGGCTGTAGCGGTTAAAGGTGATGACTTTGCGCTGAGGGTAGGGCCCCATTCTGGAGAAGAGCACACGTTTATTGTGCTTCAGACTTCGAACCCCAGGCTCCTCCTCCACCTCCCTTGTGAACTCCACCTACACAAGAGGCAAAGAGAAGGTGCAGTGGAGGACCAGGGAAGGTTCTGTGAGTAGGAGTGAGGGCACGGGATCTCTCTCGGTATAGAGAAAAAGGGATAGGTTGGAGTGAACAGAGATCTCACTAGGAGAAGCAGAGGGAGTATGTCACCTGCGCAGGCTTACCAGGATGGGGTAGATGACAGCATCCCGCACAACAAATGGCTTCACCTTGAAGGCTTTGCTGAGGGCCGCTGCCTGGTACACAGCCCCCATGGCGGCTGCCTCATCTGCATTGATGTTCTTTCCTAGTTCCTCCCTAGGAGACACAAGCTTCAGCATCATCCACTGGGGAGTGGGTTCTCTCCCCTCATTCCTGTAGCTGCCCAGCCTACAGCTAGGCAGAACTAGACTCCGGGCCTAGCTCCCACACCATACTCACTTGCCCACAGCCTTTAGCAGCACCTCTTGAACTTTGGGAACACGGGTGGCCCCACCCACCAGGATCACCTGTTCAATCTCATCCTGCAGAAGGGGAAGGTGAGATGCACAAGTTAATGCCCTTTCTCAGAACTGGCCTTTCCCTGACCCCGTGTGGGTGTCCTAGGCACTCCGGCAGGCACTCCTGCCTCCCCATGCCCTCACCAAGCTCATCTCTGCACTCTGAAGTGCCTGCTGCACAGGCCCAGGCACTCTCTCAAACAAGTCTGCGCACAATTCCTCAAACTCCCCTCGGGTCACTTTTGCCTTGAAGTCCACATCGTCCATCAGGCCCTCAATCTGTGGGAAGAGGAATCTGTTCAGAGGTTCCGACCAGATCCTGCTCTCTGTGCAAGAGCAGACAGAACTCACGAAGAAAGGCTCTCCACCCTTGTGGAGAGGAGCCACTAGCCTGCCCTCCACCAAGCTCCTATGCGGGCACCTGTGCCATGTGATCAGCATTGGCACTCAGGACCGTTTTCAGACGATTGGCTTCCCGAAGTAGTTTGGCCATGGCACGTGGGTTTTCCCGAACATCCTTGGCTTTCTGGCCCTTGCGCTGCTCATTGAAGAGCTTGGCCAGGTGTTCCCGCAGCCGAAGCTCCATCTCTAAGCCACCCAGGGTGCGGTCAAACCTGCTCAGGAAAGGGAGCAGGTAGAGTGTAAGAACATAGTCGAGGGCACTCCCACTGGTACAAGAGACAGCAGCGCTGTGCCTGCAGCTCTCTACAGCACAGACAGCAATTCAGAGCAGCAGCTCATCTACCTACTCACTCAGCAGCCGACTGAGGAGCCACTACTGGAATGTGAGCGGCAAGCGAAGTGGGGAGAAGGGACAGTTTCCAAATGCCAAGGAGTTTACAATCTAAAAGACCAATAACACCCCAAAGGTGAAATCACATACACATTTTGAAAAAGAAGCACTCAGGCTGGGCAGCGGGGGCGCACACCTTTAATCCCAGCACTCAGGAGGCAGAGGCAGGCAGATCTTTGTGAGTTCGAGGCCAGCCTGGGCTACAGAGCGAGATCTAGGACAGGCTCCAAAACTACAAAGAGAAACCTTGTCTCAAAAAATCCAAGAGGGGGAAAATAAAAAGGAAGCACTCAGCATTAGGGAGACAGAGGCAGGTAGGTTTGAGTTTGAGGCTAGTCAGCTCTACATACAAACTCCCAGGCTAGCAAGGGCTACACAGTGAGTCTCAAAATGAATGAAGAAAAGTAGAGGAGGTCAGTGGAACACACACAGGAAGTCTGCACTACTCAAGAGCAGCCAGAGAAACCTCCCCTGAAGCAGCACACTGGAACTGAAACCTCAAGAAGAGCTAGAGCTGACTAGGTACGGAAGAGAGTGAAGAGGCTGGCCAGGCGGTGGGGGCACAGGCCTTTAATCCCAGCACTCGGCAGGCAGAGGCAGGAGGATCTCTGTGAGTTCAAGCCTGGTCTACAAAGTGACTTCCAAGATAGCCAGGACTGTTACACAGAGAAAACCTATGGGGGGGGGGGGGGGGAGAACATTCTAGACAGAAAGAAGAGTTTTGCTAAAGACCCTGCAGCAGGAAGTAGGAGAATACATGGCAAGCTCTGAAGAACGACAAATATATTCTTTAAGAATAAGAGGAGCCAGGCATCATGGTTCATGTCTTTAACCCCAGCACTTGGGAGGCAGAGGCAGGCAGATCTTTTTGAGTTCAAGGCCAGCCTGGTCTACATAGAGAGTTCCAAACAGAGCTGTGTAGTAAGACCATCTCCAAAATAGAATAAAGAGCTCAGCCACAGTTACAGGAGGCAGGGATCAAACAGGCCCAGCAAGATCACTGAAGAAATGGATTACTCTCATAGCGGTATTTCATTCTCTCTTTAGTGGTACTGTGGACTGAGACTACGGCCCATGAACTGTAAGTCAGCCTCATTGCTGAGCTATTGTCCCGACACCAGTATCTTTTTTTTTGTTTTTCGAGACAGGGTTTCTCTGTGTAGCTTTGCGCCTTTCCTGGAACTCACTTGGTAGCTCAGGCTGGCCTAGAACTCACAGAGATCCGCCTGGCTCTGCCTCCCGAGTGCTGGGATTAAAGGCGTGCGCCACCACCGCCCGGCTTCGACACCAGTATCTTAAGAGAACTTCCTACCTGAATAGTGAGGAGCTCAAAAAGGAGGTTCTACAATTAAAGAGGCTTTGTTTTTTTCATAGGGGGTGTCTCATGTATTCCAAGGTGGCCAAATAGCTGAAGATGAGTTTGAATTTCTGATCCTTCTGCCTCTACCTCCCAAGTACCAGGATTATACCTCCTTGCCTTATTTAGGAAGGTTTGTTTTTTAAATTTTGTAGGTCAAGAGACAGAGGCAAGACTGCCAGAAGTTTTTGACAAACCTGGTCAACACAGTAAATTACAGAAACAGTTCAGTAGCAGAATGCTTATGTCATGTGCGCGCGCTCACATGTGTGAGACCCTAAGCTCAACTTCAGTAAAAGGACACAGAAGCAGAAAGAGAAATAATAACAGCAACAGGCATAACCTCAGTATGTCAAGAGACCCAGAAGCGACTGCACCTGATACTCAACCTGTCTGTACTCCCGTGGACTTCCTTACAACATGTTCACGAAGTTCCCTGCTTTGCAAACTCCTTAAACTGTCCCCTTCTCTCTCCTGCTCTCACTTCCTGTTTGGGAGCAGCCTCCCACAGGAAGTGATGCTGTGTCCAGGAAGTGTGTTCCTTCAGGGATCATAAAAAAGGCACCTGAAATCCAGGGAGAAACCACCTCCTGAAGTCTTAGGAACTCACCCAACGCCGCGGATCTGCAGCTGTGGCTGCATCCCAGCCTCCTTGGTCTTCACGGTTTGGTAGGTCACAATGGTGCACACGGTGCTGCCCGAGCCCATGTCATAGAACATGACATTCTGTGGAGACACCAAGGGCACTGTCACGGGAACCTTATCAAATGCAGTATGCCTGTCCCCCTGCCTTCCTGGAGACAAAGAGCTGTCGTCTTTTACCACAAAGCTGACCAACTCCAATGGAGACTGAAGGGAGGCGACTGCCACACTTTGCCAAGGGATGGCCATGCAAACAGGATGCAAAGCGGGGCCAAGGACCCTGTGTCCTCAGACTGAGCAACTGTGCATCCGGCTGCCCGTCCAGAGGCCTCCTCGGCTCACCTGTGCAGTAGAGTTGATATCTTTCCGGCGGAAGACGCCGTAGCTGAGGGCAGTGGCGGTGTTGTCGTTGATAAGCTGAAGCACCTTGAGGCCGGCCATCCGGGCAGCCTGCAGCACCGCTCGGCGCTCGGCCTGGTTGAAAAAGGCTGGCACGGTGATGACTGCATCTTTAATGGGTTGTTCTACGGAGGACAAAAGAGCAGGATCGCACCAACTGCAAACCGCAGACCAGCATCTCCAGACTCAGGACGACTGACTCTGAGGCAGGGAATTCTCTGGCTGGGGCCTATCTCATATACTACAAGGTGTTGACTGGCCTTCCCTGCCCTCTCCTCACTAAATGCCAATAGCTTCCTCCAGTCTGTGACAATCAAATGTATCTTCAGGCACAGCCCAATTGTCACTAAGAAATAAAAGTGCCCCTGCTCGACAGTCACTGCAGATTTTCGGGGGCTCGCTGCCACTGGCCCCATCTTGATACTCACCAGCAAAATCTTCAGCCAAGGAACGGGAGTAATTCAGAACCATGCCCAGCACCTCCTCAGGGGAGAACTGTAGCTGCCTGAGAAGAGGAAGAGTTGAGACAAGGGAAGCCGAACACCAAGACCAATAATCACGAACACGTGTCAACGTGGAGCCCAGGAGGGCTACTGAGACCACCTTCCCCCAGCGGACACTGGACACTCACGGACTGATCTGGAAGCGCACAGTCTGCCTCTGTGGGTCAATGTTTAGCTCATGTTCTGGGAAACGTTTCCGATACAGAGCCACATGAGGGTTATCTGCCTGCTTTCCTAGGAGGTGCTGGAAATAACGGAGTGTAGCCTTTGGGTTCTTGATGGCCTGAGAGGAGAAGGTCCAGTAGGTTCTTAGGCCCAAACCCACCTTAGCTTGCCTCTTAACATCATCAAGATAGACAAGAGACCAGCCTCTGGAGGAACCAATCAGGCTGTGGAGCTCCTACTCACCATGCCTGCTGCGCTGTCACCTAAAAACCTTTCATTTTCTTTCAAGGTCACAGTCACTGGAGTTTTCCTCCGAGATTCCCTAAGAAAAAGCAGCATTAGCCTAGCTTCCTGCAGCATGGTGTGAACCTAGGAGCCCCCCGATCTCACAATGGGCTCAGCCACCCAAGCCTGTTTTGGACACTACAAATTAGATACACACCCTTGACATAGATCTAGCCTTACTTGTTCAATACAATCTCCATGGGCACTCCAGGCTTGACGATGGCCACCTTCATGGATTCACTGCCCAGGTCCACAGACATCACAGCCAATGTGTCTGAAGGGAAAAGAGACAGTATGTTTATCTGTTAGTTCTCTGCTTCCCACACCGTCCTGGGCTTAATCAAATAAAGCCGTCTACGTTCTATGGAGAAACACGGCAAAGACAAAGAAAAAAGCCTAGATCCAGCAACCCCACACACGCGAGAAGGCACCTCTTCTTACTACTAATTTACTCTTCTTTGGATCCCTCTGCCAGGTACATACCGCTCAGTGCCAACAGGTCTGCCAAGAGGACAGCCACCAAGGCCCAACAGAGTAGCCTCCTTGGCCTCTGTCTTCTTACTGTGGCTGCCATTATGACCCTGGCAGAGAAGGAAAAACACTTGTAACTGGATGCTCTGTGTGAAGAAGGAAACAGAACCACATCCCAGAACAGACAGGCTCCAAGATGCCTGTCTGTTGCACTTTTTGGCTAAGGCAGAGCAGCCTGCACTGCTTCCCTTCTCTCCGGAGGAGTTTCAGTCATCCTCAACATCCCCCAAGTGTCCCACAGTTGGGCCTGGGCAAAAGGGCCTGGATCCTTAGCTCCACCACATCTTTAGACGGACAAATAGGAAGGAGACTTGACCTGTTCTCTGTCCATGCAAAGTCAAGTAACTGGCGCACCACGGCGCTGTGCGCGCTGTCAGACACCTGGAGCTGGGCCAGGGACCCCTCCATACCTGCTCAACTACCTCACACCTGGAGCTCCCCTGGTGGTGGGGAAAGCCAGGATGAGCCTGGACAGGAACTGGGAGGTGATGACGTTGGGGATGGCTGGCATGGAAGGGCCTGTCCCCTCCTCTGCATCCCTTCAGTATTTCCCGACCCACCCTCCTTGCCCATCCCACTGCTGGGCCCTACTGCCCACGCAGACGCGGTGCGGGCTAAGGTTACTGGCCGGGAGAGTGTTCACCTAAACCTCACCTGACGAAGGTGGAAGATCCCACTCCCGGAAATGGATTCGGCCCACCCCGAGCTGCGAGGGGGCAGCCCAGCGACTGAACTGTAGGGCCGAAGGCACCGGTATCCGTGCGGCCCTCGCTCGCTCCCGCTACCGGCCCGCCCCCGAAGCTAGCACGCTGCCTCCCCTAGGAGCCGCGGCCCGGCTGCTGCTCCATCCTCACCCCCGCTCGCTCTGGCCTTCAGCTCCTGCGGCCCCGGCTCCAGGATCAATGCGGCGCGGACGTACCCACACGGCCAGCAGCACGACCCCAACCCCAGGCCCTTCACAACTCCCCTCCGTTTGCAAACTGTTACAGTAGCCACCAACCTCTCCGCGGCGTCTCGCGCACCAGCCGGCCCCGGACGCGGCGCACGCTCATTGGCGCCTCCGCTGCCCGGCCCTGCGCCGCACACCTGGCCCCACCCCTGCGGCCCGGCGCGCGTTGCCATTGGGCCACGTAGTAGGCCCGCCCCCTCTCCGGCTCCGCCCCCGAGGCGGCCGCGGGGCCCGAGCACCAGTTGGAACAAAACCGCCGGCGCCGGCTGCGGATTGGGCCACGTCACGGTTCGCGGCCGGGTTGCTCCTCGCGGGACTTCTGCCAGCCTTAGTGCTAGACGCTTCGTTGCGGAGGCCCGGTGGAACCCCGCGTGCGAGCAGGTGCCGTCGGGTGTTCGGATCTCTTCAAGTCGCCTGGGGCGTCTGCGCGAAAGAATGGAACTGCGCTGCATTCGCTGCGGCGACGCGGAAGAGGCGCGTGCGTTTGGCAGCGCTGTACTGCCCTGGGCTTTGGCTAGACACCAGAGGAACGCTGCATTACTCCAACCTTCCTGTCCCATTGAGGAAACCTAAGCCACAAAAATGATGTTCGCTGATGGGCCGGAGATAACCGTGTTTGTGACAAGAACTTGGCTTCAACTCTGAACTCCATTAGTAGGAGAGATGATATTCCAAACTGGAACAAGGCTTTATTTGACTATATTATGTACATCGTTCGTGTATTTCTGTTCCGTTAAGTCTTGTGTTTTCCTTCCTGTGTAACTGCTTGGGTCATAGAATTAAAGTTCTAATACACCCACCTCCCCAGCCATTTTTCACTCCTCTCTCCCCTTTCTATTAAGTTTTGGTCTAGTGGAAATACGGTCCTAGGAAAGTGCACATACTTTACAGCACCGTTCAAAAAAAAAAATCGGTATATATAAATTAGAAATACAGGGTTGGAGAGATGGCTCAGCGGTTAAGAGCACCGATTGCTCTTCCAGAGGACCTGGGTTCAATTCCCAGCACCCACGCGGCAGCTAACGACTGTCTCTAACTCCTAGATCTGACACCTTCACACAAACAGGCAAAACATGCAGGCAAAACACCAATGTACATAAAATGAAAGTAAATTATTTAAAAAATAAATAGAAGCCAGGTGGTGGTAAACATCTTTTATCCCATCATTCAGGAGGCAGAGGCAGATGGATCTTCTCACTTTGTAGACCAACCAGGCTGGCCTTGAACTCGCAGAGATCCGCTAGCCTCTGCCTCCTGAGTGCTGGGATTAAAGGCGTGTTACCGCCAGGCCGTTTGTTTGTTTGTTTGTTTTAAACAAGGTCCTACTATGCAGTGCTAGTCTGTATTGGACAGGTACTCACTATATGTTATGCCCAGATGGCAGGGACCCCCAAAAGACCACCACAGAGACCGAATCTCATATGTAAAAGCAAAGAGCCTTTATTTCAAGCTTGAAGCTGGGTCTCTCTGTCTGTTCAACACAGCAGTGAGAGCAGAGAGCCCCTAGCCCAGGCGGGGTAGGTTTTTTTTTTTTTTATCATATTAGAGGTTGAGGTGAAGGGATTTCCAGGGTTCTGGACATTGTCTGGGGGTAGCAGCAAAAAGGAGAAATAGGTGTGTGCTAGACTCTAGGATATCTGGCTCTTTTTTTTTTTTTTTTTTTTTTTGGTTTTTATACAGGGTTTCTCTGTGTAGCTTTGCGCCTTTCCTGGATCTCGCTCTGTAGACCAGGCTGGCCTCGATCCACCTGCTCTGCCTCCCAAGTGCTGGGATTAAAGGCGTGCGCCACCACCACCCGGCAATATCTGGCTCTTTTATCTAACCTTATCTAATATATCTTATAGAATGTTTGGGATGTCAGGTACACTTCCCCATCCCTGGGTGTCTTTTCCTGGATCTGGATGTTGCCTACTTACTGTCTGGGCCACAAAGCTTGTCAAGGCAGCCGTGTAGTCAAGCTGTTTTGCCCTCCCCCTCCCAAACATGTAGATGAGTTTGGCTACTGACCATCAATTTGAGGCAACCTACCTGCCTAAGATTCTGCCTCTTGAGTGCTGGGATTATGTGTATGTGCCACTATGCCTAGCTTCTGTTTTTGTTTTGATTCTATTTTGTTTTTCAGTTTTGAGGCAGGGTCTCATGTAGGCTCGCCTTGAACTCAGTCCTCTTGGCTCCACCCCTCCATTGTTTAACTGCATGGAAAAATATTTTGCTTCTCAACAGTAACTCCACTTTTGGTCAAAGAGGCAATACATTACTTCCATCCTTATTTCTTTGCCCCCCCCCCCCCCCCCGGAGAAGCTACAGTCAACTCTGTCCAATGGTTCCATGTACTATTAAACCTATCAGCTGCCAGGCGGTGGTGGCGCACGCCTTTAATCCCAGCACTCGGGAGGCAGAGCCAGGCGGATCTTTGTGAGTTCGAGGCCAGCCTGGGCTACCAAGTGAGTGAGTTCCAGGAAAGGCACAAAGCTACACAGAGAAACCCTGTCTCGGAAAACAAAAAAACAAAAAAACAAAAAACCTATCAGTTGATTGCTCATCTGGAGGCTGTTTCCTGTTCCTGGGAGAACTGTTACCCCCAGAATACCCTTGATGCTATTGCCATTACAGTCCTCAGCCTCCATATCTGTCCCCTTGGGAGGTGTAGCAGGTGTGAGAGCTCTAGGGAGCTGCCTGTTTTTGTTCTTTACCCAGAAAAGAGAACAGTATTTCACAAGAACAAGTTGTAGAACGATGGAAATTTTCCACGAAAAGATGCCTGATTTGGATTGACCTTGGCTGAAAAACTCACTGTTCCAATCGGGAGCAACTGGTTAATGTAGCTCTTCTCTGGCACTGTGCAGAAATCCCAGGAAAGAACATCGCTGTCCTGCAGGGATAGGGGCTAAACTGACAAGATCAAAGGGAACACAAATGGGGGACAGCAGCATAGACCTGTACTCCCGGGAGTTAGCAGAACGAGGTAGAAGGATCTAGAGTTCAAGACCAGACTAGGCTACCTGGCCAGAAAGAAACGCAGCCAAAGTATACATGCTGTGTGTTTCATCTGCACAAAATTTACAGGAGGCAAATGGTCATGGAAGTGAGGGCTGTGCTTTCCCTTAAGAAAGGTGGTGTTGGGGCTGGAGAGATGGCTCAGAGGTTAAGAGCACTGCCTGCTCTTCCAGAGGTCCTGAGTTCAATACCCAGCAACCACATAGTGGCTCACAACCATCTGTAATGAGATCTGGTGCCCTCTTCTGACCTGCAGTCATACATGCTGTATACATAATAAATAAATAAATCTTAAAAAAAAAAAAAAAAAAAAAAAAAAAAAAAGAAAGGTGGTGTTCCAAAGAAGTCAGTAGGCGGGCTTCCCATTATTGCCGATTGCAAAAGATATGTCCTGATTGTACAATTTCAGTGGGCTCTAGCACTGTCTGTATGTTATAAACTAATAAAAAAAAAGTTACATAAAAAGCTTCAAAGTTTGACTTTGTTGTGCCTTCTGCAGGGAGAGAACCTATTTTCTTTCTCTGCCTTTCTTTTTATTTTCCTTCATTATTATTATTATTATTGGAGACAGGGTTTCTCTGTGTATCCCTGGCTGTCCTGGTACTCAATCTCTAGACCAGGCTGGCCTCGAACTAATAGAGATTCACCTGCCTCTGCTTCCCCAGTGCCAGGAATAAGGGTGTGCACCACCACCACCCAGCTGAGAGAAACTACCTATTTTTAACAGAATAGAAGCCAGATTGTTTTTTATGTTTTTAGAACACAGAGAAAAATCACCTATGGTTATTGAAAACAGTAACAACGTAAGAAAAAGAATGCAAAGATAAAATCCCGGCCTGGTCCTCTGGAAGAACATCCAGTGCTCCTCATAGCTGGACCATCTCTCCAGCCCCTGCTTACACTTGTATTTTTAGGGATTTGATTCTTCTTCTCAGTTGTTCTTGTCTATTTAAGTGAGATAAAGAGTCTAACTATGTATCCAATGACGTCTTGGAACTCTTAGCAGTCCTGCTTAGCCTCCTTATTACTGCCCTAGTTGGTGGGTGAGCCTGGGAGAGCAGAACCTAAAAATGAGGCAGACTGGGCTGGTGAGATGGCTCAGAGGTTAAGAGCACTGGCTGTTCTTCCAGAGGTTCTGAGTTCAATTCCCAGCAACCACGTGTTGGTTCACAACCATCTCTAATGAAAACTGGCGCCCTCTTCTGGCCATGCAGACAGAGCACTGTATAGGTAATAAATAAATAAATAAATAAATAAATAAATAAATAATGAATGAATGAATGAATGAATAAATAAATAAATAAATAAATAAATAAATAATACACCTTTAAAAAAGAAAAAAATGAGGCAGACTAAAGTCTCATGCAATAGCCAACTTTATTCAGAGAATCAGACAGTTGATATTCTGAGGATTAAGCAAGGTCATATAAGCAAAGTTCACCTGAGTTCAAGCTGTCTACAGTACAAAGGCAAGACATGTTCATGTGAGTTTAGGCTGTATACAGTCACAAGGACAACCTGTGCTTGGAAACATCTTTGAATAACAAAAGTAATAGCAATGTGTAATCCCAAGCAAACCCACTCCTATTTATTCTACCTGGGAAGGACATGCAAGCACATTCCAAGAACAACCCATGTTATGGAGTAACAGAGGTTACAAGACTCTCCTTTCGTTTTCTTGGAGTTTTCTCACAAGCTCTCAGAATTCTCCTCACTCAGCTTTATTCATGGATGTTTTACTGACATTCCCAAATGCTGAAATGATATATGTGAACTGCTACTACCATCCCCACCCTCCAGACAGGGTTTCTCTGTGTAACAGCCCAAGCTGTCTTGGAACTTGCTTTGTAGACCAGGCTGGTCTTGAACTCACACAGAGATCTCCTGCCTCTGCCTCTGGAATGCTGGGATTAAAGGCATGTGCCACCAGTGCCCAGTTTGACTTTTTTTTTTAAAGAAAAAAAATTAAAGATTCATTTCTGTTCTGTGTATGAGAATTTACCTGCTTGCATGTGTAACATGTACGCACAGTGCCCAAGGAGGCCATAAGAGGTCGGACTCAGATCCCCTGGAACTGCAGTTATGGATGGCTGTGAGTCACCACGTGGGTGCTGAAAACAGAACACGGGTCCTCTACAAGAGGAGCAAATGTTCTTCACTACTAGCCAGCTCTCCAGCTCTTCTAAAATCTTTTAAGATAGGTCTTCTGTAGCCCAGCCTAAACTCAGCTGAGGTTGTTTTGAATTGTTTCTTCCTGTCTCTACCTTCCACGTGCTAGGATTATAGGCATATGCCACTATTCTGGATTTTTGTTTTTTGGTGGGAGGCCGGGGGGTGGGGGGGATTGTTACGTTGGCTCAGTCTCTTTTCTTTCTTACATATTTTTTTGTTTTAAAAAAGTGTTTATTTGCCGGGCGGTGGTGGCGCACGCCTTTAATCCCAGCACTTGGGAGGCAGAGGCAGGTGGATCTCTGTGAGTTCGAGGCCAGTCTGGTCTACAAAGCGAGTTCCAGGAAAGGCACAAAGCTACACAGAGAAACTCTGTCTCAAAAAAAAAACAAAAAAAAAGTGTTTATTCATATTTTATTTTATATATGTATAGTAAGTTTTGCTGGCAAGTATACATATGCAATGAATATGCAGTTCCTTAGGAGGCCAGAAGATGGCATCAGATCATAGATTCTAGAATTAGAGTTACAGCCAGCCTTTAGCTGCTACGTGGGGGCTGGGAACCAAACCTGGATCCTCCAAAAGAACTACAAGTGCTCTTAACTGTAACACAAATTGCTAAACCATCTTATTAATAAAAAACCCGGAGCCAGATATTGGGGTGAATACTGAAAGATTAGAGAAACAGAACAAGCCACAGCCACCAGCTATTACCTTACCAACTCCACGAATCCTCTGACTGAAGTCCTTAGCCAAGTTCCTGTTTCCTCACACCTTATATACCTTTCTATGTCCTGCATATTACTTCTTGGGATTAAAGACCTGTATCCTTCCCCAGCAAAGACATGTGATCTCAAGTGCTGGGATTAAAGGTGTGTGCCATCACACCTGGCTCTGTTCCCAGTGTGGTCTTGAACTCACAGAGATCCAGACAGATCTCTGCCTCCTGAGTGATAGGATTAAAGGTGTGTGCCACCACGGCTGGCCTCTATGTCTAATTTGGTAGCTGTCTCTGTTCTCTGATTCCCCAGATAAGTTTTATTGGGGTATACAAATAAAATATCACCACACTTCACTGCTGAACCGTCTTGCTAGCCCACTGGTTTTCACATATGGGGGTCACACATCAGGTATTTTTTTTCTGCCCAGATACCTATCAGGTATTTTGCAGAGCAGATATTTACATTACGATTCATAACTGTAGCAAAATTACAGTTATGAAGGAGCAATGAAATAATTTTATGGTTGAGGTCACCATTACATGAGGAACTGTATTAAAGGGTCACAGCATTAGGAAGGTTGGGAACCATTGATCTTATCACCCCCCCTACACACACACACACACACACACACACACACACACACACACGCACACACACTTTTTTTTTCTTGGTTTTTCAAGACAGGGTTTCTCTGTATAGCAGCCTTGGCTGTCCTGAAACTCACTCTGTAGACCAGACTGGCCTCAAATTCACAGAGATCCACCTGCCTCTGCCTCTCAAGTGCTGGTATTAAAGGTGTGAGCTACCACCTCTGGGCTAGTCTCTAATTTTTTAAAAAAATTTGAGACAGGGTCTTGTCATTTAGTGCAAACTGGCCTCAAACTCACTGTGTATCCTACATTGGCCTCAGAGTTCCTGTAATCCTCCTGTCTCAGGTTACCAAATGCTGGGATCATGGGTGTGTACTACCATGCTAGGCTTCAGCTTTTGACTCTGAACTGTACCTTTCCCCACCCCTGGCATTAGGGGTTAAAACTAGTGCCACTTCCATACAAGATAGGAGTTCTACCACATAGGCATATCTCTAGCCTTTTAAAACTATTAAAAAATATTTTTAATTTATTTATTTTATTTTATGTATATGAATGTTTTTGCATATATGTTTATGCACCACATGTCTTCCTGGTGACCTCAGAGGTCAGAAGCGACTTCTTTTCAAGAGGACCTGGGTTTGAGTCCCAGCACCCACATAGTGGCTCACAACTGTCTGTAACTCCATTTCTAGGAGATCTAGTGCCCTCTTCTGACTTTTGTGGGTACCTCAAGAACACAGTGCACATACATGCAGGGAAAACACCCATACTCATAAAATAACAGAAGAAACTTTTTTTTTTTTTTTTTTTTTTTTTGGTTTTTCGAGACAGGGTTTCTCTGTGTAGCTTTTCACCTTTCCTGGATCTCGATCTGTAGACCATGCTGGCCTTGAACTCACAGAGATCCCCCTGCCTCTGCCTCCCAAGTGCTGGGATTAAAGGCATGCGCCACGAGAGAAGAAACATTTTTAAAGTTTATATTGATTCTTGAATTTCTTCAGAACTGGAATTCTCCATATTCAAAACTGTAAATGAATCTGTGCCCATACCTGTTTATCTTCTTCGCCTGACTGACATTCCTAGGTTAGAAAAGCAGGACTTACAGACCAATCCTGGTGTGTGTTCTGACAAGTGTACCTTACCCTTATGCCCCAGAAAACCATCTAATTAAAGATCAGGAAAATGAAGAACTCGTGTTTTATTTTCAAATAACTTTGATGTTTTTGGCTGGGGAATCACTTCTCCCTAGGATAATTATACCTCTTTTTGCAGCTGGCTGCAAAAAGGACTCTATGAAAAAGCAAAACCACTGTTGGGTATAATTTACTACATGAAATTGAGGACTGGTTACTGTTGATTCTTTCTTTCTTTTTTTTTTTTTTTTTTTTGAGACAGAGTCTCTTAGGCTAGCCTTGAACTATGGCAATCTTCCTGCCCCAACCTTCCAAACTTCAGGTATGAGCCAACCATTCCTGCCTATTGTTAGTTGCTTTTAAAGCCTGTTCCCTAGGGTGGTGGTCAAGGATCACATTTTGCTTGTTCACCTTTTGGGCATTTAGTACAATTTCAGGAATGGGGAGTGCTGAAAATATATTTGTCAAGAAATGAAAAGCAAAGTAGTAGGTGTATTGACGGGCTGTGGGTCGCTCTGGCAGGCCAGTCTTTGACTTGGTATTATGCATCTGTAAGACCCGAAAGGCACTGGCAGGGTCAGATCCAGATATCAGAAAAAGAAAGACTTCTGCCACTGGGCAGGAGGGCAGCACACGCTGGCACGCCCTGGCACATGATGTCGTTCTCCTGTGTTTGTTTTGTTTTAAGACTCGGTCTCTTTATGTAGCCCTGGCTGTCCTGGAATCACAATACTTCTTTAGAACATGTTTGGAGGTAGTTCTAGTAGGGGGAGTTCAGTCACTCTTGCTCTTGAACTGAGAAATGGTCCTCCTTTGTCCTGGAAGGTCCGGACCTTCGAGGGAACATGCTACAGGAGGGCCGTACATGCAGTGATGAGAGAAGGGGACATCTGCCTAGACAACCAGGTTAACTAAGTCAGTCCTGGTGAACAAGATGTCACAGTTGATATCATCATATTCCTCACAATGCTTCTTTTGACACAAACTCCTCATGATTCCCTCTGGCACACAAACAGGACGCAGGGCTGTCTCTACACAGAGCTGGTTTAGTCAGCACTGCTAGAACAGCTATGGAATACCTTGACTTGCCATATATTAAATCACTCTATTCTCAAAGCTGCCACTCCCTGGCATTTGCTACTGTTCCCTGCCCCATATCCTGCCTCTATAGAAAGGGTGACGATGTTGGATGTTGACAGTATCTTAGGAGTTCCCCTTTCATCAGAACTTTCCATCTCAATGAACATATTTTGAGTGTATCAGGCTCTACACACTCTGACAGACGCACAGAACTGAATATATACCACAAGGTTGGTTCAACATGTGTCAATGGCAGTACAAACTTTTATTTCTCCTTTCCAGCAGTTGAAAAACCGGTTTTGTATACTTACTTTAATTTATGACCTAAAATATTTCTGACAGGTTAGAAATGTAACTCGCTTAGGCACAGCAAGCTACAATTCACGAAATGCGTGACATCCTTCATCATGAGCCATCAGTGCCTGAGCGTTTTATTGATCTGTGCGCTTCCCTGCATCCCCACCGCAAAACAAAACAACAAAAGCCAAATCCAAACTTTCTTTGTTGGAATAAGATTTCTGATTGGTATATAGGCATGTGTTTACTAAAGAGACCTGCACAGAAATTACATACTATCTATACGTCTAGTTGCCTATTGATGGAATAGTTCCATTTATAAAGTCTTACATATAGCTAAAAAGCTTTGAATTTGATCAGGCTGTTTTTTTAACCACTTCTGGAAAGGTGGCGTTTAATTTCAGCTCTATTCCAACATTAAAAAGCTGATGGATTAGATAGTTTCCCAAAACATGACTCTCTGCACAGCGACCCCGAACAGAGCTGAGCGTTTTAGTTTTGAGACACGGTCTCGCTGTGGAGGGCATGCTGGCCTCGAAACGCGCCACCACGCGTCCGGAGGGGAAAATGATGCGGAATGAAGGACCCTCGAAGTTCTAACAAGATCAAAGCACTAGGGAGCTACCGAGCAAGCGCCACCCCCAGAGCTTTGCGAAGTAGGCACGGCCTACGCAAGCGCGCCTGTGCGCGCATGCTCCCGGAGGACGCCTCTCACATGACTCTCCTGTGCGGCTCACGTGATGTTGCTTCCGGAGGCGGGGGCCCTCGGCCAAGATGGCGGCCTACTTGCAGTGGCGGCGCTTCGTTTTCTTCGAGAAGGAGCTGGTGAAGGAGCCGCTGGGTAACGATGGGGCCGCTCCGGGGGCCGCGCCGGCCTCTGGATCCACCGCTTCCAAGTTCCTTTGCCTCCCTCCTGGCATCACCGTCTGCGACTCCGGCCGCGGGAGCCTGGTCTTTGGAGATATCCTTCTTGTGGAGCTGTCCCTTCCCTCCGCGGAAGCCTTCGGAGATTCCTCCAGCTGGAATGGAATCTGCCGGTGGTGCTTTGCGCGCTCGCAATTCGATGCGGGAGCCCAGACCTCTTCTGTGGTCTGATGGGAGAAAGAAGGAAGTCCGTTTTCTAATTTGTCAACTGAGCAGTCCTGGGCAAGTTGTTTAACGCTTGGCTTCAGTTTCCTTTTCTGTAAAAAGGTTGTTAATGCCATTTTGACAAGGTTAAGATCAGCCCTCTCTCAAGCAGATGCAACTTGCCTTTAAAGATGCGTGTGTGAGGTGTTACTTTCCCTGTCTGATATTGTGGGCAAGGAGACTAATGAGTCAAGGAGTTTGTTTGCTTTGTCACGAGGTATATGGGGAAAGCCCTTGGAGTTTCTAAAGAGGTTATGTGCATGTTCATTGATAGTCTAGATTCTGGTGTAAGTACAGTCAAGCCCTCAGGTCATGTCTGAAGCCACAAATAGTGACAAACGACGTAGGTGCTACTTTTTCCTATAGAGATGTTCCTCAACTTAGGATGGGGTCACACCCAGGCGAATCCATCATAAATAGAAAGTACTATAAGCCAGTTTGTGCATTTACCATACCTAGTCTACCAGGGTAAATAGCAACACAGTACACTGTACTTTATCAGTTTTCCCTTCTGATTCCATTGCTGACAGGGTGCTACACCTGCACAGCATCACCAGAGTATCTTTTTTTTTTGTAATTGTTGGGCAGGATCTCATTGTGTAGACGAGGCTGGCCTTGAACTCACACCAGAGCACTGGGATTAAGGGCTGGCCTCAAAGCATCTTACCCATATTACTAGCCTAGGAAAGGCTGAAGGTTCAAATTCTGCCTTCTTCTCAAGTGCTTTGCCCCTCAGCCCTTCAAAGTAGGGTGTCTACTACATGCCACTTTTGTAGCATTGTAAATTAAAAATGGTTAAATCAGTGAAAACACATACTGACCATACCTTTAATTTCTAACTCAAAGTCGGTACGAGATTAGCAACATAATACTAAAACAGAACAGTTGTAATAGTATCCTATAATTTGAAGTTATGTGAATGTGACTTTTCTTAAGATGTGTGTGTTTCATTTCTTTCTCTCTCTATATTTCTTTTTTTGTCTTTGTTTTTTTTTTGAGACAGGGTTTCACTCTAGCCCTGACTGTCCTAGAACTCACTCTGTAGACCAGGCTGGCTTCAAACTCACAGAGATCCACCTGCCTCTGCCTCCTGAGTGCTGGGATTAAAGGTGTTTGCCACCACTGCCTGGCATTTCTTTTTCAGTTACAACTCTTTTTTTCATAAAATATTTTAATTCTTCATCTACTGTAGTGATACTTCAGGACTATGGTTGTTTGAAGGTAACTTAAAGTATAGAAAATGCAGCCACAGATTAGAGGGTGAGGGAGGGATATGTCACTCCTTGGAAAGGAAGCTTCTTGACTCCCCTGCACATATGGAAGGCCAGATCTGGTTCTTGCCACGTTCCCTACAGCTTACAGGCTTCCAGGCCTACAAACTACGTGTGACACATCTGTATCAGCTGAAGCAGCACAATATTCTGGCATCAGTTGGTGAGGATGAAGAGGGTATTAACCCCCTGGTAAGTCCCAGAAAAGAAAGATCCAGAAGCCAAGGACTGTGTTTTGGTTGGAGGGAGACTGACACTCACGTGTCTGTGGTCTGTCCCCAGGTAAAGATCTGGAACCTAGAAAAGAGAGATGGTGGCAATCCACTCTGCACCCGGATCTTCCCTGCCATCCCAGGGACAGAGCCAACTGTTGTGTCTTGTTTGACGGTTCATGAAAATCTCAACTTTATGGCCATTGGTAAGCAGCAAAAAGTGGGAAACCAACCTCTCTACATTCCCACCCCCTCAGACAGGGTTTCTCTGTGTAGCCTTGGCTGTCCTAGAACTCCATTCCTAGATTTTTAAACACATTTTCTTTGAAGTAGTTTTTACAGTTCATATGTGGTGTTCTCATGGCACTGACCCAAGGCCTTGTAGATTTATTAAAGTTTATAATGGTAAGATATTTAGTTTCTTTGAAAATGAGTCAGTGAATAGAGATACTGAGGTTCCCAGGTTACCATTAGTGAAGTTGTAGGTGCAGGAGAAAGCATGTCTTTCTTACGAGTGCCTTCCATGGCCTTTTTCTCTGTTTCCACTCCCTTCTCTTTTCAACCCCACTGAAACACTGTTTTCTGGTCTTCAGGTTTCACAGATGGCAGTGTTACTCTGAACAAGGGAGACATCACCCGGGACCGCCATAGCAAGACCCAGATTTTACACAAGGGCAACTATCCAGTCACTGGACTGGCCTTTCGCCAAGCAGGAAAGACCACTCACTTGTTTGTTGTGACAACTGAAAATGTTCAGGTATGATTAAGGTCACACTCAAGGGGAACCATGGAGGGTCTCTCCAGCGCTCAGGGGAATAGTGTAAGCAACTAACAGGAGAGGTGGGAGTCTTGCCATAGAGCCTTGAATCATTTGCCCAGTTTAATACTTTATTTCTTCATGTAGGAGACTAGAAGAGGGAGACTTAGGAAAAGAACTCTGTGCTTGTAGTAGAATAACTTGATTCTCCATTGTTAAGCATAATTAGGACAAATAGCTTTGCCTCTCTGGCTCCTGGTGTTCCATTACATTCTTAATCTTAAAAAAAATTCTTGCCGGGCGGTGGTGGCGCACGCCTTTAATCCCAGCACTCGGGAGGCAGAGCCAGGCGGATCTCTGTGAGTTCGAGGCCAGCCTGGGCTACCAAGTGAGTTCCAGGAAAGACGCAAAGCTACACAGAGAAGCCCTGTCTTGAAAAACCAAAAAAAAAAAAAAAAAAAAAAAAAATTCTCCCCCAGTTTTTATTTATGTAAGTGTAGGCTATGTTTGTGGGTTTGCCTTCAGAGGGCAGCTGGAGTTTCGGCAGTTGTGAACTGCCTTTGGAAAACGTTTGCTACCAAAGGTCAACCCCAGAGCCGCATGTTCACTGTACTCACACTTAGACTGAACTGCCTCCCCAGACTAGGAATACACTTCTGCTAGAACAGCAAAGAACCATTGCGTTTCTCTAACTGGCATGATAGCTTGTGATCATATAAAAGAAAGAGACTATGGCCCCCAATACATTGATCCAGTAGCTGGATGGTGGTGACTGGAGAAGGCAGGGACCGTGGGCAAGTAGAATGCTAAGTGGAGAAAATGTGAGAGAGTCAAGGTAGATGTCTGTAGCCGGACGTAATGGTGCACACTTTTAATTCAGCATTGGGGAGGCAGAGGCAGGTGGATCTCTGTGAGGCCAGCCTGGTCTACAGAGCAGGTTCCAGGACAGCCAGGACTACAATGAGAAACCCTGTCTTGAGAAAAAAACAAACAAACAAAATAAAGAAAAGAAATGAATGTCTTTATGAAGGCTTAGGTGCTGCCTCTTCAAAGGGAGCCTGCTAACTTTTTTTTACCTTTGGCAGTCCTATATCGTTTCTGGAAAGGACTACCCCCGTGTGGAGCTGGACACCCATGGTTGTGGCCTGCGCTGCTCAGCCCTGAGCGACCCTTCTCAGGACCTGCAGTTCATTGTTGCCGGAGATGAGTGTGTTTACCTTTATCAGCCGGATGAACGTGGGCCCTGCTTTGCCTTTGAGGGTCATAAGCTCATCACCCACTGGTTCAGAGGCTACCTTGTCATTGTCTCCCGAGACCGGAAGGTTTCTCCCAAGTAAGACTCCCGGGAAAGGGGAAAAGGAGAGGACTAGACTTGTGCCCCAGAACTATCGTAGTTTTAAAGCCCTAATGCCTGGATCCAGCCAGTCTGTCATTTGAGTTTTATGTAGGTTGACCTTCCACCTAGATTCAGTTAACTATTTTTACTGAAAAATAAGGTTTTGCTCCAGACATTTGCTGTGAAAATACTAGGATTGGATTTTTTTGCTCTTTGGTTAAAGTAAGTTAGGTAGAACCAGAGGATTGAGTGTTGAGGAAGTGCAAAGTGCTAGGAAGTATAAGGCCTGGGTTTTCTTTTCTTTTCTTTCTTTCTTTTTTAATTAATTTATTTAACTTTATTTTATGTGCATTGGTGTGAAGCTATCAGATCCTCTGGAACTGGAGTTACAGACAGTTGTGAGCTGCCACATGGGTGCTGGGAATTGAACCCGGGTCCTCTGAAAGAGGAGCTAGTGCTCTTAACCTCAGCCATCTGTCCAGCCCCAGGCCTGGGTTTTCTTGTTGGGGGTTTTTGTCATCTTCATCGTAGTTTTCTAGAGCAGTGAAAGGGAATGGTGGGCCTTTGGCATAGTGAAAGCACTCCCTGTTGGTTTGTGTGTGTGTGTGTATATGCTCACGTGTGTGCAGGTGTATATATGTATGTATGTATGCATGTGTGTGGAGGCTGGAGGACAGCCTCAGGTATCATTCCTCAGGCACGATCCACTGTTTATTTTGGAGACAGTCTCTGACTGGCCTGGAGCTCACCAAGTATACTAGGCTGCTGGTTGGCAACCAGTGAGGCCCCAGGATCTGCCTGTACCCATTTCCCTAGCCCAAGTGTGTGCCACTGTACCCGTTGTTTTATTTTATGTTTTTTCCTTTAATTATGTGTATATATTTGTGTGTGGATTTTGTGCATACGTGTGCGGGTGCTCATGGAGGTCAGAGGCATCTGATCCTCTGAAGCTAGAGTTATAGGTGGTTGTGAGCCACCTGATGTGGGTGCTAGGAACTGAACTGGGGTCTTCTAAAAGAGCAGCAAGTGCTCTTAACTGCTGAGCCATCTCTCCCACCCCTGTACCTTTTTTTAAATGTAGGATCTAAGTATTGAACTGAGATCCTCGTGCTGCAGAGCAAGCATTTTATCAACAGGGCCCTCTCCTAGCCCCTGTTGGATTGTTTTCATTCAGTACCAAGCACATTGTCTAATACCAGGCGATGGGTGATTTTTTGTAGTTGTTGTTGAGTGGGTGGACATCTGAATGTTTAATTTTCTACTCTGTTGGCTAGGATTAATGATAGGATGCCAAAGGGTAAGACCAGGATTATGTTCTTTTCCACAGCTGTCAGCACAATTCTGCATGTGTGAGATGAGCTGCTGGAGGGGCCAATGAGGTGATTTGTTCTAACTGGAATGGGGCAGCACCAGAGTTGTCATGGGAAGGAACCATAAGGGAATTGAGACAGAGGTGGCCTAAATAGTGGGTGCTTTTCTTTCCTGTGCAGGTCAGAGTTTACCAACAGGGACTCACAGAGCTCTGACAAGCAAATTCTCAACATCTATGACCTGTGCAACAAGTTCATAGCCTACAGCGCTGTTTTTGAGGATGTAGTGGATGTGCTCGCTGAGTGGGGCTCCCTGTACGTGCTGACGCGGGATGGGCGGGTCCACGCATTGCAGGAGAAGGACACACAGACCAAACTGGAGGCAAGGCCACCAGGTTCTCAGAGTTGGCACAAGCATCTGGAAGTAGCTGCAGGAATAGGTTTCTTAGGTCACCTGGGCCCAGGGACTTTCCTTCCTTTGGGTCACAGCCTTATTCAGTTTCCTTAGGATAGCATAACAGTGGCCTAGATGTGGCTCTGGAGGGAAGTAATGGCTGGGAACCTGAGCCAACCCTCCTTGTTTACAGAGACCTGTATGAGGTGAGGTGATGCTGGTGTTGGTCTTGGGGTTACCTTGAGGTCTTTGTCTAGACTGTAGGCAGATTGTAACTCCAGGACTGTCTACTTTGTTTATTATGGTATGTTTGGGAGGGCATACTCTCAGGACTGCCTCTACCAATGTGCTCATCTCTCCTCTAGATGCTGTTTAAGAAGAATCTATTTGAGATGGCAATTAACTTGGCTAAGAGTCAACATCTGGACAGTGATGGGCTAGCTCAAATTTTCATGCAGTATGGAGACCATCTCTACAGCAAGGGCAACCATGATGGGGCTGTGCAGCAGTATATCCGGTTAGTCTGGGTGTGCCGTGGGTGTAGCTCTGGATGCAGAACAGTCATCTGAAACCCACGCTGGAGGCGAAAGCAGAAGTGTGTGTGTCGGGAGGGGGGAGAGGGTGTCTTGTAGTTCATCAGGAAGTGTTCACTTTTACTATGGAAACTGGGCTGCCAGTGAGAGGATAACTAACTGGGCATGCTGGTACATACTTTTAGTCCCAGGACTGAAGCAGGAGGATTGATTGTGAGTTCAAAATTAGTCTGTGCTACACCTGAACCTATCTTAAAACACAAGACAGGGCATGGTGGTACAAACCTTTAATCCTAGTACTTGGGAAACAGAGGCAGGCTGATCTCTGTGAGTTCAAGGCGAGTCTGCTCTACATAGAGAGTTCCAGGACAGCCAGGACTACATAGAGAGACCCTATCTCAAAAAAACAAAAGCCACCCAGCCCTGTACTCATGCTTACTTTGGCAGCAAGGATAACATGCAGGTTTGTGAAGTGGTTCATAAAAAAGAAGAACCAGTGTACTGGGCTGGTTGTGGTGGCACTTGCCTATAATCCCAGCACTGAGAAAAGAGAGACAGGAGGATTGCCCTAAGTTCAAGGCCAACCTGGTCCAGATAACAATTTGCTAAGCCAGCCATGACTACATAGTGAGACCTCGTCTCAAAAACAACAAGAGCCAGTGTTGTGGAGCCTTGTGCAGTGTCGTTAATAGTCTACTATCCTGATACCACCTTGACTTTGTTAGAAGTGAGCTCCTCAAGACCCACTAACATGCTCTACAGTGATCCCTGTACAGCCACTCCACTAAGTACTCCATCCTGATGATACTGATGTTTCCCTAGAACCATTGGAAAGTTGGAGCCATCTTACGTGATCCGGAAGTTTCTGGATGCCCAGCGCATCCACAACTTGACTGCCTACCTGCAGACCCTGCATCGGCAATCTCTGGCTAATGCTGATCATACCACCCTGCTTCTGAACTGCTATACCAAGCTCAAGGACAGCTCAAAGTTGGAGGAATTCATCAAGGTGAAGGGTGGTGTTGGATGGGATGATTTCCTAGTAAGCCTCACTGAACCTGAAGTGGCTTACTCGGACTTGCTGTTTCTCAGCAGAACACAGGAAAGCAGCGGGCCAGCTTTATTTGGGAACCAGTGCTTTCTCTTGTATAAACAGGAAAAAAAGCCGGGTGGTGGTGGCGCACGCCTTTAATCCCAGCACTTGGGAGGCAGAGGCAGGCAGATCTCTGTGAGTTCGAGGCCAGCCTGGTCTACAGTGAGATCCAGGACAGGCACCAAAACTACACAGAGAAACCCTGTCTCGGAAAAACCAAGGGAAAAAAAAAAAAAAAACAGGAAAAAGAGCAGTTGCTAGCTGTCGAGAACATTCCATGGTGCTGAAGCCCAGGAAGTGCCATTAAAGAAGCCCTCAGTCCCTAGAAATGTCTTTTCTTCTTTTACATTTATTTAATTTTATTTTATGTGCATTGGTGTTTTGTCTGTGTGAGGGTGGATCCCCTTTAACTGTAGTTATAGACAGCTGTGAGCTGCCATGTGGGGGCTGGGAATTGAACCCAGGTCCTCTGGAAGAGCAGCCAGTGCTCTTAACTAGAGATGAGCCATCTCTCCAGCCCTAGAAATGTCTTTCTAGTGATAGGGACAGAGGAAAGCCTTGGGTTTTTAAGCAGAAATTGCAAGAGGCTGGCTGGCATGTTTTCACAGGCAAGATGTAATGCCCTTTAGTAACATGCCTTAAAGATGCCTGCTTGTTCCCCCTTCTCCAGCCGCCTGTGCGCATGATTTTGTGTGATGTCTTGTTGGCAGACAAAGAGTGAGAGTGAGGTCCACTTTGATGTGGAGACGGCCATCAAGGTCCTCCGGCAGGCTGGCTACTACTCCCATGCCCTCTATCTGGCTGAGAACCATGCACATCATGAGTGGTACTTGAAGATCCAGCTAGAGGACATTAAGGTGGGTGAGGTTCTTGCTTTGGGCAAAGTGCTGCTTTGAGGACACACTGGGAAAGATAAAAATGCATCCTGGTGGGTGAGGCAGGAAGAGCACTAATTTGCCTTTGCCCTCTCCACAGAACTACCAGGAAGCCCTTCAGTATATCGGTAAGCTGCCTTTTGAGCAGGCAGAGAGTAACATGAAGCGCTATGGCAAGATCCTCATGCACCACATACCGGAGCAGACGACCCAGTTGCTGAAAGGACTTTGTACTGACTACCGGCCCAGTCCAGAAGGCCGAGGTGATCGGGAGGCTCCAGGCTTCCGGGTGAGACCTGGGAAAACAGTTTTGGGTAGCAGGGATCACCTTAGAGGCCTGTTCACTCAGCCCCCTCGCCTCTTTCTTTCCTCCGTCCTAGGCCAACTCCGAGGAGTTCATCCCCATCTTTGCAAACAACCCGAGAGAGCTGAAAGCTTTCCTGGAGCACATGAGCGAAGTGCAGCCGGACTCGCCCCAGGGCATCTACGACACGCTCCTGGAGCTGAGGCTGCAGAACTGGGCCCATGAGAAGGAGCCACAGGTGACACCTGGCCAGAGCATGGGAGGTGCTGGAAAGACAGCGGGGTGCTCAGTGGTCTCGCGTGTGTGAGGCCTCGGCTTCCTTCCCTAGCAATGAATAAAGAAAAGATAGCTCCTCTTGTGCCTGTCCTCTAGCTAGCTTTGTGGCTGCCTTTGTTGCTTTCTTCAGATCAGGGATTCCCAACCTTGCTGATGCTGCGACCCTTTAATACACAGTTCCTCATGTTGTGGTGACCCCCAGCATAAAATTATTTTCATTGCTACTTCATAACCATATTTTTGCTATTGTTATGACTCATAATGTAAATGTTTTTGGAGACAGAGGCTTGCCAATGGGATCATGACCCACAGGTTGAAAACAGCTGGTTTTCAGAGTAGCCCCTCACCTCTGGGGCTATATGGGTTTCACTGATGGGAAATCGGACTGAGATTTGCCTCGTCTAAAAAATCTTGTGCCCTCTGCTGACTAACAGCCCCACCCACTTCTCTTGTAGGCCAAGGAGAAACTTCACGCAGAGGCCATCTCCTTGCTGAAGAGTGGCCGATTCTGTGATGTGTTTGACAAGGCACTGGTCCTGTGCCAAATGCATGACTTCCAGGATGGGGTCCTTTACCTCTACGAGCAGGGGAAGCTGTAAGAATCGGGGACTTCCAGGGAAAGGGGAAGAGTCAGGTAATTTTCCAGGGACAATCTCTGAGGTGTGCCCTTTCCCCGGCCCCAGGTTCCAGCAGATCATGCATTACCACATGCAGCATGGGCAGTACCGACAGGTAATTGCCGTGTGCGAGCGCCATGGGGAGCAGGACCCCTCCCTGTGGGAACAGGCCCTCAGCTACTTCGCCCGCAAGGAGGAAGACTGCAAGGAGTATGTGGCAGCTGTACTCAAGCATATCGAGAACAAGAACCTCATGCCACCTCTTCTAGGTACTTGGGAGGAGAGGCTGGCTGAGGGAGGCTCTGTTTAGTGGGTGCTGTGTGGTTCATTATCTCATGTCTTCTTGGCCTCTCATCTCAGTGGTACAGACCCTGGCCCACAACTCCACAGCTACCCTGTCCATCATCCGAGACTACCTGGTCCAAAAACTGCAGAAACAGAGCCAGCAGATTGCACAGGATGAGCTTCGGGTGAGGCGGTACAGGGAGGAGACCACTCGTATCCGTCAGGAAATCCAAGAGCTCAAGTCAAGGTATCCATAATTGGATATGTGGAGTGGACAGGGGATGAGTTCGTCTGTCACAATGTGATGTTATGTGCTTTCCAGACAGAGGATCTGTGAAGTGTGTTTGAGCTCCTTTCTCCTTTTTTTCTCCCTTCCTCCTTCTTCCTCCTGCAAGGAGTAACCTAAGGCAGCGGTTCTCAACATGTGGGTCACTACCCCTTTGGGAGTTGCATATCAATTATCTTGCATATCAGATATTTACATCACAATTCAATTATTCACCCATTTATTTATTTTAAGTTTTTCGAGATAGGATTTCTCTATGTAACAGTCCTGGCTGTCCTGGAACTCACTCTGTAGACCAGGCTGGCTTTGAACTCACAGAGATCCACCTGCTTCTGCCTCCTGAGTGCTGGGATTAAAGGTGTGTGCCATCACTCCCAGCTTTACACTACTGATTCATAACCATAGTAAAATTATAGTTATGGGCCGGGCGGTGGTGGCGCACGCCTTTAATCCCAGCACTTGGGAGGCAGAGCCAGGCGGATCTCTGTGAGTTCGAGGCCAGCCTGGGCTACCAAGTGAGTTCCAGGAAAGGCGCAAAGCTACACAGAGAAACCCTGTCTCAAAAAACAAAACAAAACAAAACAAAACAAAAAAAAAAAAAATATAGTTATGAAGTGGCAATGAAGTAATTTTATAGTTAGGGTCACCACAACATGAGGACCTATATTAAAGAGTCGTAGCATTAGGAAGGTTGAGAATCACTGATTGAAGGCCTCTTGTACATGCTAGGCATCTACCCTACCACTGAAACTACACACCCCAGCCCATATCTTAATGAAGGAATTCTAAAAAAATAATTAGCTATATATCCCCTTTTTTGTTTTGTTTGAGACAAGGTCTGTCTATATTTGCCTTAGCTGTCCTATCACAGAGATCCACCTGCTTCTGTCTCCTGAGTGCTAGTATTAAAGGGGTGTGCCACCATACCCAGCCATAAATCTTATTTTTAAAGATTTCAGTATATGGCCGGGCAGTGGTGGCGCACGCCTTTAATCCCAGCACTCGGGAGGCAGAGCCAGGCGGATCTCTGTGAGTTCGAGGCCAGCCTGGGCTACCAAGTGAGTCCCAGGAAAGGCGCAAAGCTACACAGAGAAACCCTGTCTCGAAAAACCAAAAAAAAAAAAAAAGATTTCAGTATATGGGAAAAAAAATGTGCCACTATCGCCCAGCCTAAGCTGGCCCTGGCTGCACTTGCCTTTAATCCCAGCACTCAGGAAGGCAGAGGCAGGCAGATCTTTGTGAGTTCAAAACAGAGAAACCTGGTCTAAAAAACAGAGAAACCCTGTCCCAGAAACAAACAAACAAACAAACCAAAAAAACAGGAAAAAAAAAAGATTTTAGTGTGCGTGAGTCTGTGTGTCTGTGTATTTGTGTTTGTGAGTGTGCTTGTGCTTGTATAAGAGCTTGTGCCTACTGAGGCCAGAGAGGCTATTGGATCTCCTGGAACTGGAGTTACAGGCGGTTGTAAGCCCCTTAATGTAGAAGCTGGGAACTAAACTCAGGTCCTCTTCAAGAGAAGTGTGTATGTTTAACCAGTGATCCGTCTCTTCAGCCCTATTAAATTATGTATGTGTTTGTGTGCAAGCCTGTGCACCTGAATGCACGTGCCTACATTTGACAAAGGCATCAGATCTCCAGGTTGAGAGAGTTACAGGCAGTTCTGAGCCCCGGCCCACCCCACCCCCTGTATACTGGGAGTTGAATTCAATTTTCCTTCTACAAAAACAATATGTACTCTTAACTGCAGAGCCATCTTTCTAGCCCCGTGAGTCCCATAATGGGCTTTGGAGGAGGTCATTTTATGGCCAGGCCAGTTCTTCTCAGCATACATAATATTTACATTTTCTAAGCAAACATCTAAATTGTGAAGATGGTCTGAAGTAAAATTTGATTTTAGACAGTACAGAAAGTGGATAATTTAGATCTCAACATTTTTATTTGTTTGCATTTCTGGAGATTGATTCCAGAGCCACTTAAATACTAGGCGAGCACAGTACCACCAAGCTGGACCCCTAGAGTCACTTAAATGCTAGGCAAGCACAGTACCGTCGAGCTGGACCCCCAGGACTCTTAAAAACAATTGCTTTTGTGTGTGTGAGTGTGGGTACATGTATGCCACAGGGCCCTGTGGAAGTCAGAGGACTGCTTTCACTAGTTCTGGCCTTGTTGAGGTAGGGACTCTTAACTTTTTTTTTTTTTTTTAAATATGTATTTAGTATGATACACAAACTATAAGAGTAGATGTAGGGGCTGGAGAGATGGCTCAGAGGTTAAGAGCACTGACTGCTCTTCCAGAGGTCCTGAGTTCAATTCCCAGCAACCACATGGTGGCTCACAACCATCTGTAATGAGATCTGGTGCCCTCTTCTAGCCTGCTGTCATATATGCTGTATACATAATAAAAATAAAAAAATCTTAAAAAAAAAAAAAAGAGTAGATGTAGTTGAATGAAGTTTCATATAAAAGGAACGAATTTGCATCTTACATCCAGCTCAAGAAACAGGACATTGCCAGAGCCCCAGAAGCCCCTTTCCTGAGTCCTTCCAGTCCTTGCATCTCTCTGCCTAGGGGAACCATTACCTTGCACACAACAGTTTTGGCTGCTGGGTGCTTTACCCAAATGAAACCATATGCTATAGTCTTGCTTGTAATTGTTCAAAACTGTGTGGATGGGGATTCTTACTTCTTCCATACTGCATGCTCCAGTCTCCCTTACCCACACCTCTAGGAGTGCCTGAATCACAGTTATGCACTACCAAACCCACTTCTCCACACGGGCTCCAGGGCTCTGACTTGGCTTGTCAGCCAGCACTTTATCTGCTGAGTCATCTCTCCAGCCCTTCTTTGTAGTTGCTATGACAGGGTCTCACTGAATTACCCAGCCTCTTCTTGAACTCACTTTGTAGGCCAGGCTGATCATGAACCTCTGATTCTATTGCCTCAGCCTTCTCAATAGCTATGATTACAGGCCTGTAACTCTAGGCTCTGTTTGTTTTTGTTTTTATTTAATTTGCCTTTTTTTTTTTTTTTTTTTTTTTTCATGTGCCTTGGTGTTTTGCTTGCATGTATGTGTGTGTGTGAGGATGTCAGATCCTGGAACTGGAGTTGCAGACAGTTGTGAACTGCCATTGGGTGCTAAGGAATTGAACCCTGATCCTTTGGAAGAGCAGCCAGTTCTCTTAACCACGGAGTCCTCTCTCCTGCCCATATTTTGCTTTATTTTTGAGACATAGTCTTACCCTACAGCCTGGGCTGACCTTGAACTCAAAGCAGTCTTTCTGCTTCAGCCTCCTGAGTGCTGAGATTTCAGGAATGAGCCATCCTGCCTGGATAGAGTTATTCTCAAGTGTCAAATCCTTAGGGGTTTGTTTTGTTTGTTTGAGACAGTCGTGTAGCTGCAGCTGCCCTGGACTCTAACCGTCCTGAAGTGCTGGGATCATAGGCATTTACTACCACACCCAGCTGTCAAGTGTTCTGTCTATTCTGCCCATTACACTATAAAATGTTTACTATGAAAAGGGTTCTGCATTCCACTCAGCCTTTATTACATCTGAAGCCTTTAATGAATAACGCCAACAAGAAGCCCTGTCTTCGTGGGCCTTATGTCCTAGAGACATACAGTGAACATTCTAAATAAGCAGGCTTGGGACTGGAGAGATGGCTCAGCAGTTAAGAGTGCTCACTGCACTTGCAGAGGAGCTAGGTTCAATTTCCAGCACCCACATCAAGTGGCTCACAACGGCTTGTAACGCCAGCTCCAGGAAATTTGATGTCCTTTTCAGACCTCTGCAGGCACCAAACTCTAGTGGTATACACTCAGACACACACATACACATAAAATAAATCTAGAAAACAAATAGGCAGATGGTTACAGTGTTGGAGGTAGTTGTAAATTCTGAGGAGAAAATAAATGCGGAAAGAGAAGGGGACTAGAGAGATGGGTCAGTGATTAAGAGCATGTCCTTTTCTTGCAGAGGACTCAAGTTCAATTCCCAGCACTCACATCAGGTACCCACAGCCACCTGTAACTCCAGGGGCTCCGATACTTCCTGCCTGGCGGATACCTGAACTCACATATAATTTAAAAAAAGAAACCTTAAAAATTGAAAGTGGTGGGAGGGAGTTAGAAGATGGCTTAGTGGTTAAGAGTACTTACTTGATTCACAGCACACACACAATGGCTCACAACCATTTATAACTTCAGTTCCAGGGTTCCAACACCCTTCTCTGACCTCCTGTGGTACATATACAGATATAGAAAACCCACTCATATACATAAAAGCGAATAAAGCCAGGTATGGAAATCTGTAAAGAAGATAATAGTAAAGGGAGAGGAACACTGTGTGTGTGTGTGTGTGTGTGTGTGTGTGTGTGTGTGTGTGTGTCTGTCTGTCTGTCTGTCTGTCTGTCTGTGTCTGTGTGTGGCAGGGCGGGGCTGGGGGAGTTGGTGTTGAATGCCATGATACTGTAGATTGAATGCAGGCCGGGGGCCTTACTAAGTAAATACTTTGCTAAACTAGATCTGCACCTCCTCCCTATTGCAAATGTCTGCCACAGTTTTAGATAAGGTGGGCAGGAATGGCTCCTTTAAAAGGATGTGATACTAGTTTGAAAACTGAAAAAGGGCAGAATCTATCCTTCTGGATTATGTGCTGGTAAAAAACTTCACTCCAGGTTGGAGCTTTTGTCTGTTTGATTCCCTTTGGGTGCTAAAACCAGGCAGGGCTTCTGGACCTTGCAGAGACTTGTTCATCTGTTTCCTCTCTCCACTGGGCGTTTGGCCCTGCCCTCAGTCTTTGCTACTGTTCCTGTCTCCTGCCCGTAGTCCGAAGATTTTCCAGAAGACCAAGTGCAGCATCTGTAACAGCGCCTTGGAGCTGCCCTCAGTCCACTTCCTGTGTGGCCACTCCTTCCACCAGCACTGCTTTGAGAGTTACTCGGAGAGCGATGCTGACTGCCCTACCTGCCTCCCTGAGAACCGCAAGGTGATGGACATGATCCGGGCCCAGGAGCAGAAACGAGACCTTCATGATCAGTTCCAGCACCAGGTGGGGATGAGGAGGTTAAAGGGTGGGGAGCGGGGAGCTGGAGAGATGGCTCAGTAGTTCAGGGCACTTCTGCTGTCTGGAGGACCTGAGTCCACATCACGAGGCTCACAAGTGCCTGTGATTCAGTTCCATGGTATCTGATGCCCTCTTTTGGCCTCTGTTGGTGTACACACACACACACACACACACACACACACACACACACACACACACACACACACACAAGACCAGGGCCACCATCAGTGTCACACAGTGTCCTCAGAGTACCAGAGGACTTGTTTTTTTCAGTGAGCAGCTGAGCACTGCGGATCTGACTCTCTCCCTCTTTCCTTCTAGCTCAAATGCTCCAACGACAGCTTTTCTGTGATTGCCGACTACTTTGGCCGAGGGGTTTTCAACAAGTTGACTCTCCTGACCGACCCTCCTACAGCCAGACTGACCCCCAGCCTGGAGGCTGGGCTGCAGCGGGACCTGCTGATGCACTCCAGGAGGGGAACTTAATTAAGCAGCTCCTGGGAAGGCCTGGATCTCTTGGGCCCCTAAAGCACAGACATGACCACAGTTCAGACTCAAGACAGGATCTGCTTTCCCTTCCTCTCATCTTGCCAGCCTGCTGTCCTCCTGCTGACCAGCAGTCTAGATTATTCCACACCAGTGAAGAAGGGCACCTCAGCAACCTCTCTGTGGACAATAGCTGCTTTCTTCTCTAGTCAAGGGCACCAGGCTGTGCTTGGGTCCTTGTTCTCAGAGCCTATAAATAAAAGAGTATAATGACTTGAGGGTTGAAGAATATTTTTTTTTTTTAAAGATTTATTTATTTATTATATATCCGAAAGAGGGTGCCAGATCTCATTACAGATGGTTGTGAGCCACCATGTGGGTGCTGGGAATTGAACTCAGGACCTCTGGAAGAGCAGTTGGTGCTCTTAACCTCTGAGCCATCTTTCCAGCCCGGGTTGAAGAATATTTTATGGGGACTTTTCAGGTGATTTTTTTTTTTTTTTTTTGAGACAGGGTCTCACTGTGTAGCCCTAGCTGGCTTATAACTCATTATGTAGACCAGACTGGCCTTGAACTCCCAAAGATCCTCCTGCTCTGCCTCCTGAGTCTGGGATTAAAAGCATGTGCCATCACATCTAGCCGTCCGGCGATTCTAAATTATATGTAAGAACCACCCTGTGTTCGAGAGTTCTAATTCCCTACCTGTGGTCTTCCTGTCTGGTTGGCCCCACATCACGTCAGCAGTGGGTGGGGCCTGTGGCATCGAGGAAAGTTAAGCTCACTGAAGAACTTCATAGTGTTAGGACTTGAACATAGGGCTCTACACATGCTAGGCAAGTACACCACTAAGCTCTCTATCCTCAGCCTCCTGAAGAACCTCTTCAAAAGGCCTAGTGAAGCTGGGTGAGGTAGCATACACTGATAAACAAGAAACTGAGACAGAAGAACACAAGTTCCAGGCCAGCCTGGGCTACATGCTTGCTTACTTAGACTTAATCTCAAAACAAAAAGTGACTGATCTTCGAGCACGTCCTGGAGCAAGACATGCAAAACAGCTCTGGCTTACTCTAGTTCAGGAGAAACGGTCACTCAGAAACTGGGAATGACAGTACTCCCACACCTATAACCTGGTGTTTTGAGGTGGAGACAGAAGGGTCGGGAGTTTAAAAGCCAGCCTCAATAGATAGGAGTTCTCTGTGGGCTTCATGAGCTTGTCTCAAAACCTACATCTCCAGGGAGATGGCTCGGCAGGTAGGTCCACTTGCCCAGCCTGAGGACCTGAGTTTGATCCCTTGGGGCCACAGGGTGAAAGGAAAGGACTCCCTCAAGCTGGCCTCTTACCTCCATACACATATACACACACCTGTAATAATAGTGTTTTAAAATACTCAAACAAGGCACATAGCCTTGGACCTAGTCAGGATAGGTTAGTATCTTGCTGTGTTCAGTATCAGATAAGCAGGATAAAAGATCTTTTGTTCAAACATTTTTCGCCCTTTTGAAATCAGGTTAAAGGCTCTGTTACTGTGATTGTTATTTGGGTGATGTTATTTGAGGTCCTGTCAGTAAATTGCTCCAATGAGATTGTTTAAAGAGTAACAAGGGCCAGGCATGGTGGTTTGTGCAGTACTAAGGGGGCAGAGGCAGGCAGATCTCTGTGAGTTCCAGGCCACCCTGGGCTAGTGACTGTGTCTCAAAAGAAAAAATCCTGGGCTTTAAGCAGCTTTGTTGAAGAAGCTGCAAGACAGAAGTTTTCCTGGCACAGCCTTTCTATGGAGCCCTGGCTAGCCTTGATCTTGTGACAGTTCCCAAGGGTTGGGTTGACAGGCCCCACTACCTTTCCTATAGCAGTTTGCTAGACTGGATCAGATGGCCTGCGATTGAATCCTAGTTGTACTATTTGACTTAGGCCTATTCTTCTTATTTTTTTTACATTTATTTAGTGTGTGTATGTGTGTGATGTGGAGGTAGGGTGGATGGTACATATGTGGATTCTCTCCTTCCACCTTTATTCAAGCTCAGGTGACCATGACTTTACCCACTGAGCCATTGCCAGATCCAAGGCTGTTTTTCATTTTGAGATGGGGGCCTCCTGTATTGTCTAGGCAGTCTTTGAACTTGTGGGCTCAAGCCATCCTCATCCTGTCTTCGCCTCCCCCATAGCTGGGATCAGAAGTGTGCATCACTCCTTCCAACAACTTAGGGCAATTCCTACTTTTTTCAGAACCTCCATTTTTTCATCTGTAAATTACTTTGAGCCGGGCGGTGGTGGCGCACGCCTTTAATCCCAGCACTCGAGAGGCAGAGCCAGGCGGTTCTCTGTGAGTTTGAGGCCAGCCTGGGCTACAGAGTGAATTCCAGGAAAGCTACACAGAGAAACCCTGTCTCGAAAAACAAAAAACGAAAAAACAAAACAAAACAAAAAAAAATTACTTTGAACAGCTATTAACAGACTTAGGAAACAAATGGCTATCTATGTCTATGTACAATGCTCAATTCATTTCTGTTAATCAAAGTGGGAAGAGCCATGTGTATGTTTCTTGGAAATAACCCAAGTGCTGTACATGCCAGTCCAGCGTGTGTGTGTGTGTGTGTGTGTGTGTGTGTGTGTGTTAGCCTTCTTTCTGTTTGTTTTTGAGACAGGGCCTTGCTATCCAGCATAGCATTGAATTCAGTCCTTTTACTCAGCCTCCCCAGTGCTGGCACACACCTAACAAGCACTTTTCAAGGCTAGGGATACAGCTCAGTGCTACAGTGTCTGCTTGGTGCCTGTGGCCCTGAATTGCATCCTTGTAACTGCTGTCACTCCCGATTGTCTTTAGGTTGCATACCCACCCACCCCCACACACAGTCCCTTTTTGAGACAGGGTCTTACTGTGTAGACCAGTCTGGCCACAAACTTGCAGAGATTTGCCTCTGCCTCCTGAGTGCTGACAATAAAGGTGTTAGCCCAGCCCAGCCCAGCCCAGCCCAGCCCAGCCCAGCTGGATTTGGTTTTTTTTTTTTTGGATAGGGTCTCTTGTAGCCCAGACTAGTTTCAAATTTACTGTGTGGCTGAAGATAACCTTGAGATCCTCCAACTCCTAAGTGCGAGGATTACAGGAGCACCATTATGCCTGGCTTTTAACATGACCTTTTTCTTTAGGGAAGTTTTATTTTTATTTTATGTGTGAATGCCTGCCTGTATGTCTGTGTACCTCATGCATGCCTGGTGCTCAGGGAGACTAGAAGAGGGTATCAGATGGCTGAGGAGCCCATATTGGTGCTGGGAACCAAACCCAGGTCCTCTATAAGGGCAGCAAATGCACTTAACTCCCGAGCCATTCCATCTCTTTGCATTAGTATCTTTGTGTGTGTGTGTGTGTGTGTGTGTGTGTGTGTGTGTGTTTTGTTTTTTGAGACAGGGTTTCTGTGTAGCCCTGGCTATTCTGGAACTCACTTCTTAGACCAACACTCAGAAATCTTCCTGCTTCTGCCTCCCGAGTCATGGACTAAAGGTGGGCGCCACCACTGACCAGCTAGTTTCATTTTTTTTTTTTTTTTTTAAGTAGAAATTCAAGCATGGTAGTACATGCTGTAATCCTAGAAAGGACCTAGGTGGAGCTCAAGGTTGTTCTGGGCTACATGAGACCCTGTCTCAAACAAAAAACAAGAAATACTGTCTACTATGGGAGGCTGAGGCCTAAGAATGGAAAAGTTCAAGGCCAGCTTGAGCTCATAATAGCCCAAACCTTGCCTTAAAAAAACTTGCTTACCTTACTCTTGTAGCAAAGTTTAGTTTGATTAGAAGAACAGAAATACCACAGTTACACTAATTGCTTATGCCAATGCTGGAGAGGTGAAGCTGTAAAATTCTGAGGAGCCTTCTGGAGCCCTTTTATCTGTTGATGATGAATGCACCCCAGCAGGTATGGTAACTTGTTTAAATCCTCTGGGACATAATGGAGGGAGAGAACTGACTCCCTTAGGTTATCCTCCGACCTCTCTATGCACACCATGGCAGACGTGCACCCACACTAGCCGGGCGGTGGGTGACACACGCCTTTAATCCCAGCACTTGGGAGGCAGAGCCAGGCGGATCTCTGTGAGTTTGAGGACAGCCTGGGCTACAGAGTGAGTTCCAGGACAGCCAGGACTACACAGAGAAACCCTGGCTAGAAAAAATAAAATAAAATTTTAAAAAAGAAAAACAAAAAAAGAAATTGAAAAGAAACAAAAAGAGGCCGGCAATGTCGCAATCCTAATTCCCGCCCAGAGGAAGGTGCCGCCCCTTCGAGAGAGGGCAGCGGACGTGACGCAGAGCTCAGCAGGTCCTGCAGCCCGGCTGAAGTGCAGGCTCGGGCTCCATGTGCCTTCAGTCCCCGCCGGCCCAGGTCGCCGGCTTCTGCAGGCCCCAGGGGACCGCAGCGGCCCTGCCGCGCCTGCGCCCTAAGCGGAGTCATGTCCGGTAACGGCGGGGCGGCTGCAACCGTGGTGAGTCCTGAGCCGGTGACTCGCACTTCTCAGGGGTTTTTTTTAATGCAACGATTGGTCCGGGTTGCCGTGCTCCGTCGTCTATTGGTCCGAATGGCTAGCTGTCATCCCCCGCGCCAGACCCTTTAAAGGGCCAGTA
The DNA here is from genome assembly GCF_949786415.1 of Peromyscus eremicus. Taxonomy (NCBI): domain Eukaryota; kingdom Metazoa; phylum Chordata; class Mammalia; order Rodentia; family Cricetidae; genus Peromyscus; species Peromyscus eremicus. Next base: position 38,700,589 of record NC_081422.1, on the reverse strand, counting down.
ACTAGGTTGCCCTTAGGAAGTGAAGGCGAGAGCCTGAGCATGGGGGCGCGGGAGTTGGGAGTGGAAAGATGGTCCACTAAGGGCTTCTGTCTGGATTTCCCTTGGCGTAAGGGATAGTGGGCCGGTAAAAGTGTATACACAGACAAGATCCTTCCACGAAGTAGGGGCCGAGGCAAATCCAGCTGCCTTGGAATACGATCCAATTTGATTCATGGGAGAGCACACCCCTAAGTCTTAAAACTATATACAAACGTCTTGGAGGTGTGCCTTCTCCCTTTCTCCGTTATGAAAGTCACCCAGCTCCAGCCACCCACAAAGTCACCAGCTGAGACACACTTGAATTACTACTGTGAATAGGCCTTGTCATTCCTTGTCTGCTGGAAAGCTCTGGACACTGAACCCTGAGGCCACTGACTGCCGGAGATAAGGCCGGGCTGTGAGACCTGCTTATCTCTTGCCCAAGCTGTGAGCAGCGCGAGTCGGCTAGTGAAGACATTTCAAGGCTCTGGATTAGGAGGAGGAAGATCTGGATTCCAGCACCCACTTTCTTCCTGTTCATAGCTGTGAAACCTTTAGCCAGTAATTTGACCTCTCTGCATCTCTGTGACACTTGGTGGAAGTACCTACCCTGTCTAACCTAGTAGGGTTGTTGAGGGCAATATGTAAGGACATGGCTCAAGCCTTTAAGTGATAATGCTCCATTCACCGGGCTGGTCTCAGACTCCTGGGCTGGGGTAATTCTCCCAGTTATCAGTTTATTGAGTGTCGAGACTGCAGACATGTGCTACCATGCCCTGTATGTCTTATTCTGAATTTTATTTAATTACTGTTATCATTAGCGTGTATGTGTTTGTGCCTGTGGATACATGCCACAGTGCAAGTGTGGAATGGACGATAACTTTTGGAAGTGAGTTCTCCTTCCATAGAATTTGGGGATAGAACTTAATATCATCAGGTTTATACAGCAAACAATTCTGCTGGCTGAGCCATTGTGCCAGCCCAAATACTTTTTGTTTGTTTGTTCTGGAGACAGGGTTTCTCCGTGTAACAGCCCTGGCTGTCCTGGAACTCTATTTGTAGAATTTGGCTTCAAATTCACAGAGATTTGCCTACCTCTGCCTCCTGAGTGCTGGGATTAAAGGCATGTGCCACCTGCCCAACTCCAAATACTTTTTTAAAAAAATAATTGATTATGCCTGGCAATGGTGGCACATGCATGCCTTTAATCCCAGCAGAGTCAGGCGGATCTCTGCATTTGCTTTATGTGTATGGGTGTTTTGCTTGAATGCATGTCTGTGTGAACTGCATGTGTGCCCAACAGGGGCCAGAAGAGGGAACCAGATCCCCTGGAACTGAAGTTACAGACAGTTGTGACCCTTGTGTGGGTACTGGGACTTGAACCTAGGTCCTCTGGGAGAACAACTAGTGCTTTAATCAGGGAACCATCTCTCCAGCCCCTCACCTCACAATACTTTTTTGGGGGGAAGGGATTGAGACAGGGTTGCTCTGTGTAGTCTTGGATGTCCTGGAACTCGTAGACCAGGCTGGCCTAGAACTCAGAGATCTGCCTGCCTCTGCCTCCCTAGTGCTGGAATTAAAGACATGCATGTGCCACCACTGCCTAGCTTTATTTATTTATTTTTTAAGATTTATTTATTTATTATGTATACAGTGTTCTACCTGCATGTATCCCTGCAGGCCAGAAGAGGGCACCAGATCTCATTATAGATGTTGTGAGCCACCATCTAGTTGCTGGGAATTGAACTCAGGACCTCTGGAAGAACGGCGAGTGATCCTAACTTCTGAGCCATCTCTCCAGCCCCCAATACTTTTTTTTTTTTAAATGGAACAGTTGGACTTGCTATACTGGCTCAGTTAATTTAAGGAATTGCTTGAACCTAGCCATTCCTTTCTGTGGGCTCCCTGTGGCCTAGAATTTGTATTGAATATTTCAAGCCTAGCTAAATTACAAAGACAATCTCAGAGTCATTTGTTGGAGGAATAATCCCAGTAGAGTAGAGTGGAGTCCAAGAGCAAGTTTTCACCTCCTCTGAGTGAACCTGAGTGTCTGATACCAATGAACCTGTGGGATGAGGGGCCCAGTGCAGGGAAGGTGGGCAGTTTCTACAGTGGCTCCAGTCAGCAGAAAGAAATAAGACCTTTGTGTCAGACTGCAGAACCCAGTTCTACCTGCTTGGCACTAAACACCTTTATCCAAGGCACTGTGACAGGAGGAAGAGGTGTGTCCCTTTGAGCTCTTGGCTCTGGCTTGGACATCAGAGAAAGCGTTTAGACAAATGAATGTTAGGTAGTTTATCCTCATAGTCTTATGGGGCCTCTTGAGGCATTAGGTGGCCTTTCATTTAACAGGTCCTTGATGGGATGATGTTCCCAAAGTCCCCCAGTCAAGAGGATGAACAGGACTATACATTAGATACACCTCAGTCCTTATGGGGTACATCCTTGCCAGGGTAAGGAACCCTTAGTGTCCTAGGGGTTAGTGAGGCTTTCTCAAGTGCCTGAGTTGTTGTGGACAGTGACCCTGTCCTCTAGTGATGTGTGACTTCAGCTGTCCTGCCCCAGCCTCTTGCAGGCCCCACCCTCCGGCAGGGCCCACCCTCACTGTGCTTAGGCTGATGGGCCTTATCATTTTACCCACCTGGCTGTGTGCAGCCCTCCCACTGGGAACAGCCTTGCCAGGCTAGGCTTTGGGGCTCAGTGTCCCAGTGGCTGCTGCTACCATACCGGATCCTTTGACAGCTTTCCTCTGGTCTCTGCTTCTCTGGATCCTGCAGGAGGGCAGAAGGTACCGAGGAAGGTTAAAGGACCAGTCGTGGGAGTCTTTCCCTGTTTGAAGACTCACGGGGCCACAGGGCCTGGGGGGTCCTTTCTCCTAAGCGTGTGATCCTGGTTCTTGGAGAAGGTGTCGTGAACAGACTGTAACCTGGGGACTTTCTTCCGCAGGAAAAAAACGGCTCCAAGATGAGGGTGATCCGAGTGGGAACCCGGAAGAGCCAGGTGAGTACGGACGTGGAGTTGCCAGAAGAGTTCTAATACTCACAAGGCCACCAGTTGAGGGGACCCAGAGGGTTAGTTCCTAGCATAGGAGAAATAAAGAGTGCCTGGGAGACAATCTCATAGGGAAAGGCAGTTTACTTCCTCTGAAGTCAAGTCCCTCTGAAGTGGACTCCCAAGCCAGGCCCTTCTTTTTCTCATCCCCATGTGAGAAGTGTAGTCCCCCCCCCCTTTTTTTTTTAATCTTTCTTGACCCATATGAGGATTTGAGCCTGGGGCTACTAGTGGCCAGGGAAGGGCAGGAACGATCCAAATCTCTGTCCCCAGCTGGCGCGCATACAGACGGACACTGTGGTGGCGATGCTGAAAACCTTGCACCCTGGCATGCAGTTTGAAATCAGTAAGTTTTCTTGAGAGCGGTGAATGGTAGTGAACGGGAAGCCAATGAATGGGGGGACATGGCATTTTTGGCCTTGCCCAAGGTCAAAGCCTGTTTGTGAGAATCTGTTTTGGCCGCTTGCAGATGGAGGGATGGCCTCCTGTGTGCATGTTCACCACCGACTGCCTGGGCTAGCCTGGCACTTACTACTTTCTGCCTTGGGTCTTTTTATGAACGTGTCTGCTTTTTCCATTAGTGTGTGTATTCCTAGAGGGTAGGAGCTGGGACTTACGTGCCTCTGACCCCAACTGTGAATCTTAGCACAGTGCTGAACCTGTGGTGACAATAGATGCTGATTAATGGGTGCCTGCTTGACTCTCTCCTCAGTTGCTATGTCTACCACAGGGGACAAGATTCTAGATACTGCCCTCTCTAAGGTAATGGCCGTCCCCATTCCTGCCCTTCCAGTCCCTCTCCCCACTTCTTCCCCAAGAGGGTCACTCTGAGGCTCTTTTTGGCAGATTGGAGAGAAAAGCCTGTTTACCAAGGAGCTAGAATACGCCCTGGAGAAAAATGAGTAAGTGAGAATGGGAGAGCATGGCACTCCTCCTGTCTCTTGCTAGAACCCCAGAGTGGCTCCCCAATATTAGCAGGACTGTTGGGTTAGGCTAAGGCGCTCACAGGCTTCCACAAAGGAGAGCGTCTTGTTTGGGAGCCCCCTAACTGCCTAGAGTGTGAGACTGGCTGGGGAAATGGGGTAGTAGTTGAGAGGACAGCAGTCCTCAAGGTCCTCAGGTCTTAGGACGGCCTCTTCTGAAGAGCTGTAGTCACAGCTCGGGTGGGTGGAGAAGGGTAAGGTCAACTCCTCAAAGCCGCTCTCCGTGTCCTCCCCTCTCGTCTCTAGAGTGGACCTGGTTGTTCATTCCCTGAAGGATGTGCCCACTATACTACCTCCTGGCTTTACCATTGGAGCTGTCTGCAAGTAGGAGTTATGCACGGGAGGGGTTTGGGGAGGGGCTTAACCCCAATGGGAGTCTTTGGCTTTTTCCCCTTTGGGACTTGGCCACGTAGCCCTCTGCTGTGAAGGTTGTCCGTCATTAAGCATGGCAGAAAACTCTGGAAAAGCCAATTGGTTGGCTAGTGAGAGTACCTGGAGTTGGGCTCAGTGGCACAGGCCTATAATCCCAGCTACTAGGGATAGCTAAATCAGGAGGATCAGAGGTTCACTGCCTGCCTGGGCTAGAGTCATTTCAACCAGCCCGAGAACGCAGTGAGATTGTGTCTCAAGGTGTGGGGTACAAGAAGGCTAGCTTACGATGGCTTAGCTGGTAAAGACATTTGCTTCCAAGCCTGATGACTGACTTTAATCCCTGGGGTCCACATGGGGGAAGGGGAAAATAGAATCCCGTAAGTTGTCATCTGTCTGACACACACATGCCATGGCATTCATACTCTCCCACCCTATAAATAAAAATTAAAACAATCAGCCGGGCAGTGATGGTGCACGCCTTTTTTTAATTTTATTTTTTTTGGTTTTTCGAGACAGGGTTTCTCTGTGTAGCTTTGCACCTTTCCTGGAACTTACTTTGTAGACTAGGCTGGCCTGGAACTCACAGAGATCCACCTGCCTCTGCCTCCTGAGTGCTGGGATTAAAGGCTCCCAGGCAGATCTCTGTGAATTCCAGGCCAGCCTTGTCTACAGAGCGAGATCCAGGACAGCCACCAAAACTACATGGAGAAACCCTGTCTCAAAAAACAAAAAATAAAAACAAAAAATAAATAAACAAAACAAAATAAATAAATTAATTAAACAATCAAGAAAACAAAACACAAAACCTTTTAAAAAGAAAATAAAGTCAGGCCTGGTGGCTCACACCTATAATCTCAGCATTCAGGAGGCTGATACAGGAGGATTATTGTGAATTTGAGGCTAGCCTAGGGGTACATAGTAAAATTTTAGGCTAGAGTTAAACCCTGTTTCCAAATAATAATTTTATTTCATCATTTGCTCTCCAGACGGGAAAACCCTTGTGATGCTGTTGTCTTTCACCCAAAATTTATTGGAAAGACCCTAGAAACCTTGCCAGAGAAGAGGTGAGTGGGGCCTGGTGTGCAGAAGACAGAGGGATGGACAGTGGAGAATGGTGGGCAGCTCTTGTTAAATTTTATTCCAAACTCTCTCTCTGAGCAGTGCAGTGGGAACCAGCTCCCTGAGGAGAGTGGCCCAGCTACAGAGAAAGTTCCCACACCTGGAATTCAAGAGTATTGTATCCTTTCACAAGAGAAGGTCTAGAGTACTCTTGAGGGTCCTGAGTCTAGAAGGACCTTCCAAAGCAAGTGGTCCTGGGGGGCAGTGGGTTATCTGTCTTTCCACCCACCCATTCATCCATCCATCCATCCATCCATCCATCCATCCATCCATCCATCCATTCATAGTTCTTCAATGTTTTCTTAAACTCTGGCAGTTGCCTGGCCACGAGGATAATTATAAAATAGTCTTCCTGCTTATATAGTCTACATGTTAGTTAGAGAGACAGACAGGCATTGACAATACAAGTGATACTGATCTGTAATTACTTCTGGGTGGCCAGGGTGGAAGGTGCTCCCATTTTTATTTTTTAAGCTACTAAATGGTTTTGATTTTTTTTTTCCTTTTTTTTTTTTTTTGGTTTTTCGAGACAGGGTTTCTCTGTGTAGCTTTGCGCCTTTCCTGGAACTCACTTGGTAGCCCAGGCTGGCCTCGAACTCACAGAGATCCGCCTGGCTCTGCCTCCCGAGTGCTGGGATTAAAGGCGTGTGCCACCACCGCCCGGCTGGTTTTGATTTTTACAGTGACTATGTGGTGTGTTTCATAAAACTAATTTTAAAAACAGTATGTCCTGGGGCTGGAGAGATGGCTCAGTGGTTAAAAGCACTGGTTGCTTTTCCAGAGGACCCTGGTTCAACTCCCAGCACTCACATGGTGGCTCACAACTTTCTCTTACTTCAGCTCTAGGGGATCTGATGTCCTCTTCTGGCTTCTGCAGACATACATGCATGCAAAACACCCATACATATAAAACTAAAATAGTATGTTCCAGTCAGATGTGGTGGCATATGCCTTTAATCCCAGCACTCTGGAGGCAGAGGCAGGCAGATCTCCATGAGATCAAGGCCACCCTGGTCTATAAAGTAAGTCCCAGTCCAGCCCCGTGACACTGTGAGATCCTGTCCCAAAAGTCTTTAAAAGTCAGCTGAAGGGGAAAAGAGACTGTGGGACAGAGGGCACACTGTGTGGGTCCTGATTTCTCCTTAGCATGTCTCCACAGCGGGGAAACCTCAACACCCGGCTACGGAAGCTGGATGAGCAGCAGGAGTTCAGTGCCGTTATCCTGGCTGTAGCGGGCCTACAGCGCATGGGCTGGCAGAACCGGGTGGGGCAGGTAGGGGCTGCCCCTTCCGTTCAGTTTAATCTGCCTTTCTCTCCTGACTTTTATCTTCGTGACCATTCTGCCAATAACAAGCCAGAAGTAAGCCCAGGCTAGGGGGAGTGGGATTAGAGGCCAGATCATGCTTGTACCTCCCCCAGGCTTCCCAGTTGGCAAACCCTAGCTCACTGCTTTTGGACACCCCACCATTCTGTCTGTTCTGCCTCCACAGATCTTGCACCCAGAGGAATGTATGTATGCTGTGGGTCAGGTAAGTTTGCCTGGAGAGGGCTTTGTTCATGTGCCCCTTCAAGAACCTGGGTTCATAGCCTTTGACATCTGCTTCCCACCAAATACAATGCTCAGGGAGGGGTGGGCTTTGGCAAGCAGAAGACCCTGGGAAGCAGTAAAAGAGGGGTGGTTCCCATGTCCAGCTCCATGACTGGAGAAAGAGCAGGCCTGTTTTTCCTTTAGGGAGCCCTAGCAGTGGAAGTGCGAGCCAAGGACCAGGATATCTTGGAACTTGTCAGTGTGTTGCATGATCCTGAGACTCTGCTTCGCTGCATTGCTGAAAGGGCCTTCCTGAGGCACCTGGTAAGACTTGGGGTCCTCCCATGGTGGTGTGAGGACTTGGAGAATCAGGAAGGGCAGTAGGAGGTTTCTCAAGTAAGTGCTCTGTAATGTAATGGTAGCTCAGAGTTGTGGAGAGAGGCCCTTGGTCTGCCCCAGCAGCCCTTTCAGTTCATGTCCTTAGAGCTCAAGGGACTTGTCATTGCAGGAAGGAGGCTGTAGCGTGCCAGTAGCAGTGCATACAGTGATGAGCGACGGGCAGGTAAGCAGGGAGAATGGATGGGGGTGTGGGTGTGGCATTTCTGTGTGCACCCAAACGTCTAAGCGACTTTCTCTGAATATGTGGTACAACCCATTCTATTTCCTAGCTGTACCTGACTGGAGGAGTCTGGAGTCTAGACGGCTCAGATAGCATGCAAGAGACCATGCAGACTACCATCCAGGTCCCTTTTCAGGTATTTATTGACTGGGAGATGGAGGAATAAACACAAGTACTTATAACCTTCTCTCTCACCAAATTATAACTCCTTCTGTCATCCAGCATGAAGATGGTCCAGAGGATGACCCGCAGCTGGTTGGAATCACTGCCCGGAACATTCCAAGAGGAGCCCAGCTAGCTGCTGAAAACCTGGGCATCAGCCTGGCCAGCTTGTTGCTGAACAAAGGAGCCAAGAACATTCTGGATGTTGCACGGCAGCTCAATGATGCGCACTAACTGGTCTATAGGGTACAGGCACCCCGGCTGCCTCTTTCCAGTGCCTACATCTGGCTTCCAAGTGCCCTGTGCTCCCTAACTTTGAGGGGTGACTATCCAAGGAGATTGAACCACAGGGTGTTGAGACTTCCAGAGACACGCCTCACCTTGGGGCTTTGATGACTGCCTTTCCTCCTCAGTAGTTGGGGCTTCATCTCTTAGAAAAAGTCCATGCCAATCTTTGAATGTAACCAATGCCACTAATAATTAAACCAGCTCTGAATGTGGTTGTTGCTTTGGTGGAGTTGGGGAAGGTATAAACCCAAAGCCCTTTAAACCTGAATTTTGAATCTGGGACTTCTCTGTTGTAAAAACAAATAAAAACCTTTGACTACTTCATGTTCTCAAAATATATCCAAGGAAGTACCAAGGAAACAGAAAACAGCCTGCCTGTCTCCAGTAGCAGGAGCTACTTGTATTACAGACTTCCCATTCCCACTGCCCAAAGAAAGTAAGGGAACTTACCCTATAGTCCCACCTTCCACCACAACATGGCTAGAGCCAGGCACGTGGCTCTACCACGCAGCCATATAACCCCAGCCCCGGGCCTACAGCAATTCAAAATTAAAACAAGACACTCCATTTTTAAAAAACCAAACAATCCTTTAATAAAATTAGCCCATCGGAACTCCCCACTACCTAAGGTTCTAAACTTGGGATAGCTGCAAAATTCCAGTTCAGAAGCCAACAGAGGCTCAGTCCAGAGAGGGATTTCACCGACTTGTGCTGGTATCTAGGTGTTTGGGTTGAGTTGAGTCGCTGGGGAGAAAAGGGGATGGCTAGGCCCGGCTGCCAGTCTCCTGCGGCAGGAACACAGCTCTTCTGTCCACAGGCCTGTAAGCTTCTCCCAAACCCTTTCCAGGAGGCATCCTGGGGAAAATCGGTTCGTAATACAGTGATTTTTGTCCCGGCCACACCACACACCGGCCTATGAATGAAGATGTGGGAAACTGGTATGAGAGGCCAGCAAGGGGGACATACAGGACCAAACAATATGATCCACTTCTCTTCTTCACCAAAGCCTGGTAATCAAGTCACTTCGGGAAGGTCCAGGCGAGGGCTAAGCACCAAGCTGAAGAAAAGACGCCCAGGTTGCAGCTGCGGAGGGACTCACCTTCAGGCCCACCTCGGCCGTACGTCACAGCAACAAGACGAGACTTCTGGAAGGTGTCGCAGCCTCTCCGCGCGGCCCATCGAAGGCGGAGATCGGCGAAGCTCCGGGATGGATGGGCAGGTGCCGCGGCGCCCGCGTCCTCCGTGGCTGACCCGGAGGCCGTGCAGGGGAAAAGGGAGGCAGAAACGCGCGAGGGCAGAAGAAAACAGGAGAGAACGGGGGCGAGGCGGCCCGGCCCGCGGCCCTAAGTGGCTCAGCTCTTTCTGTGAGGGAAGTGGTGGCCCTGAAAAGGGCCTTTGTGAAGGTGTGGGGAGGGCTGGGCGGCCACGGCGCGGGCTCCCTTAGTACTCCTGCGAGGCCTGGGTGGCCTTCTTGCCGCCCGCCGGCGCCTTGGGCCCCACGGTGGCGCTGGTCTTCTTGGGCAGCAGCACGGCCTGGATGTTGGGCAGGACGCCGCCCTGCGCGATCGTCACGCCGCCCAGGAGCTTGTTGAGCTCCTCGTCGTTGCGGATGGCCAGCTGCAGGTGGCGCGGGATGATGCGCGTCTTCTTGTTGTCCCGGGCCGCGTTGCCCGCCAGCTCCAGGATCTCGGCCGTCAGGTACTCGAGCACGGCCGCCAGGTACACGGGCGCGCCGGCGCCCACGCGCTCGGCGTAGTGGCCCTTCCGCAGCAGCCGGTGCACGCGCCCCACCGGGAACTGCAGGCCGGCGCGCGATGAGCGCGACTTGGCCTTGGCGCGGGCCTTGCCTCCGGTCTTGCCGCGACCCGACATCGTGTACGAGGTAGAAGGGCAGAGAGAGCGAACACCGACGAAGCAGACCAACTGCCAACCGCCGCAGTCAACTGTCGCCGCGCGCGGGCGAGCTCGCCCTTATAAACTCACTGGACACGCCCCCGCGTCCGCCTGATTGGCTCTTTTCCTTCACACCGGCCTCTGGTTGGTTACAATTAACCCTTCGGTGACGCGCCTAGGCGGAGAGAGCTCGCCCAGCGATTGGTCCAATTTGAAAACCTTTTACCCGGGAAGAAAGCAAGGCGGAGTAGCCGCGAGCAGGAGGCTAATCACCCGTGCGAGTGGCCAATCCGTATTAAGCGCGCGAAATTTAAACGCTACCGAGCGCAACCAGAACCGGAAGACGAGGAGGGAGGAGTCCGGAGCCACCTCTACGGTCTCTGGGAAATCTGGGCCGGCCTAGGGTTTTAAAGGAAAAGGGTCAGCTGGGTGCTGGTGTTGCACGCCTTTAATCCCAGCGTTCAGGAGACAGAGGCAAGTGGATCTCAATTCAAGGCCAGCCTGGTAACAGAGTGAGTTCCAGGACAGCTAGGGCTACACGGGAAAACCCTGTCTCGGGGAAAAAAAAAAGTTTAAAGAGAAAGGGTCTACACCGTAAACCACCACCACTTTTCTCCTTCCAGGGCAGGGCATTCCCACTCCCTCCTCAAATCTGGCAAAGGGAGGGTTTAAAGGAGAAAAAAAATGAGGCTGGGCGTGGTGGTGCACGCCTTTAATCCCACCGCTCTGAAGCAGAGGCAGTCGGATCTCTGAGGTCAAGGCCAGTCTGGTCTACAAAGTGAGTAGTGAGTTCCAGTACAACTAGGGCTGTTACACAGAGAAACCTTGTCTCAGAAAAAAAAAAAAAAAAAAAAAAAAAAAAGAGAGAGAGAGAGAGAGAAGAAATGAAACCTGAGAGTTCAATCCTTCGTCGGAAAACTGAGCGTTGTGATCCTTTTTTTTACCACAAGTTAGTATTTTAATATTTATTCAACATGTTCTGTCTGGTTTCAGTTCTGTCACTTCTTGCAGGAAAGGGTCTGATGGGGCAGAGGTAGGCATCCTATTGGAAAAGGTACCCACCCCAATCCTTCCAACTGATCCTAAAATACCCATACGAAAAATAAATATATCAGGCTGGGGATATAGTTCAGTGGTAGAGCACTTAAGTACAAGGAAGCCCTGAGTTCAATCCTCAAGCACCTCAAAGGTTAGGAGAAAAAAAAAAAGAGGGAGAGGAGTGGATATACCTACAGGAGCAAGTAAAAGACAACCCTTTATTGTCACCATTATTGTCATCTGGCCCTGCCTCTGCTCTTCCTAATCAGAACACTTAATTTTAAAGTCAAATGTGAGGTTACCTCGGAGCATAGGGCCCTAACTCTAGCCCTAGCTCAGGTTCTCTCTCAGGGTCCAGCAAATTCCTGTAGAACCAGGGCTCTGAAAGTTGAGCTGTGAATATTTGCATAAAAGCTGCTACATCTCCCCTTAGGAGGCTGCAGATAGGACAGAGAGGGAGAGGGCAGCGAGCTACAGAAAGCCATAGGCAAAGTCCAACCAATGGACTTTAAATCCAATAAGGTCCAGGTCAGTATCCACAGGTGATGGGAGAAGCTGAACACAAAACTGAAAAATGAACAGTCAGCGTCTGGACCAGAAGGCAGTCTTGGACCAAACAGAGGCTGGTCCTGGGTGAGGTCCAATGGAGACCGTGCGGTAAAGGACAATCTTCAGGGAACTCAGACATCATAGAAGAGTCGGACAAGCTGGTAACGGATGGAGAAGGTCACGACACTGCTCAGGATCTGGAAGGAGAAATGGACTGGAATAAGAACCCAGGTAAAATAGAGACAAGAAAATGTACGTAATTACCCCACCCTCAATTGTACCTGCAATAGCAGCAGGAGCAGTGTGAGGTTTCTCTCGTGTATGGGCCCAAAGACTTTAAGCAGCAAGTTGATGAGGGTCATGTTGTTACACTCAGTGAAGGCACCATCCTCACCCTCACCTCGGTGGACTGTCACTAGCCGGAGGCTCTCTGCTACCTGGAGGGGCCGGATGTGAAGACAACTTCTGATACACACATTTCATCAACAGGGAATCTTCTTGATGCTTCCAAACTCCCCTTGGGTCTGACAAGGCCTAGGTTTCCCCTGCCCCAAGTTAAGGATGGTGGCCTGGGGCCTTACCTCCTTGTTACCTTGTTACCTTTAAAATAAAGGTGCCCAAGAAAGAGAGGCTCTTGGTCTTGAACTTGGAGTAGCTCATCTCTAGTTTGCCTGTCTTCGTATTGAGTCTGTAAAGGGAAGATGATTTCATGTGATTGAATCACTACTCAGAGAACTTTCCACCCTGGGTTACTGAGCAGAGTACTGAGTACTTAAGCACTGGGGTTTGTTTCTGGCTCAGTTGCTTACATCTGGGCGATAGAAACTGTTGTAAGTTACACATTATGTAAGTAAATGTGCTTTGTAAATTAGAATGGGCTACCCACATACACGTCTCCCTTCTCTTCCCTCCCCTTCTTACACAGGAAAAGTGAAAAGCTGTAATGACCCTTTGAAGCCCCGGAATGGCTACCTGGGTATACGGTGTCTCGGGCAGGGGATGATGTGAAAGAGCTGAGGCAGTGAGTAGAGGAAATTGAATACTTGTGGCATAAAGAAGAGTAGCATGGTCTTGCTGAAGTGTCCCAAGATTCCCACCACGGCAAAGGTCATGCCGGCAAAATAACAGAAGGTATCTCCCACAAACACCTGTGACGGGTACCTGTATGGGAAAGAGGAGCTGAGCCGAGGGCAAGAGTCACCACTGACCCTTTCTTTCACACCACACACTCTCAGCAACAGGCTAGTCCTGACCCTGAGTTCTAGGAGCAAGGCTGTTCCAGAAACTCTGCAGGACCCAAGCCCCCAAATTCATCCATTCCTGGGGGCTCCATAACATTTGTTCCCAACTACTGCAGGTAGACAGCAACCCAGAATAAGTACCAGGCTGGGGTGTGGCTTAGTGATAAAGTAGTCACCTAGCATGTACAAGGTCATAAATTTGATCCCTAGCACTATGGTATATGTGTGGTGGGGGTGAGGGGTGGTATCTAATCGCACACGCTTGTAATCCCAGCTGTTATTGAAGGCAGGAGTTCAGTCTTGACCAACACAATAAGTTCAGGGCCAACCTGGGTAACTTAAGTGAGAGCACGCACGCACGCACGCACGTCTGTGTGCGCGCACACACACACACACACACACACACACACACACACACACACACACACACACGCCGCCCCAATCTCAAAAGAAAAACTAAAGGGCTGGGGATACAGCTAAGTAGTAGTGCTTGTCTAGCATTTTTAAGACCCCCAGATTCACTCCCCTGTACCATAAATACACAAATGCTCATGCTCACACACAGAACAACAGGAATGGCAAACCACTACCAATGGAAGACCCAGGAATACCCAACAAAGATAGGCACAATTTTAGTCTCTTCATTAGAAACCAGGTTATGTCCAGACCATCCCTCCCGCATATCTCTTATCCATAGGCCTACTTACCAGTTATGGTACAGCAATCCCAAGGTGGTAAAAAAAAATGGTATCATGAAGTAGAGGGAAAAGACATGATCATCCCGATAATCACCTTTGGAGCAGAGTAAAAAGGAAGAAGTTAGTACCCACATCCCCTATGCACCTTGGTCTTATCTTTGTCTAATTTATGTTCCCACCCATTAGGAACACCTCACCCAAGTCACTTTCAAGACCAACTCTCCCCCACCCTGCTCCCCACTGGTCTACAACTTCCCATGTAGCCAAGTCTGGCCTCCGGGATTACAGGTATTTGCCACCATCCCCAGCTCTAACTTCCCCTTTCACATCACCCAGGCAATTCCCAATACTCTAGCACTTTCGCTGAGGCTTCAAAAAGGCTAGTGATTGTCTTAAATGTGAAAGTCCACCTGGGGTTTGAATACCAGTTTTACTTCCTAGCTATGTGAATTTGAATATGACACACTGAATTTCTCTAAGCTTCCATTTTCTCATCTGTCAAACTGGATAAAGCAAGTTCCACAAAGTCATCCTCTGATTTAAAGGAGATAATGCTTTAAAAGTGCTTGGCTTTAGCTGGGGGCAGGGAAGGTGCACATGCCTTTAACCCCAGTACTTGGATCTCTGTGAGTTCCAGGGCTGTACGGTACAGCCATGTCTCAAAACAAAACCAAGTGCTTAGTTTTAATAAGCACTTGTTGATGTCCATCAACTAAAGACAACCAGAAATATCTAATAGTCAAACCTGGGTTTACTTAGAAACTAAGACTTCTGAAACCATATACCACAGGGAACCATAAAACCATAAACCACTCAAAGGAGTGCTGAGGAGCTTGTTTTAGGATTTGTTTTGAGTAATTTGGGAGAGGAAAAAGGAAGTAGAGATGCACTGTGAATTGGGAGCTCTCAGAAGGCATGAGTAATTTTTTGTTATTGTTATTTTGTTTTTTGAGACAGAGTTTCTCTGTGTAGCTCTGGAGCCTGTAGACCAGGCTGGCCTTGTACTCACAGAGATCCACCTGCCTCTGCCTCCTGAGTGGGCATGAGTAATTTTTAATATATATTTTTTCAATCTAAGTAGGAGGAAGTCAGGTGTAGTGCACATGCCTGTAATCCCAGCGCCTGGGAGCCAGGTGTAGTGGCATACACCTATAATCCAAGTGCTCAGGAGTCAGATAAAGATGACCATGGGTTTGAGGCCAGCCAGGGTTACATTAGCAAGACTGTCTTAAAATAACAAAACAAAAAAAAGTGGGAAGAACTGAATTGTTATTGGAAAAAAGCTGTACCCTCTCATGTTAGCTGAAAGGGGATCCTGGTTATTTTTATGTTGCTCAGTCAGTGTTCTGGGTTTGCCTGTACTCAGGCATAGCTATGAAGGGAGGAGTCTTTGTTTTTGTCTGTGTGAGTGTGTGTGTGTGTGTGTGTGTGTGTGAGAGAGAGAGAGTGTGTGTGTGTGTATGTGTGTGTATGTGTGTGTGTGTGTGTGTGTGTGTCTTTCCACTGTGGTTAGAGGGTGAGTGACCCTTTCTGATCCTGGGGTTCTGTGCAGCTGTTTATCTCCAATAGAAACCATTGGTCTAGGCACGCCAATCAAGCTATAGCTGACAGCACTGCTGTTCCTCCTCATGTTTAACTCCCTGCTGGTGTTTGCAAGGTAAATAGCTTCCATTCTAAAACCACTTTTGTGTTTGCCCTTCCCCCGGGAATTCTCTAAATCCACACCAGGCAATTCTCTTAACAGGCAGGCATCTCTTTCCTCATCTCCAGTCCCACCTACCTCCCAGCTCCACTAGGTTGAAGACGATGATGGAAGCAGAGATGACTAGTGACTGACCAGCCTCTAGGCCATTGATTCCTGCTAGGATGTTGATGGCATTGGTACAGAACACCGCAAGCAGTCCCATGTAGACATAGTACAGGATCCCTGGGGACACAGAATCAGAGTCAGAGCTACCTAGGGAAGTAGGATTTGGATTTTTTTTGAGAACAGAGGGCAGGATGAATGAAAGGATCTGAATAGGCAAGGCCTAGTAGCACAGGTCTATAATTTCAGCTACTTGGAAGGCTGGGACAGGAGGATTACCAGTTTAAGGCCTGCTTAGGCTAAGTAAGTTCAAAGCAACTTAGTGTGTGACCATGGTTTGAAAATTTTAAAGACTTATGTATTTTATGTATATGGGTACTTTGTCTGCGTGTACATCTGCTCACCAGAAGAGGGCATCAGACAGTAATGAGCTGCCATGTGGGTGCTGGGAATTGAACTCAGGACCTTTGGAAGAACAGTGAGTGCTCTAAACCACTGAGCCATCTCCCCAGTCCCCCTGATTTGAAATTTTTAGAAAATGGGAAAACTAGAAAGGAAAATCTTTGGTATAGCTCAGAGTGCTTGCCTGACAAGCATGAGATCTTAGTTCAGTTCCTTGATACAGGAAGGAAAGAAAGGATAGGAAAGAATGAGGAAAGGAAAAAGAGAAATCTGAGTAGACACAGGGACAGAAAAGGCATACTTGATGGAGAATACGGAACACCAGGAAGGGTGTTCTATTGGGATCTCAGAGGGAAGGGTACCCTGAAGTCGGTGCCAGAGGGGCACCAGTGACAGGGCTACTCACCCAAGTCCAGATGCAGGCCAAGAATCCAGCGGAAGGGCTTGGGCACCACGATGGTTGTATTGCCAAAGTTAGTGAAGTAGACCATGAGGAGAGGTAGTGAGGCGGCTGTGGGCAGCAGCAGCTTATGGCGCCAGCGCAGATTGAGTACATCATCGGCGAAGCCCAGGAAGATCATGCAGCAGATGGCAAGCAGGGCACCTATCAGGGCCACAAACTGGGGACGGCTCGGGCAAATCAGGATTCAAGCCTGCTACCCGCCCTTCCAGAAGTCCTGCTTCCTGTCTCTTCTTTTGGAGTAGAGGACTGAACCCGGGGCTTTGGGCATACTAGGGAGGCTCTATCACTGAGCTATAATCATCAGTCCAAGAATTCCTGTCTCTACAGCCCTCTGCCCAAATCCAAATAACCCCAACTCAAGTAAGTACCCGGCCTCAGCCAACCGTCCGCACTAGTGCACTTACTTCATGGTGGGGGAAGGCCTTACACTGCTGCTCCACAAAGCAGTTCAGGAAGGGGAAAGGGATGAAGCAGAAGAGGATGATAAGGAAAACAGCACCGCTGATCACTCCCTGGGACTCGGGGCTGCGGCCCAGCAGCAACCGGTGGAGGAGGAAGAGGAAAGGGGCGTGGTCACTCACTATTGTAGGGGTTACAGTAACCCAGAGTGGCTTTCTTCCCAGGATTTTGTTTTGTTGGGGAGTAGGGAGAGTGTGCACAGGGAAGAGGATACCACTGCTAGAAGTCCTAACACCCAAAGGTCCCATTCCGTCCTTTCCAGGATAGACAATTCTATCACCCCACCCCCACCCGCCAGAGTTCTGGGTTGCCCAGGTTAGCTCTCTCGGGCCAGCGCAAAGCCAAGCACCTCAGTCCTCGCCCCTGTCCTGTACAACCTGGCCCCCTAACCCAGGACACTCGTGTGCCGTTAACTCACATCTGCTGCCGGCTGAGCTTGTTGAGGTCCTGGCCACAGAGGCGCGCGGCGATAAAGTGGCTACGAAAGGCAGGGATGAGGGTGACCGTAGCCACAAATCCCAGCAACGAGCCGATGAAATTCACCAGCAGCGGCAGCGGCAGCTCCGGGAAGGCCCACATGGTGACCCGCCAGGGGCCGCCGCTCCGCCGCCTACTCGGCTAACTGGCAAACCCGGCACAATCCCAGAGGCCTCGGCAGTCGGCAGTGCCGCTCCCTTACACGCAGAGTATTCCCGCGCCAGCAGGAACAAAACCCAACTATGACCTGACCCTCCCTCCTGACCTGCAAGAGGCTCTATGAAGCAACCTCGGCTCTGCCTCGCTGCACCTACCCATTGTTTCCGCCCGGATCTTAATTGCAAAAGAACTATCGCTGCTGAAGACCGAGGCACCATTTTTAAAACGGGCACTAGAGCTGGACGAGTGGTGTTATTTTAAACTAAACTTTTGATCAAGAGGAGTGGCATCATTAGAGTTTTGGAAACTCAACAGAAGAAAAGATAAGTGGATACTCTCGGAACATCATATTGTACAGCTCAAAGCGGAAATACGCTTTGCCCAGTTCCAACATGAACGCTCCCTTCTACCACGTGGCTGATACAGCTTGTTCTGTGGTTCCACGTCGTCCCCCGCGCAGGTCGGGCTTAAAGGGCTAGCAGCCTGAGCTTAATCTAGGATGCCCCGGGGCTGGAAAATATGGCTACTGAAAGCCTGTGGTCAAGAGAGAAAAGAGTGTGGAACCACGCCTGCTCTTAGCAAGAAAATTGTTGCCAAGGTAAACATTGCTTCCAGAAACGCAGCCACAATTTGAAGGGATTTTGTAAATTCGAAAGCTCAGACACTCGAAAAGCCCCTCCCATTTTTTTTTTTCTTGTTCACGATCCAGGTACTTTTCCCTCAACAACCCACCCACCTTCTGCCTCCACTATAGCAGTTTGTTGCTGGGCAACCCACGGCTGCATTTCGCCACTGAGGGAGCTGTTGGTGCTTTCGGGTACTGGATTTAAGCAGGGACTTTAACTTGGTGTTGGATCACAGCACTGTGCCAAGCTCTCAAAACACGGAGACAAGCATTCGAAAGAGCTAATGAGGCAGGAGAGTTTAACCATACCTCTGGTGAGCCTGTGAGTCTCCAGTCAGGTTTCTTCTTCCAAGTCACTTGCCTTTTGACACCTATTCTTCGGCAAGTAGCAGTTCACTGAAACACTGATCTCTTAGTGGTAAATGTTTTCCATTTCTCAAAGAGGAATCCACCACAGAGAATTAGGAAGTTGACCATAGCATGATATTTTGTTCATCCCATTTAAATATAGCATGCTCCTAGAGTCAAGGTGAGATTGACATTTTTAAGGTAAAAGATAATCTTTCCTTTTCCTCCAAACCATCCAACAGGTATGAAATGCCCCTTCTATTTGAAAATGGCTCTTATTAACCCTAAAGCCCCCTAACTAACTCTCTCTCTCTCTCTCTCTCAATACACACACACACACACACACACACACACACACACATTTACTCGATAGTATATACTAAGTTTTGTTTTCCTATGTGTGTACACATTCAAGCAAACACCAGGGAGGAAAATGTTTCCCTTTCCGCTGGTGTCCCCTGAGGGTTAGGATGCAAAGATATCTATGTACAAGGCATCATTGAACATGATGAGTGAGTCTAGAAAAGATATAGAGAGCGATAGATAGGAGTACACGGAAGTGAGAGGGCCCTGGGGTGTATTATCTTATAATATTTCTGTAGTGAGAGGGTAAGGGTCTTCCAAACGGGGAATATGAGCTACACGGAGCAGGTGGGAAGGCGGAGCTTGCAGGATTCCCAGGAGGGAGCACTCATCTATCTTGCTGATCAGGAGTAGGCTGAGACTCCCTGGAGGTGTGAAGGACAGTCTGTATCTTTTTGTTTTTTTTAATTATTATTTTTATTTGGAGGCCAATCCTAATGAATGTTTTCCAACCTGGCTTAAGCTGTAAAATCTCCTTGTGTCTTTCTTCACCAGAAATCATTTTCTTACCCAGCACCCATCCAGGAAGGTGAGAGGACTTGTTTGAAGACAAGGCATTAGGGATTTATCAGCTACATGGACATGTTACTCTCAGAAGTGGTGACTTGGATACTTGTCATATAATCTGAATAATTGCTCCCGTGGTGATCGTGATCCCTTGATGGACAGAGAAAGAAACAAATACATGGCTCACTTGAAATTTTGTGTCTCTCCTGGTCATAGTTCAAACATGTGCCGTCATCGCGGGGACTCACAGATCTGCTGAGTTGTGGTTGTCCCTGTGCTGAGCAGACAGCACACATCTCCTAAGCAGCCAAGTGCCTCCCAGGAAGCAAGGCCAACCTACCATTAAATCAATTGCCTGACAAAGCCAAGCTCAGAAATGTTTCACTGGGCAAAGCCTGGGGCTCTGAAACTAGCAAGGCCTGCCGTGGCCCTGTCCTTTTCTTCCTACCTTTCTCTTCTCACTCCAGCTAGCAAAACTCGTCAACTGGAAGTAAAACCAAACGTCTCCCATTCCACTGGGCTGACATGGATTTTGAAAAGTGGAAATAATATAGAAATTCTTAGTGTCCACTTGGCTGGTCTGGAACTTGTGGCAATCCTCCTGCTTGTCCCGCCTGAATGCTGGTATTATATGTACCATCACATCCAGCCTAGAATTCTGGTTCTTTTTTTAAAGAAAATGTGGTACATATACATAATGGAGTACTACTCAGCAGAGAAAAATAATGACAGCGTGAAATCTGCAGGCAAATGGATGGAACTAGAAAATATCATCCTGAGTGAGGTGACCCAGACCCAGAAGGACAAACATGGTATGTACTCACTTATAAGTGGATACTAGATATAAAGCAAAGAACAATCAGACTGTAACCCACAGATCCAGGGAGGCTACATAGCAGGGGGGACCCTAGGATGACTGTGACTTATAATAAGTTTTGGTTTTATTCAATCACTGGGCAAGCATCAGTGAAACATTTCACTATTAGGATAAGAATTTGTACTGTAGGGGCTGGAGAGATGGCTCAGGGGTTAAGAGCACTGACTGCTCTTCCAGAGGTCCCGAGTTCAATTCCCAGCAACCACATGGTGGCTCACAACCATCTGTAATGACGTCTGGTGCCCTCCTCTGGCCTGCAGGGATACATGCAGGCAGAACACTGTATACGTAATAAATAAATCTTTAAAAAAAAAAAAAAAAAGAATTTGTACTGTATCAAGCTGATGATAGAAAATAAAATAAAGTTTTATTTATTTATGTTTATGAGTGTTTTATCTGTATGTACACCTTTATGCCAGAAGAGGGCATCAGATCCCACTATAGATAGTTGGAAGCCACCATGTGGTTGGTGGGAATTGAACTCAGGACCTCTGGAAGAGCAGTCAGTGCTCTTAACTGATGAGTCATCTTTTTGGAACTCACTCTGTAGCCCAGGTTGGCCTCGAACTCACAGAGATCCACCTGCCTCTGCCTCCTGAGTGCTGGGATTAACAGCGCCTGGCTTTCTTTCTTTCTTTTCTTTTCTTCTTTTTTTTTTTTTTTTTTTTTGAGTTATGGTTCTTAAACTTGACTGACAATTTGTAGAGAGGTTGGGAAAAACGCTCAGACAGATTTCTGAACAGGGTAGAAATTCCCAATATTACTACAAAAAAGGAAGGAAAGTATGATTCAAGTGATACCTTCATGTGGAATAAATATCATTTTAAGGTGTGTTACATTTGTGTATGCTGTGGAACATTTGTTTAATGATGCAAAGATGTGTTGCATTCTTTTATGTTGCATTTGTTTAGCTGTGTTACTGTGCCTATTTAAAACACCTGATGGTCTAATAAAGAGCTGAATGGCCAATAGCAAGGCAGGAGAAAGGATAGGCAGGGCTGGCAGGCAGAGAGAATAAATAAGAGAAAAAGAGGAACCAGGAAGCAAGAGAGATCAAGGAGTAAGAAAAGTAGAGGCCAGCCACCCAGCCAGCCATGGAGTAAGAGTGAAAGTAAGATACACAGAAGTAAGAGAAAGGCAAAAAAGGGGCAAAAGGTAGATGGCATAATTGTAGTTAAGGAAAGCTGATTAGAAACAAGCCAAGCTAAGGCCAGGTATTTATAAGAAAGAATAAGTCTCTGTGTATGATTTACTTGGGAGCTGGGTGGTGGACCTCTCAAAAGAGCCAGAAAAGTAAAAGAGTGAAAAACAGCCAATAACACCTTTTTCCTCTTTAAAGAGCTTGGACAAACTGAATACAACCAAGGTCAACCTGAAATCTAAGATGAGTGGTCATCATCAACTCAGTTTCATGCTGCTCACGGGTTTTGGTCCTGGTGTTTGTTCCCTTTGTAATAAGATGCCTTGTCCTTCTCTAAATTTTTGTTTGTCTGTTTTATTGGGTACGTAGCCTAGATTGGTCTTGAACTCAGAATCTCCCGCCACTGCCTCCCATGTGCAAGCTGAGATTACAGATGTGAGCCACCATGCCCTGTCCAAGTGAAGCTAACTTCTCTGAGGCTACCTGAGCCTCAACCACTGAGGTGCCACTTATGATAGGTTGCCTTGATGCAGCCTTTTCCTTTTCCCTTTTGCAGTGCTGGGGGAGGAACCGCAGCCTCGTTCATGTTAAGCCAGGCCTCTACCACTGAGCTATACTCCAAACCCCCTTGACTGTTTTCTGTTAAGACATTTTAAGACAGGGTCTTACATATTCCAGACTGGGCTTGAATTTACTAAGTAATCCATATTGCCAGCCTAACTTTGAACTTCCTACCTTTCTACCTTGCCTCCACCTCCTGAGGGTTGAGTCACCAGTTGTGTGCCACCATGCCTAGTTTATGTGATGCTCAGTTTTGAACTCAAGGCTTTGTGTGTGCTAAGCTAGCACTTTACCAACTGAGCTTGACTTCTAGCTCCTAGATAACTGAGGTGGGGGCATGGTGGTTGCACCCTTTTAACCCCAGCACTCAAGATGCAGAAGCAGGAGGACCTCTATGAGTTTAAGGACAGCCTGATCTACATAGGGAGTTCCAAGCCAGCCAGGGCTACATAGTGAGACCCTGTCTCAAAAAACAAAACAACAGCAACAAAAGTGACAACTGGCACATCTCTATGGCATGAGAAACTCCTAAGTGCTGTAGGGAATACAGTGATAAAAATACAGTTGCTGCCTTCAAAGACTACTTCAGCATAATTAAGATACATTCATTGAGTATGAGGGAAGAGAGATGGTTATGACATCATCTCTATTCTGAGTTTCCTGATGAGTAAAACAAAGTGCTCGTATAAGCACCCAGCTAAACCATAAAGCAAAAATGAAATAAGCACTCAAAGGCTAAGTAGTAGGTAGAAGGGAGATGTGGAAACCAGGGAGATCATGTAACACAATTCTGAAGCAGGATCTGGTAGCATAGGGCCATGTACCCAGTAAAGAAGTTGAAGGAATAAACCTAAGATCGTAGAAAACTTTTTTTGAGACAAGGTGTTAATGCACAGTTTTAACTGGCCTAGAACCCAGTATATAGACCAGGCTGGCCTCCAAGTAATAGAGATCAGCCTGCCTCTGTCCCCAAGTTTTGGGACTAAAGGCATATGCCACCATGCCCAACTTCCCTGTATAACCCAGACTGACCTTGAATTCACAATCCTTGCTCAGCCTCCAGGGTGCTGGGCTCACAGGTGAGCTCCTACTGATTGCTAGAGAATGGAGTTCTTGGGAGCTCTAAATGTTCCTGAAGTAGAATTCTTAGTGGGAAATGGCCTTGCACTTCAACAATTTCTTACATTACTTGCTTCCCTGAACATGGCTCTTCTTCTCAGTGACTCCTTCCTCCTAGGTTCTGGCCCAGAGTTCTCTCCTCCATTGATCCCATGTCTTCTGCTCTTAGATCAAAGACTGAGACTCTAGGGATCTCCATTAGTTCTGGAGTTCACTGTGTAGGGTCAGGGTCACAGCAAAGCTTACCTGTGCTCATCTTACCTCTGCCCGTCATTCCTTACAGTGAAAGCAGGGATACCTCAAGCTACACAACCTTTCCTCTTCTGGGTCAGACAACTCTGTTGCTGACAGTCAGTGTGTTACCTAGCCCTACAACCCTCGACCTTGTGAAGCAATGTTTGCTCATAGGCTTGTTCCTTAGACAAATGGATTTGAAAGACATTTAACATCTTCTCATCCTATCTTGTGTGTAGGAAGAATTGTATTAAAGACCTCACCATAAGTCATGAAAACGGGCTCTTGGGGAATAGAGTTCCTTTTTGTTTTTGTTTGTTTTTAAAGATTTATTTATTTATTATGTATACAGTGTTCTGTCTGCACACCAGAAGAGGGCACCAGATCTCATTTTAGATGGTTGTGAGCCACCACGTGGTTGCTGCGAATTGAACTCAGGATCTCTGGAAGAGCAGTCAATGCTCTTAACCTCTGAGCCATCTCTCCAGTCCTTGTTTTTGTTTTGGGTTTTGGTTTTTGTTTTTGAGACAGGGTTTCTCTGTGTAGCTTTGGAGCCTGTCCTGAAACTAGCTCTGTAGACCAGGCTGGCCTCGAACTCACAGAGATCCTCTCACCTCTGCCTCCCGAGTGCTGGGGATTAAAGGCCTGCACCACCACTACCCAGCCTCTGAGTCTTTTACTAGATACCCTCCCTTGCCCCCAAGAAGCGAAGATGAGCTCATCTTTAAGGAATCTAGAGAAAGGATACCTAGAACATCATTTCTTTGGAATTGGCTGGGGTATCACATATGTGGTTTGTGGGGCGGGGTTTGCTATGACAAGGTCTCACCTAGGTTGGATTCAAACTCCTCGGCTAACATATCACCCTGCTTCAGCCTCCCGAGTAGCTAGGACTACAGTCAGGTGGCACTACACGAGATGGTACACATTGGGACGAGAGTCTTTTGACCAAATCTATTGATAGTCCAGGGCTACAATGCCCAGCCCCCTTCTCATTACCATCCCCTCTACACGTGCTCCACAGGCAGGAGCTGTTACTATGGAAATGTATTATTTTTAAAAACAGACAGCCCTGGGCTTGGGAAATATCTCGAGAACAAACCCACGCAAGCAAGGAGGTTAATAGGGGGGTTCCTGAATCCTAGCTCCAAGGGGAAGAAGGACGATGGAAATGTTCTATTCTCAACCTTTACCAGATTTAGGGGCATTTTTCTCGCCGTTGATATTAGCTGGACTTTTGCCAGGCACCTCTCTCTGGGAGGAATACCTAACTCCTCCTTACCCAGGGCCTAGCTTCAGCCAAGCAGTAAGACCAGGAGCTGCTGAGCCAGGTACTGGAAGTGGGTGGTGATTTCCACAGGGACCAACTCGTTCTTAACCCCACAGGCGTCCAACCTGTAGAAATCTAAGAAGCGTAAGGGAAAACAGGCGGTATCTCAGATAAGCGAAGTTCCCTTGCCCGGCACTGAAGGGGTGCGCCCGGATTTCAGGGCGGGGCGGTTAAGGACTCCGCCTACTTCCATCCCGGAACCCTCTACGTGTACAGCTCAAGGCCCTGCCCTCCTCTAGCTCTGAGCGCGGAGCTGGCTAGGCCCCGCCCGGTGCGGGCGCGGCTCCTTTAAGGGTGGGTGGGGGCGGGGCGCTGGCGGTGTTGTCAGTGTCAGTCTGCGCACGCAGCCCTCCCGGAGCCGGTGCCGGCCCGCGAGCCCCGGTGTCTCTGCAGACCGGTCCCCGCCCGGGTCCGGCGGGGCCCGCGCCGTGGGAGGAGTCTGATGCTAGCTGGCGACTAGCTGGGGTCACACCACCGGACCTAGCGACCCGGATCCCCGGCTACGGAGACAGAGCCCAGGCGTCGCGACCCCGGAGGACCTCTTCTCTATCCGTGGCACCCACTGGTCCTGGGATCTCCGCGGCGCCGGAGAACCCCGGAGCCCGCGCGCTCAGCCCCGGGGGAGCTCGCCCACGCCCCGCGGCCCGCCCGGGCCATGCTCCCCCGGGGCAGCGGCTGAGCCCAAGCCGGGACCTGAGCCCGCGGGAGCATGGATCCGGGCTGGGGGCAGCAGGACGTGGGCTGGGCGGCCCTGCTGGTCCTCTTCGCCGCCTCGCTGCTCACGGTACTGGGCTGGCTGCTGCAATATGCCCGGGGTCTGTGGCTGTCGCGGACTGGTGGGGGCCAGGACTCCCGACCCACCTCAGCCGCGGAGCCTGGGGGTTCACTCCGCGAGCTGGGTGTGTGGCGTTCGCTGCTGCGTCTGCGGGCGACCCGGACCGGCGCCTCTGAGGAAGCCGGCGTCCGGGGCCTCCTGGCTTCGCTCTTTGCCTTCAAGTCTTTCCGGGAGAACTGGCAACGGGCTTGGGTGCGAGCCCTGAATGAGCAGGCCTGCAGGGACGGGGTGAGTCGCATGTGTCGTTCCTTCAGCTTTGCCCCTTCTAGGGAAGAGCCTACTCCTGTTAGGAGGGCTGGATTAGGGCTGGGGATCAACTAGAGAACCCCATAGCTTTCTCTTTCGGATCACAGAAAAGCGTGCAGGTGAGGTTGGGGGTTGTAAGAGTCCAGCTATGTACCAAATTTTCTATTTTTATGTGCAAGGTACTCGGGTTCCAAACCTAGTACAAGTTACTGTTCTCATAGCAACGCTAATCCGTGTGCCTGAGGGCACTTCCGCCTAGACTGGGCTGGCTAGCCCAAGAGAGACAGGTGCACCTGCAGAAGGAATTTGCCTGGTCCTCATACCACCACACCCAATTAAGATTTCATGCTCCCAAACCCTGACGGTCAGCTAGATCCCCCCAAGGTTAACTGAATCATTTCTTCATCTATCAGCAATTTAACTACTACCGTCAAACATAGTCTCCTCCTCCAGGCTGGCTTCCAGTGTAGTGTTGAAGAGAAAGGAGTTCAGTTAGAGGGCATATTGATAACCAAGGTCCTTTCTAATAAATGAACTTGGGCTGCCCCTTGAGGGTCAGCCATAAACCAGCTCAGCCTCCCTCTGCCCGCCCGTTGCACCATGGGCGTCTGGCCTTCCAGGAAGTGGGTAGGAAACAGTCATGAGACTGGGGTTGGATGGAAGGCAGAGGTCTCCCTTTTCTGGCCCAGCACCATCTCCGGGCCCCCAGTCTATCAGCTCCTTTCTCAGGGGCTTCTCTGTTTCCAGCATAAGAGCTTGGAGGCTTTGCCCTATGCATGCAGATGCCTGGAGACAGAAGCGGCTCCAAGAAGTCGTCTTGTTTCTTCTTCCCAGCCGGCCAGCTGAGAGCCAGATGACATCTGTCAGTTTACACATTGAACCTACCCCTCCAACCTGGCTCTTCCTGTACTTTGTCCCTGGGTCAGAAGCACCTCCCTGGGACAGCTGACTCAGCTGGACATTGGCCTCTCTTGCAGGGGGGAGGGAGGAGATCCAGATTCTAAGCGCTCATCTCCTATCCACTTTGGCACAACTTTTGAAGAAGACAGCTGCCATAGCACGGAAACTGTCTTCCCCTGGGTTGCCGGGGAAAGTGAACGAGCCCTGTGAATTCGTTTTCTCTGTCTGAAGCCTTGAGGACAAATCGCCAACCCAGGCTGTGCCCCCTCCTCATTTCTTCCACCCGCTCTCCACTGCTGTAGGAGAATTAGGGGGTGGCTCTTTTGAGAGCTAAGCAGCTTTCTGCTCCCTAATACCATCCTGATGTCCGCCTTAAGGAATTAACCAGGCCTGGGACCCTTGAGCCCTCCCTCAAAGCTTGCTTCTCTTCCCAGCACTTCTGATCAAGTTTCCCCAAGCCATGCTGTTAGTCTTCCTTTCTAAGAATTTAGGCGGATGTGACCATTCACATCCTATTTGTTTGTGAAAAGGCCTAGTCTTATTTCTCCATCTTATTTCACAGTAAATGACACAACCATTTTCACCCTGCTCAGCCCTGCCCAGCAACAGATGGCAATGAATATGTCAATTGTTGTTGTTATCTACCTTTATTTGTGATTCGAGTGAAGAGTTAGGTGAAGGGAGAACAGGGAGGTTCCTGGGATTTGAAGAGGTGTCCAAGGTTCAAGGCGAACTCCCCTCCAAGGGATTCTCGCTTCTAGGTTCTCAGCAGCCGCTTAGAAGCTGCAGATCCCTGGAGATGGTGGTGGGGGGACCTTAAGAGGAATACCTTCTATTCTAAAGTCCTGAGCCAAGGAGCGGCCCGAGGCCAGCCTGTAGCTGAGCCTCTGCAGTGCTAGAGTCCAGCCAGCGGCTGGGCAGACCAGCCCTGAGGGGGACAGCTGCCGAGACTTGATCTTGTGCCCATGTTACTTCCTCAGAGCTCCATCCAAATCGCCTTTGAGGAGGTACTCCAACTCCCACCCAGAGCCAGCATTAATCATGTGACCTGCGTAGACCAATCAGAGCGTACCATGGTAAGGGTCTGGTGGGCACAACCTGATAGGGTCAGAGTGGGGGGATGGGGAGTTGATCCCAAGGTTCCCTATAGTTTGAGGGTTCTTAATTTTGAATTTCTATGCGCCTTAAGGATCTAAGGATTTGTTTCAGGAGGTCGTAAGAATCAAACTGAAGTGATAGACAAAGTGTGTGTGTGTGTGTGTATGTGTGTGTGTGTGTGTTTCTGTGGGGAGGAGTTTTTAGCCTTTATCTAATTCATTGAGAAGCTTAGGGCCCCCAAAGGGTGGCATCCCAAGGAAAACAGAAGTGGGGGCGGGTCTCTTGAAGCATCGTGGGGCACAGTAGATCGGGGTAAGCATCCTCTTCAGTGCCTGACGACAACGATGCCCTGTCACAGGTGCTGCACTGCCAGCTCGCTGCTGAGGAGGTGCGCTTCCCAGTCTCTGTGACCCAGCAGTCCCCCGCTGCCGTCTCCATGGAGACCTACCACGTCACTCTGACACTGCCACCAACACAGGTGGAGGGAAATGTGGGAAGCTGAGTTGGGCAGAGGACAGTTGAGTTGGCCCAGCGTTTTTCCTTTGGTTACTCTCTGGGATGGAATTTGGGAAGGAAGGGTCCTGAGGAGTTAGCCCTGTGTCCTTGGAAGAATGAGGCAGGTCATTCTAATCCTTTTGCTCTTGTCTCCAGTTGGAAGTCAGCCTGGAGGAAATCCCTGATGAGGGGCTGCTGGTGTCCTGGGCCTTCACTGACCGCCCAGATCTCAGCCTAATGGTGCTTCCTAAGCTGCAGAGCAGGGAGGTAAGAAGGGGGGCGGGCAGAGAAGAGACTGAACTAGCAATGGAGCAGAGCACAGGCTCCACTTCTTCTCCTCTCCACAGAGAGATGAGGAACAAGCAGAACTTTCCACAGTTGAGGAACTGATCAAGGATGCTATAGTCAGCACTCAGCCCGCCATGATGGTCAACCTCAGGGCCTGCTCTGCCCCAGGAGGCCTGGTGAGTATTTGCAGGTATCCCATCTCCAGGATCCTATATCAGGATCATTGCTCTTTTTACCTCCTTCTGCCCTTAGGTATCCAGTGAGAAGCCACCCATGATGTCTCAGGCCCAGCCATCCATCCCCAGACCTACACGATTATTCTTACGGCAGCTTCGAGCATCTCACCTGGGAAGTGAGCTGCAGGGTAAGAACTCCATTACCCTTGCCATAGGTACAAGCAGCCCCTTCCCCTCTGCCAACGACACAATTTCTCCATCCCTTAGACTTTGTGTCTTCTGCCTGAGTATTCTCTAACTTCTGGCTCCTTACAGGTACTGAGGAACTGTGCTGTGCTGCTGAGCTTGACAACCCCATGCAACAGAAGTGGACCAAACCCATGAAGGCTGGTCCTGAGGTGGAATGGGCAGAGGATCTGGCACTGTAAGTCAAGTCATACCCTGCTCCCAGCCCCTGTTCCCATAGGCAGTCAGGATGAAGAAACCTTTCCAGGCTAGTCTTGGCATGAATCAGCCAATCCTGCTGATTTCAGTAGCCTTTAGTGTAGACCTCTATTGTATGCCAGGTCCCTGGGGATAGAGATGAGATATAGCCCTACCTCTGGGTAGCTCACAGGCCTGAAGCAGAGACAGATGTACCTAGGGAAGATAGGACAGTGTGCCAGTTGAGATTCATGCACCGCATACCTTGCAAGTGCTTAGATAGGGAGATGAAGTCTTATGATGGAGTAAAGATCTGATGAGGCTTCATTTAAACCATACCTTCAAACAAGCATTGACCAGAATGTGAAAGTCTTGGAACAGCTTGGAAAAAATGAAGGGCAGCTTCAGACTGAGAGAGACATGAGTTGGGAGAGTGATGGGGATGTGAGTGTCTGGCTGAGGAAAGTGGTTCCCACTCATAACTTGCTCCATACTCCTAGGAAAATGGATGACTCGGAGGACAGGATGGTCTGGTTGGAGCCCTGGTGCCATCTTCTTTGCCCACGTCACTGACTCAAGGGTGGGGTTGGTTTGCTAAGCCCCTTCTTCCCTGACCTGTCCCTCCTCTTTCGGCCTCCAGGGATCTGGGTCCCCAGAGCCGGGAGCTGACCCTCAAAGTGCTGAGGAGCAGCAGCTGTGGAGACGGTGAGTGTGGGGGCAGAAGGGGCGCTGCAGAGTGGGCGCCAGCAGGTCCTGCTCACGGGCCCAGCTCACAGCGTCACCTTTGTGTGCAGCTGAACTCCTTGGCCAAGCCACACTGCCTGTGGGCTCCCCCTCGAAACCCCTGTTACGAAGACAAGTGTGCCCACTAACTCCAGGGCCAGGGAAGTCCCTGAGCCCAGCAGCCACCGTGACAGCAGAGGTGAGGAGGCGACCACCTTGGAGGATGGGTAGACCTGGGCTGGGCAGTCTCTGGGATGCTAACCCCTTGCTCTCTCCTCACCATTTGGCAGCTGCACTACGAGCAGGGCTCCCCTCGGAACCTGGGCACACCCACCTCCTCCACCCCTCGCCCCAGCATCACACCTACCAAGAAGATTGAGCTGGACCGGACCATTATGCCCGATGGCACCATCGTCACCACTGTCACCACTGTCCAGTCCCGGCCCCGCATAGATGGCAAATTAGGTAAAAAGGGGTAGCTCTAGTCAGGGCCTTCGGCTAGAACCCATTGCCTGGCGGGGAAAGGGGAAGGAAAGCCATAATGGCTGCATGTCTTGTTTCCTGAGGTCCCATTCTGACCCCACTGCAGCCTCATCTGTGTCTCTGGAACCTTCCCCCGCAACCCTCCATCCCATCAGCCCTCCGCTCACCATTTGGTCCTTTGGAATCTGCTAGTCTCTTCTCTTGCTCCAAGTTCCCTTCTCTCTTTCCATGGGTGTCTTCCCTTCCTTGCATCTACCCCTAACTGGCTAATTGTCCCACCTCCACGCCCAACCCTATGTGGCCTCTGGGCTCTTCCAGCAAACCCGGGGGCTTCTGTGACATTTTTCTATCTCCAGTGGCCTGACATCCCACTTGTTCCGTTTCTAGGAATCCCATGGCAATTTCCCTATCTCCAGGGGCCCCTACACATTCCCCATATAGGTTTGGTATCTCCCTATACCCTCAAGTGGGCCCCGTGGCGCTTCCCCACACTGCCTTGGATTCCTCTAGCATCTTTTCCGTTTGTACAGCATCTTCTTAATCACCCTTGTGATTAATCCCCCTTAATCATCCCTGCCCTCTGAGTCAACCAAAGCCTGCATCTCAGTAAAGATAGTCGGGTGGGGCGGGGGCCAATTCTAAAGCACTTCCCAGCTCACGCCCCTCCCCCACCCCCTCCTCCACCCACCAGACTCCCCCTCCCGCTCCCCGTCCAAGGTGGAGGTGACTGAGAAGGAGACGACCGTGCTGAGCGAGAGCGGCGGCCCCAGCAATGCCTCCCCCAGCAGCAGCCGTGAGTGGGGGACGGGAATGAGTGAGCGCGGTGGGCCCTAAGGCCCCCGGAGTCAAGAACTACTTTGGGTGGAGCAAGAGGAGTCTGAGTCCAAGAAGTCAGGTAGAAGTCAAGCTATGTGTCCTCTGTATCCCCAGCAGGGGAGAGCCACCTTTCTAATGGCTTGGACCCAGTGGCAGAGACAGCCATTCGCCAGCTGACTGAGCCCAGTGGGCGGGCGGCCAAGAAGACACCCACCAAGCGCAGCACGCTCATCATCTCTGGTGTTTCCAAGGTAACCGAGCTCCGGGGAGAGCGCTAAGATGGGGAGAAAGCCCTAATGGGTCATCCTTGCCCATTAAAATCTGTCCCTCCTGGCAGGTGCCCATCGCTCAGGACGAGTTGGCACTGTCCTTGGGTTATGCAGCCTCTCTGGAAGCCTCAATGCAAGATGATGCAGGAGCCAGTGGTGGTCCTTCATCACCTCCCTCAGACCCATCAGCCACATCCCCAGGACCCCTCGATGCCCTCTCCAGTCCCACAAGTGTCCAGGAAGCAGATGAGACGACCCGTTCGGACATTTCTGAGAGGCCATCCGTGGATGATGTTGAGTCAGAAACAGGGTCTACCGGTGCCCTGGAGACCCGAAGCCTCAAGGATCACAAAGGTGGGGAGCAATGGACAAATCATCCCCCTACTTGCTTTTTTGAGGGGCAAGGCTGAACTCAACCATGTAGCCCAGGCTAGCCTCAAACTTGAAATAATTCTTGGCCTCAGTTTCCCAAGTGCTAAATTCTAGGCATGGGCCACCATACTATACTCAGCTGTCTACTGCTTTTGTATATCACCATATTGTCACCGCAGTCCTACTAGACGACTCAAGGACACAGTAGACACAGCTAACTTGTCTTCAAGGGTCAGGCAAACTCAGGCCTGTCACTTGGTTTTGTAGTCTCATGTAGTCCAGGCTCACACTTGCTCTAGACCCAAAGTTGGCCTTAACTCTCTGATCTTCATGCCTCCCCCTCCCAGTTGTTAAGATTATAGGTAGGCACCAATATGTCCAGCCATTCTTTGTTTTTAATTATGACATTTACTTCTTTATTTTAGTGTGTGTATGTGTGTGTGTGTGCACGCACGTCACGGCACACAATCAGAAGACAACTGGCAGGAATTGCTTGTCTCCTTCTATCATGAAGGTCCCTGGGATTTGAACTGTAGCTGTCATATTTGGCAGCAAACACTTTTACCTGTTGAGACATCTTTAACAATTTTTTAAAAATGTGTATGGGTGTTTTGCCTACATGCATATCTGTACATCACATGTGTGCCTGGTGCCCAAGGAGGTCAAAAGATGTTGTTGGATCCCATGGACCTGGAGTTATGGACAGTTATGAGCTGCTATGTGAATGCTGGGAATCAAACCTTGGTCCCCTGGAAGAGCAGCCAGTGCTCTTAACCACTGAGCCGTCTCTCCAGCGCCCTGCTGAGATATATGCTAACTCTTGTTTAGTTTTTGTTTTTGTTTTGAGACAGGGTCTCACACTATGCCCAAGGTTGGCTTGGAACTCACTGGTTTCTGCCCCCCCCTTTTACTTTGTATCCCCAGTTGCTTGGATATAAGAAATTCTACTCCTAAAAGTTGTTCCTTTGAACTGGGTGTGGCAGCACACATCTTTAATCCCAGCACTCAAGAGGCAGAGGCAGGTGGATCTGTAAGTTCAAAGCCAGTCTGGTCTACATAGTGAGTTTGGCAGAGAATATGCAGTGAGACCCTGTCTCAAAAAAAAGAAAAAAGAAAAGAAAAAAGATTGTTCCTCTGAGCCAGGGATGGTGGCACCTGTAATCCCAGCCTTTGGGGCTGGAGCAGGGTTTTGAGTTAAGGCAGTTTACAGGCCACCTATTGAGACTATCAAAGAAGGGGAGGAAGGAATCATTCTCCCTCTGGTGGTGACTCAGGCTGCAAACACAATTCCTGACTTCAAAGGACTGTTTGCTGTTGTGCGTCTTCACCCTTGACCAGGAAGCCTGTGAGCTGTGGTCTGTCTGTGATGTAAAAGCTAGTGTGGGCATGCATGCTGTGATCTCAGTACTTGAGAGTCTATGGCAAGAGGATGGCTGTGAGTTTAAGATCAGCCTGGGTTACATAATGAGCTCAAGGCCAGCTTGGGCTACACATCCAGAATCTGCCTCAAACAAAACTAACAAAAAAAATTTCAATTTGTGGCTTGCATCACTTCTTGAGATAATGGAGTTTTTAAGTTCAAAGCCCACAGTGTAAGCACCTTGCTCTTTCTTAGAGACCCATATTTACCTCTAGTCTAGTTTCTAGACTCCCCACTGCTCACACCCTGGAATGCAGGATGTTAGTTAACCCATCTTTCCTTTTATGACTTATAGGCTTTGAGGACTACTCTCTGTGCAGCCTTTGTCTTTCCACAGGAGGCTGAGTCCCAGCGTGTGCTCCCAGAGCAGCAGCCCCTACCCGTGTTATTCCTCCTGAGATAGGGTCAGAGGTGCATACAGATCCCTCCCCCAGAATGTTGTGCCTTCCTCGGGATGGGTAAAGCTCACGTGTGCTTCCAGTTTCTTTCCCGGGAAAGTCAGGCGTTAGGCAAGAGACTTTCCGTCCTTCATCTTCTGTCCCATCATCCCAAGCCTTTTCTCCGTCCTCACCTCATCCAGTGCCCCGCCGCCGTCTGCCTCAGTTTCCCTTCTTTCCCACAGTGAGTTTCCTGCGCAGTGGCACTAAGCTCATCTTCCGCCGGAGGCCCCGACAGAAGGAAGCTGGTCTGAGTCAGTCACACGATGACCTCTCCAACACGATGGCCACACCTAGTGTCCGGAAGAAGGCTGGCAGCTTTTCTCGTCGCCTTATCAAGCGGTTTTCCTTCAAATCCAAACCCAAGGCCAACGGCAACCCCAACCCCCAGCTCTGAGAGCCCCCCTGAACTAGGAGAGGGCAAGAGTTCTCTCGGTCCATTCCCCACATCCCCTTCTGTACCCCTTCCTGGATTCCCAGTGCTGGGGCACGGAAGGCGTTCCGGTTCTGAGAAGCCCCCGGCACTCTGGGCTGTGGGGTAAATCGGAAGGATGCTTGCTTGACATGGGAAGCATTCGAGAGGCGGGCGCTCGTTGCTGTGGACATAGAAGAGAGTTTGGCAGCTGGGATTAAGAGGCAGGCTCTGTCTAGGCGCGCGTGCGTGGACGTTCTTCAGAAGCCTGTGCCCTCTGCTGGTACTGCCCCAGGGAGGAGCCCCAGGGCACTCATCTCGGCAGACCCTTCTCCCTTATTTATTCTCTTTTCTATTTATGTGTGTGGTCTAGGACCCTTGGCAAACATGCTAGAGGGCATCTCTCCCAGGTGACCCTTTTCTGTCCCAGGAGGGTAAGGCAATTTCCAGGAGGGGGTTTCTACACCTCTCCTGGGGGTCCCCACTTAGACCAGCACCAATGTCTGTCTCAGGAAGACATTGGCAGATCATAGGAAGCCGGGCTAGTGCCCGGGATGGGGGGCAGGTACTCCCCACCTCCCTACCTCCCACACTGCTCCTCTCCTCTCCTTCCCCTTTATTACCATTTTGTACTTGATGCCTTCTCCATGAGCAGTGGCTCAGTTAGAAGGAGGGAGCCAGGAAGCGGGCAGGAAGCCTTCCCTAGAGAGGTAGCTTTAGGAGCTTTAAAGACAGACTGATCATAGAACAAGGTTGCACCTCTGTGTGTTGGGGGATGATGACGATGTCCATTGCTGTGTGATGGCTTGGAATTTAATTTATTTAATTAAAGTCAAATTGGAGTTTATAAACGAGAACTGCTGGTTATCCTTTGGAAAAGCAAACAGGCAGTGGGACTGTGGGACCGACAGAGTAGGCGGATCATTGGCATTGACCCAGGTAGTGAGGTAGGGCAGAAGACAAACTCTCCCCAGGACAGAGAGGCATGCAGAGAGGTTTGAGTGGCAACACTCTGAAAAGTAAGGTTTCCAGAAAAAAGCTAATCAGCCAGCTCACTGGTCTTCATGCCCCTCTCTCAAATAGGCTGCTCCGTCTAGGACCTGACAGAGTTCTGAGCGTGGACTCTGGGACTGCACTATTTTGATCTGAGACCCAGCTCCACTGGTTACCTTCGGGACCACGGCCGAGTGTGGGTGCTCAGGTTAAAGGTGTGCACTAACACACCTGGCTGTGTGCTCGGCTTTTTTTTCCCCTGTAAATGGGGACTATGAGCTGGGCACATAGCTCAAGGTAGAGAGCACTATCTTAGCATACCCAAGGCCCTGGGTTTTATCTCTAGCATTGTTTATTGAAGTAGGTGGAGCCAGGTGTGGTGGCATAAACCTCTAATCTCAGTACCTGCGAGTCAGAAGCAGGAGGATCTCTGAGTTCCAGGCCAGTCAGGGCTATATAGTGAGACCCGTCCAAAAAAAATCCTAAAGTTCTATTTGTAAACATGAGTGAGTTTTAGGTACCTACAGATACACGGCTCTGTTTCCTGTCCTTTGGGATATCACACCGGACGTGAACCAGGTCAGCTGCTGTAGGAGGGTATGCAGAATGCAGAACTCATAGGCAGGAAACTAGGCCTGCCACAAACATCTCTTTATCTGTAACAAGCTACTTCTCCTTTCTGGACCCCAATTTCTTCACCTCTGAAGTAAGAGTGTGTTGTTATTTGTTTTTCACTCTTTGGGGGGCCTGCCACCCAACTCCCAAATAAATCACATGGAGTCCTATTATTTCTTATAAATGCCCAGCCTTAGCTTGGCTTGTTTCTTGCCAGCTTTCCTTACATTTAAATTATTCCATCTACCTTTTGCCTCTGGGCTTTTTCCTTTTCTTACTTCTGTATCTTACTTTCACTCTTACTCCATGGCTGGCTGGGTGACTGGCCCCTTCTTTTCTCCTCTTGTTCTCTTGTTCTTCCTTGATCCCTCTCTTCTCTTTTTCTCCTCCTATTTATTCTCTCTGCCTGGCAGCCCCACCTATCCCTCTCTCCTGCCTCGCTATTGGCTGTTCAACTCTTTATTAGACCATCAGGTGTTTTAGACAGGCATAGTAACACAGCTTCACAGAGTTAAACACAACATAAAAGAATGCAACTCATCTTTGCCTCATCAAACAAATGTTCCACAACATAAACAAATGTGACACATCTTAAAACAATATTCTACAACAAGAGTGGCCTTGGACAATCAGGTCACTTCTAACCTCGATGTATAATTTACTCGGGATTAGATTTGTGAATAGACGGCATGGATTTTTTTTTCTTTTTCTGATACAGGGTCTTGCTATGTGGCCCACATTGGCCTTAGAGTTTCTCAGTGCTGAGAATACAGGTGTGTGCTATCATACTTGCCTGTTACTTGTTTTGTTTCAAGACAGGGTTTCTCTGTGTAGCCCTGGCTGTCCTGGAACTCACTTTTTAGACCAGGCTGGTCTCGAGTTCACAGAGATCTGCCTGCCTCTGCCTCCCGAGTGCTGGGGTAAAAGGCATGTGCCTCTACCACCTAGCAAGCACACGTAAACTCTCCCACTTAGTTGTATCTCAAATCCCTTTTTACTTTTTAGAGATAGAGTCTAAATTACCCAGATTGGCCTTGAATTTTTCCGTAGCTCAGACTGACCTTGGTATCATCCTCCCATCTCCACCTCTCTGGTGCTGGGATTAAAGATGAGTTCTCATGTCTGACCCAATCCATACCTTTTAATGAATGTAAATGATGATTGGAGTGGGGGGGGGTACAGCTTTTAGAAAACAAATCTCAGAAAATGTCTGGATAATTCAGGCAGTGGTGGGGTACGTCTTTAATCCCAACAGTTGGGAGCAGAGGCAGGCGCATCTCTATGAGTTTGAGGCCAGCTTGGTCTACAAAGTGGGTTCCAGGACAGCCAGGGATACACAGAGATGTTTGTTAAAAAAAGAACAACAACAACAAAAAAAACCACCTAAAACAAACAAACAAAAGAAAGTAAGCTATGCTAGGCAACAAGCCTTTAAATCTGGACCTATTTGTTTATGTGTCTCACTGTGTTTACCTGACTGGCCTCCAACTCAGATCCAGAGACCCACTTGCCTCTGCTACCCACCCCCATAGTCTAGCACTAGGATTAAAGGCATAGCTCACCCCAGCCTGATAATTAAAATCTGGAAACATAGATCCATAAAAATACTGAGATTTGTGCTCTGAAAACCATGTTTGAGTTCACACATCTCTGTGACAAGTTTTTCTTTATGGAATTACTAAAATGGCTAAGGACCATTTTCAGTGCTATAACTCAAGTTAAAATGAGGACTAGCATTTTATGAAGTAGTGCTAGAATCACAAATGTCTAAATGAATTAATACGGTTGATAAAATAACTGGGTGTGATGGCACATGCCAGCACTCTTAAAAACAAGCAGAGGTGGGGCCGAAGAGGAGGCTCAGCCAAAGAGAACGCTCGCTCCTTTTACAGAGGACCCGGGCTCAGTTACCAGCACTCCCATGGTGACTCATAACCACCTGTAACTCTAGTTCCTGGGGATCTGACGCCCTCTTCTGGTACCAGGACACACATGATGCATATACACTTAGGCACAACACTTATACATTTTGTTTTTAGTTTTTGAGATGGTTCCGAGGAGATGGCCCGGTGTTTAAGAGCACTGACTCCTCTTGCAGAGGATCCAGGTTTGGTTCCAGCACCCACAACCATTTGTAACCGATTCCAGGGGGGACCCGATGCCCTCTTTTGGCCTTTGCAGGCACAGCACATACATAGTGTACATACATACATGCAGGCAAACACTCCTAGACATTAAATAAATAAATCTCAGCCAGGACACACGCCTTTAATCACAGCACTTGGGATGAAGAGGCAGTCAGATCTCTACAAGTTCAAGGCCAGCCTGGTCTACATGGGACTATAGGAGTGAGCCATCATGACCACGGCTGCTTTTTTTTTTTTTGCTTTTGAGATAATGTCTCACTACATTGCTTAGGCCGGTCTTGGGATCTTTCTGCTTCCTCAGAAGCAGAAGACCTAGGATTACAGGCCTTGGAATACCTAGCTCAAACTGACCTATTTTTATGTTGTCTTTCAGCTTTTATTTATGTGGGACATTAAAATTTTTTTTTTTGAGAAAGTGTCTCATAGCCCAGGATAGGCTGTCTTGTAACTTAACTATATAGTACCCCATCCCCTCAACTGATCTCAAATTTATGATCTTCCTGACTCTACTACCTCAGCACTGGAATTCAGGTGTGTACATGTTACACACCAAGCTTAATGTGGTGGCTGGTTTTGTTTGGTTTTTGTTTTCTGAGGTGAAGTCTCACTGTGAAACCCTGGCTGGCCTGGAACTCACTATGTAGACCAGGTTGGCCTTGAACTAACAAAGATCTACCCTTCCCTCTCCCTGTGCTGGGATTAAAAGCATGCCTATCTGCGCCTTTCCCCTCTCCCCCGACTCCCACCCCTCGTTAATGTGTTTCCTGATTACGTAAATTGTATAGGTTTGTTTTCAGAAGAGATAGACATAATAATGCAATAAAATATCAATCCTAATGTATATTATTACTAAGACGTTTAACAAATGTCTTGAGCCAGGTGAAGTGGTACACACATTTATAACAGCACTCAGGAGGCAGAGGCAGGTGGATCTCCATGAGCTCAAGGCCAGACTGGTCTACATAATGAATTTCAGGACAGCCAGGACTACATAATAGAGAGATCCTGTTTCAATAAATAAATAAAGAAAGAAATAAAAAAGTTTATTTATTTATTTTTTTTTAATAGGGTTTCTCTGTGTAGCCCTGGCTGTTCTGGTAACTTGCTCTATAACTTGCTCAAACTCAGAGGTCCACCTGCTGCTGCCTCCAGAGTGCTGGGACTAAAGATATGCAGCACCACACCCAGCCCGGCAGTTTTAAATACTTACTGAGTTTTCCTCACTGGACTATGTGACTGTGACTGGTTTATAAAAGTAAAGAAATACAAGTGTTCTTCCTCATTGTATAAAAAGCAGAGTAGTAAACACACAAATGTAATAACCATAATAAGGAGACAACCAAATATAAAAACACACAAATATACCATAACAAAGAGAGTCAGTTCTTGGAGAAGGAACCATCACCACTGAAAACACAAGAATGGGCAGGAAAGTCAGTTGCCTAACTGGAAGGGGAAGGGGAAAGGGAGACTTTCAGGGAAAAGCAAATGCAACCCCTCAGAAGTCAAAGAAGCTACCGTGTGTAAGGGTAACTGAAATCTGTGGCTGAGATGAGGTCGAAGATTTGTTGTAGGCAGGGCCCAGATGTTGGAGTTTGGTTTGGGGCCGTTGTACTGAAGGCAACAGATGCCTTTGAATATTTTCACAGGGTGGTGACTTGACCAGATCTGGTTTTGTTAAAGATCACTTTGCTGAGCTCTGTGGAGGATGCCTTGTAGGGAAGCCCAGTGGGACATATTAAATGAGTGCGGAAATCTGAGATGGGAGTTGTTCATGGACTAGAATGTGAGTGAAGATAAATGAATATAGGTGGTCATGTGTTTGAGAAAGAATCCATGCTTAGGTGTGTGGCTGGGTAGTAGAGGGCTTGTCTAGCAAGCCCAAGTCCTTGACTGAATCCGCCAGCACCACATAAATGTGGTGAGTTGGCAAAATCTATAATGCGGTGGTAGAGCAGACAGATCCAAAGGTTAAGGTGGTAACTGGGCAAACGTGGTGCCTTATGCCTTTAATAACCCACGCTTGGACGGCACATACAGGAGGATCTCTGTGAGTTCAAAGTCAGCCTGGGGTACATAGAACAGAGAAGACCAAGAAAATCAATGAATCTCGGGCTCCAGTGTAAATTCACCACCCAGCCAGCTAACTTAAGGTACAGAAGCAGCGAGGAAGAAGACAGCCCAGCCCAATCTAGGCGCACTCCCACTGTATGGTGGAGCGGAGTCGGCGCAGTAAGAGGGCATTCAAGCCTCAAAACTTCCCGCCTGCTCACAACCTACACGAGCCCCAACCTCCTTTGCGGGTGACGCTAACTTTTTCCACATCCGGTCGTCCCTCGCTCGACCCCTTGTAACACGGAGCCCTCTCCCCTACCGCTCCCGCCTCTTCCGTGTTTTGGTGCGCACGGGTTCCGTCAGACGCGGCGCTGATTGGCTGTTGGCCGACTCGCAAGCGGCGATTGGTTGTCGCTGGTTGTCTTTCAAACGCCTCCGGGTATATGGTGTGAGGTGGGTGGGGCGCCGGTGGCGCCCGCCGGTGAGTGGGTCCCGCAGCTTTGGTGGCTTGGCGGCTCGGGCCTCTCTCTGTGGAGTCTGCGGCAGGCCAGGCTTCCTGGAGCGGCTTGGGAAGGCGTCCGAGCCGGCCCTTAGCCTCCGCGCTCTCGGTCTAGGGGTCGCTGCGGCTGGACTGGGTCAGCGCCACGCTTGACGCCGCTGATTCCGGGAAGCCCTCCAGGCTGGGCGCTCCGGGACGGTCTCCTTCCTCCTCGGAGTTGTAGCCATCCTCTGAAGCTTGGCTCGGGCCTCACCGCCTAGGTAAGCTTTCCCTGGGGGCCTGCCTACGGTCCTTTTTGTGCCCTGATCGCCCTGGTCGCACGCTTTGTTTTGGTGCGGCGTTCAGCCGTCAGATCCTGTCTGTGAGTCCTTGCTTAGGACCCGGGCCTTTCTTTTTCTGGATTGCCGCTCAGAGTTCGTTGATGCCGAGCGACACTATGTACTCTCTTGTTGAGGGCATGGTTTCTTACTGTGAGTACTGACGAAATGTTAGAAACGTTAGGGACCCTGTGGGTTGGGTGCCGCCTCCCCACCCCCACCCCCAAACCAGCTCAGAAACAAGGATAGCTATAGCTAACCCTTATTGAGCACTAGTACTGTGTTAGGCTTACATGGTTAAGTACTTTAAGATCACAAAACTAAGGAGTTTGGTTCCATTTTCCTTCTCCATCCATTTGCCTGGTCCTTTCTCCGCATAGACATACCCACATACACGATGTGTAGTACGTGGTAGCTTTCTTTTTTGAGTCAGTCTTTGTAGCTCTGACCGGCCTGAAACTCTCAAAGGCCAGCACCACCACCCCAAACCCCACCACTCTCTTTAAAGAAAATGTGTGTGTGTGTGTGTGTGTGTGTGTGTGTGTGTGTGTTGTGGCAGGGCACACACATGTCAAGGTGTGCGGTATGTATGTGGAGGGTAGAGTACAACTTTGTAGAGTGGATTCTTTCCACTTTTATGTGGGTTCCTGGGGTCAGACCCAGATTGTCAGGCTAGTATAACATGCATTTTTGTTTTTGTTTTTTTTCTACTGAGCCACTCCCCCCCCCCCCCAATCTCTCTCTTTTTTAAGACAGGATTTCTCTGTGTAGTCCTGGCTGTCCTGGAACTCGCTCTGTAGACCAGGCTGGTTTCAGGCTCGCAGAGATACACCTGCCTCTGCCTCCCAAGTGCTGAAACTGAAGATTGGCGCCACCACCACCCAGCTCCACTGAGCCATCTCACTGTTCCGCTGATCAGCCCTTTTAACATCTCTCCTAGAAATTTGGCATGAACCTTTCACTTTGTTCTCATCTTTCTTTAACAAATATTTATTATATTAAGAATATTTAGGCCGGGCGGTGGTGGCGCACGCCTTTAATCCCAGCAATCGGGAGGCAGAGCCAGGCGGATTTCTGTGAGTTCGAGGCCAACCTGGGCTACAGAGTGAGTTCCAGGAGAGGCGCAAAGCTACACAGAGAAACCCTGTCTCGAAAAACCAAAAAAAAAAAAAAAAAAAGAATATTTAACAAAGATAGACACTGAAGACAGAACATAAACAAACAGGGTTCCTACATTCAAGTGGAATCTTCATTTTAACATTAAAGGAGTGGTGGGGTCAAGCATGGGGTAGGCAAAGCAAAGACAGGTTGTCTGGCATTGAAAGTCTGGCGAGAGATTTAATGATATAATCTAGTAAGGAATAGAAAGCTTCTGGATCGCCGGGCGGTGGTGGCGCACCCCTTTAATCCCAGCACTCGGGAGGCAGAGGCAGGCGGATCTCTGTGAGTTTGAGGCCAGCCTGGTCTACAGAGTAAGATCCAGGACAGGCACCAAAAATACACAGAGAAACCCTGTCTGGGGGGGGGGGGGGGGAGAGAAAAAGAGAAAAAAAAAAAAAGAAAGAAAACTTCTGGATCATAATGGAGGCTATATGGAATAAGAATATGAACCTTGGGCTCAGCCTAACCTGACTTACCATCATTAGATGGCCTTGGATAAACTAATTCATCTTTGTCAGCTTCAGGTTATCCATTAGGTTTCAAATAGTGCCTACCTCATAGGGTAGTGTCACCAATTACATGATGCAAATAAAATGCTTAATATGAGACTGGTGAGGTAGGCAGTAAAGTGCTTGTTTCACAAACATCAGGAGGCCCTAGGTTTGATCTCCAGAGCCCACGTTAAAAAAAGTTCAGTAGCTGGTAGTGGTGGCACAGTCATTTAATCTCAGTATTCAGGAAACAGGCAGATAGATCAAGGCCAACCTCATCTACGTAGTGAGTTTCAGGACAGCCAGAGGTACAAGATAGAGACCCTATCTTGTAAAAAGGTCAGTATTTATCTGTAATCCTATCTCTGGGAAATAGAGACAGGAGGATCCTTGGAGTTCACTGGTCAGTCAGTCTAGCCTACATGGTGAGCTCCAGGCCAGTAAGAAACCTTACATTGAAAGCAAACAAACAAAACCCTCAGATGGTTGATTCTTGAGGAACAATAGAGGTTGCCCACATAGACATACTTAGTGCTTACTATGGCTAGGTCTGATGGGACAAACCTGTAATCCCAGCTACTTGGGAGTCTGAGGCAAAAGGATTGCAATACATTAGGCTACAGAGTTTAAGGCCAGCCTGGGCCACTTAGGGAGACCCTGTCCCAAAATACTATGTATAAGGCCCTAGGTTCACTCCTCAGTACCAAAAATACCCAAAACAACAACAAAATAGTGGGTTTTTTAAAACTTGTTTATTTTTATTTCATATGCAGTGATGCATGTGTGTTTGTGTGAGGGTGTTGTATCTCCTGGAACTGGATTTTCGGGACAGCTGTGAACAGCCATGCAGAATTGAACCTGGGTCCTCTGGAAGAGCAGCCAGTATTCTTAACCGCTGAGCCATCTCTCCAGACCCTTGAGATTTATTTTTACTTTAGTGTGTACAGGTGTTTTGCCTGCATGGATGTCTTCATCACATCCAGCAATGCCATAAGAGGACAGAAGAGGGTGTTACATCCCTGGAACTAGAGGCACAGATGGTTGTGAGCAGCCCAGGGTGCTACAAATCTAGCCCAGGTCCTCTGAAAGAGTAGTCAGGGCTCTTAACTATTGAGCCATCTCACTCTCTATCTCTCTCTTTTTTTTTTTTTTTTTTGTGCGCCATCTCTCCAGGCCTAACAAAATAGTATTGTATTTGACATATAGTAAGTATGAAGTTCAGAACAAAAAGTTTTGTTATCCCTATTTTTGCCAAGACCTCACAGCGTGTAGGTGGTAGACCTCTCTTTGAAATTGAGCATTGGGAATATGCTCTGAAGCTATTTGAGAAAATGTCTGTTAAAGTGTTTAGCTTAGTGTTTGGCACATGGTCAGTATTGTCTCTTCCCGGGAAACCAGATAGCCTCCAGGGCTTGAGAAACTGCTGGTCCATTCTTACTGAAAAACGCACAGGATACTGAAAAACACCTGCTGGCTCTCAGCAGGCTGCCTGTCCATTCTTTGCCTCTAGCATCACTGGAGCACAGTCTTACAGCTCTGGATTTCTTCTCTTTCCTCTAAGATAAAAGCCATGTCACCTCCTGGAAAAGTTCCCCGGAAAGAGAACCTGGGGCTCCAGTGTGAATGGGGGTCCTGCTCCTTTGTGTGTTCAGCCATGGAGGAGTTCTTTGAGCATGTCACTCAGCATCTGCAGCAGCACATGCATGGC
Organism: Peromyscus eremicus; assembly: GCF_949786415.1. Classification (NCBI taxonomy): domain Eukaryota; kingdom Metazoa; phylum Chordata; class Mammalia; order Rodentia; family Cricetidae; genus Peromyscus; species Peromyscus eremicus. The sequence continues at coordinate 38,656,779 of NC_081422.1, read as the reverse complement.
TCCAAGGAGGAAGAAGAAGAAGAAGAAGAGGACCCACTCGGTAAGGGACAGGAAAGCTCAAGCTCAGGTGGGAAATCCGACTCCTAGAAAAAGAGGGCAGCTGGGAAACAGGTTTATATTCTTAATTATGCTTTCTTCTTCGTTCATAAAACATTGTGAAGTCATTTCTAGAGAATTCAGTCAGCCAGGATGTAAAGAATGTTTACCATTAGAAGCAGTTTGTGATTTTGTGTGTATAATGTGTATGTGGGCACATGCATGCCATGGCTCAAGTTTGGGGATCATAGGACAACTTGTAGGAGTCAGTTCTTCCTTCCACTATTATAGGTCCCATGTCGTCATCAGGCTTGACACTAGCTCCTTTACCTGCTAAACATCTTTGTGGGGAGGGGCATGGAGACAGGGTTTCTCTGTGTAGCTTTGGAGCCTGTCCTGGAACTCACTCTGTAGACCAGGCTGGCCTCGAACTCACAGAGATCCACCTGCCCCTGCCTCCCAAGTGCTGGAATTAAAGGTGTGTACCACCACTGCCTGGCTTGCTGGACCTTGTCCCTTAAACATTTTTTTGGGGGGACATTTATTTGTTTATTTTGTATGTGTGTGTAATATGTGAGCACACCATGGCATATGTATAGAGATCAGAGGACAGCTTGTAGGAGTCCATCCTTTTTTTTCCACCATGTGAGTTCTAAGGATCAAACTCAGATTATTAGGCTTGGCAGTAAGTGCCTTTACCTGGTGAGCCTTCTTGCTGCCCCTTTCCCCATTTTTTTGCGATAGGGACTCACTGGATTCTTGGCTGGTGTGAAATTCACTGTATAGACCATGCTTGCCTAGAATTCATAGAGATCTTAGTGTTGAAATTAAAGGAGTCCAGGCTGGGCGGTGGTGGCGCACGCCTTTAATCCCAGCACTCGGGAGGCAGAGCCAGGCGGATCTCTGTGAGTTCGAGGCCAGCCTGGTCTCCAAAGCGAGTTCCAGGAAAGGCGCAAAGCTACACAGAGAAACCCTGTCTCGAAAAACCAAAAAAAAAAAAAAAAGAAATTAAAGGAGTCCGGCTGCCTGTGCCTCCCAAGTACTGGGATAAAGGTGTGTGTCACCATGCCCAACCTCCCCTTTTTTTTTCCCCTTCCTTTCCTTTTTCTTTTCTTTTCTTTCTTTTTTTTTTTTTCTTTTCTTTCTTTCTTTTTTTTTTTTGTGAGTGGGTGTTTTTGAGACAGGCTTTCTCTGGGTAGGCTCAGCTGCTCTGGGCCTTGCTCTGTAGATCAGGCTGACCTCTAACTCAAATGAGATTTGCCTACCTCTGCCTCCCAAGTGCTGGGATTAAAGGCATGGGCCACCACTGTCCGCCTTTCCCTTTTTATTAACTTAGTTATTTATATTTTTTGTTTAGATTTATTTATTTTGTTTTACGTGTCTAAATGTTTTGCCCTCGTGTGTATGTGTACCATGAGTATGCCTGGTGCCTGCAGAGGTAGAAGAGGATCTTGAATTCCCTTGAACTTGAGTTATGGTTGTAAGCCATCATGTGGGAACCAAAAGCAGGTCCTCTGCAAGAGCACCAAGTACTGTTAACACTTGAGCCATCTCCTTCCCTGTTTACATCTGAGACAGATCTCAGTAATCCAGACTAGCTTCCTGCCCACCGAAGTCCTTCCAAATGCTGGGATTACTAACATGAGCCACCACACAGGGTTTGGAGCACATTTATATCGTAACTGCACATCATAGCTAAGAGAGTAATTGAGCAGCTTTGTTCAGTGTGCTCCAAAACGCTCCTGGCATTCTGATTACTCTTTTTTCCTTCTCTTTGATAGAATCTCATGTAGCCCTGACTGACCTGAAACTTGTTATATATCAGGAAGTCCTGATCCTGCTGAGATTCTGGGATTGCCATAGTTATATACCAGACCTGTTTCCAAAGTCAAATAATACACAAAAGTGAAATTAAGGGATGGTTTTACTTTCTGAAGTAAAGCTTTTCAAAATAAGCAAATTCCTGTCAAACATTGAAAATGTGGTGCTTAGAGGTGCTGGAGTCATAGGAAGTGGGTTGAACTAAATAATGGCCTGTCTGGAAATAAGCAGATTAGCAGGTAAAAGAGAACTGGAAAACCTGTGTTGGGAGGCCCTGTCTTCCTCAGGGACCAGGAGAAACTGAGCAGAGGCTGTATACTTGCTAAGGGATATCCTAACTTGTTCTTCCTGGGTCTCTGACTCCCTCGGTCTTGTACACACACTCTTAATCTCAGCCCAGACGACTCCTCTCCTATGGTCACTCTTAGTGCAGGACTCTTTCTAACTTCAGTCAGCATTGCTACTTCTCTTTAACACTTCGTTTGTGGCAGGGTCTTACTCTCTAGCCCTGGTTGGCCTCGACGTCATGGCCGTTCGCCCGCCTTACACTCTTGAGTACTGGCTTTATAGATCAGAGCCAGCACACCTAGTCTGTAATACTTGTCTGCTGCCACATACCTTACCCCATATCCATTGCCACTAGATAGAGTTTTGTAGACGTGTTTACTTCTCCAACTGAAAGCCATGTGAGGACAAGGACGGGGACCCCGTGATACCTGATGCAGTTGAAAGTCGTTAGCATGGCTACATACTGAATGAACTGGTAACTTGGTCAGAGTCCTGCTTAATGTCTGAGATGGAAAGTAAACTGAGCCTTGGAAAGTATGAGACCAATCCTTCTAACCCCTGTTCTGCAGAGGAAGAATTCTCCTGCTTGTGGCAGGAGTGTGGCTTTTGCTCTCTGGACAGTTCTGCCGACCTCATCCGCCACGTCTACTTCCACTGCTACCACACCAAGCTGAAACAGTGGGGGCTGCAGGCCTTGCAAAGCCAAGCCGACCTCAGCCCCTGCATCCTGGACTTCCAGAGCCGGAACGTCATCCCTGACATCCCTGACCACTTCCTGTGTCTGTGGGAACACTGTGAGGTCAGCAGACAGTGCCAGAGACGGGCGGAAGGCAGCTGGGGATCTGGACTCAGGATCTTTCCGGGGTACCTTATAGTTGTGAGACTCCTGCTAGTATCTCCCGTCTTCTTGTGTAACTCCTTTATCCTAAAACTTTCCCGTTCCACAAGTTAGTTAGGGAGAGGGCAAGAAGCCCCCTTGTGATATGGGTGAGAGTCCCTCTGACCACTCTTGAGTGCTCACCCCAAGTTGCCCTGGCACAGAGTACCTTCGACAATCCTGAGTGGTTCTATCGGCACGTGGATGCGCACAGCCTGTGCTGTGAATACCAAGCAGTCAGCAAGGACAACCACGTGGTGCTGTGTGGCTGGAGAGGTAGGACCACCGTCTGCTCTGGCCTCTGGTTGACACTCTGGAGGGGTTACGGGTCTGGAGGAGCCAGGGATGGGACCAGTCCTGCAGGACAAAGCAGGCTCCTGGCTGGAGAACGTGGTACCAGAGCCGCGCTGGGGAAGGGGATTTAGGGATGGGACATGCTCTTCCTTCCCAGGCTGTACCTGTACCTTCAAGGACCGGTGTAAGCTCCGAGAGCATCTCCGCAGCCATACCCAGGAGAAGGTGGTGGCCTGCCCTACCTGTGGGGGCATGTTTGCCAACAACACCAAGTTCCTAGACCACATCCGGCGCCAGACCTCCCTGGACCGTAAGCAGTTGGAGAGAAGAGGGAGAGTGTGGGCTATCCTACTTAAAGGGAAGATGAGTGTGTTCACAGGGGAGGTGGCTGCTGAGGAGATGTGTACCCTGGCTCTCCTCTCCTTTGGGATCAGGCACCTCCTAGACTTCTCTGAGACATTGTTTAGCACTTACTGTTTGTGGTATCAGTCATCTCAGGAATTCTCACAACAGCCCCATGAGGCAGGCTTCTTATTCCCCTTTTACAGATGAGGAAACTGAGGCTCAGAGAGGTTAAGTCACTTACCTGAGATCACACAGCTAGTAAGTGGTAAAGCTGGGCTTCTAACTCAGGTCTGGACTCCACATCCCATCTGTAGCTTCCCTTTGCCCCTTGGGTGGTTGGGTCCCTCTGTCTGGGATGGTCCCCTCTCCTCTGCCCTCCGCTGTTGTCTTTAGTCGCCCTTTGTTCTGCCCTTCCCCCAGAGCAGCGTTTCCAGTGCTCTCACTGTTCCAAGAGATTTGCCACAGAGAGGCTGTTGCGGGACCACATGCGGAATCATGGTGAGTGGCCTGCACCCAGCCTCCCTGCCCTCTCTTCGGGGTCCTGTGAGTCCACAGATCATAGCTTCTTCTCTGCTCCTCAGTGAATCACTATAAATGCCCTTTGTGTGACATGACCTGCCCACTGCCTTCCTCCCTCCGAAATCACATGCGCTTTCGACACAGTGACGACCGGCCCTTTAAATGTGATTGTTGTGACTACAGGTAAGGGGACCCGGGGGTCAAAATACAGGGTTCAAGTTTCGGGGTTCCCTATGCTCTTCAACCCTCCTGATTTCTCCTGGCAGCTGCAAGAATCTGATTGACCTCCGGAAGCACCTGGACACCCACAGCAAGGAGTCAGCCTACAGGTGTGACTTTGAGAACTGCAGCTTCAGTGCCCGCTCCCTCAGCTCCGTCAAGTCCCATCACCGCAAAGTGCATGAGGTGCGTGGCTGTGGGACGACGTGACGGTGGGGCGACGTGGCGGCGGGGCGAGGGCTCTCGGGAGTGGGAGTGAAGAGCTTACCTCACTGCCTTCTGTCCTCATCAGGGAGACTCAGAGCCAAGGTACAAATGTCATGTCTGTGACAAATGCTTTACACGTGGCAACAACCTGACTGTGCACCTTCGCAAGAAACACCAGTTCAAGTGGCCCTCAGGACACCCTCGTTTTCGGTATGCATGCATCTTCCCGCACAGACGCGTAGGCTTTCCTTGGTTTTGTTTATTTATATATATATATATATATATATATATATATATATATATGTATATGTATATATATGTAGTATGTATATGTGTATGTATGTATGTATGTATATGTGTATGTATGTATGTATGTATATGTGTGTGTATGTATGTATGTATGTGTGTGTGTGTGTGTGTGTGTGTGTATATGGGGCGGCCAATGCTCCTCTAGAGGTTGGGACGCAGTTTGTGGAGTTGTTTTCTCTCCTATCTTTGGTGGGTTCCAGATACTGAACTCAGATCGTCAGGCGTGCATGGCAAGCATTTCACACTCTGAACCATGTGACAGACTTTTTAACAGGGAAGAAGAACGACTTTGATTTTTATGGTACTTTGATGCCTACCCTCTATGTTTAGACTCAACCTTAAAAATAGTGGTGGAGGGCCGGGCGGTGGTGGCGCACACCTTTAATCCCAGCTCGGAGGCGGAGGCAGGCGGATCTCTGTGAGTTCGAGGCCAGCCTGGTCTATAGAGTGAGTTCCAGGACAGGCTCCAAAACTACACAGAGAAACCCTGTCTCAAACCCCCCCCCAAAAAAAAAAAAAACCAAAAACAAAAACAAAAACAAAAAAAATAGTGGTGGAGCAAAGATTGGTTTTGTGTTTCATTTTATTTTATTTATTTTTTGTTCTTGTCCTGGAACTCTCTTTGTAGACCAGGTTGGCCTTGAACTCACTGAGATCTGCCTGCTTTTGCCTCCTGAGTGCTGGGATTAAAGGTGTGTGCCACCATGCTCTTGTTTCTTTTTGAGACAGGATCTCCACATAGCCCTGGCTGGCCTTGAACTCACAGAGATCCACCTGTCTCTGCCTCTAATGAGATTATAGGCATGTGCCACTATGCAAGGCTGTGACTTTTCTAATGGAAGCTTGGTTTCAGATTCAACAAGTAACGCCATAAGTTCTGTAGCCAGAGTGAGAATAAAGGCTAAGGGTCCTGACTTTCAGCTCCATGGCCTTCTCATACACTTTGACACTCTGCCCAGTTACAGAGCCAATCAGTCTCTACTGGGTTGGGCTTCTGCACTAATTTTTCCATTTTGAGTCCTCTCCTGACCCTTTCTTGTACATGTTCCATTAAAAACCTTTTCTTCATCTTCAGTTCTATCACATAGGATCCTCAGACTTCTTCCAGCTAGCACATTTGTGTCCTCACCCTCTGTCTTCACCCTCTGCTGCTCTGCTGCCTTCTCCTCCTCCAGGTACAAGGAGCATGAAGATGGGTACATGCGGCTACAGCTCGTTCGCTATGAGAGTGTGGAGCTGACACAGCAGCTTCTCCAGCAGCTCCACGAGGGATCAGACCCAGGAGGGCCACTGAATGAGAGCAGCCTGCAAGGCATCGTTCTGGAAACAGTGCTAGGGGGGCCGGGACCTGAGGAAGAGATGGAAGAGGAAGACAGGGATGAGGGGACAGCCGTCTCGGCTTCTCAGGACAACCCCAGCTCTGCCATCCATATGGTCAATCAGACAGACAGCCAAGGCCAGCGAGAAATTGTCTACTATGTGCTGTCTGAAGCCCCAGGAGAGCCCCTGCCAGTCCCTGAGCTACCCTTGAGAGAGATGGAAAAGCTTCAAGGAATACCTGAGCAGCCAGAGGTTCGGATGGTATGAGGCTGGAGAGCCTGACCACTCCTGCAGACCCTGGAGTTTGAGCCAGGCAGGTAGCAGTGCCCCTGATGGGCAGCCTTTATTTTTGGATGCCTTTGAAAGTGGTGCCGGGAACAGTGTGTTCCCCTCTGACTCAGGCAGCATCATTCCACAGACTCTGTAATTCCCTCCCCGCTACTGTTCTTTATGGGGAACCTGAGGAGTTGGACTCATTGAGGAAATCCTACATGTATGTTCTCAGTAGAGGAGGAGCTGTTACCAGGGTTAAGCATACTCCCTTGGCATGCTAGACAGTGGGTAAAATGAGTCCACATCCATTCCTGTCTTTAGGGGTCCATTGGCCCAGGGATGATGAGTTCCTTATGGGAGCCATTTTCTCACTATAAGTTAAGCATTGAGAACAGGTTTCATTTCTCTCAAGGTTTCCTTTACATTCTGGGGACACTTGTGGTTATCTTCAGGGACAAGATTGGAGACACTGTATATGTATGACAGTTGTTTTTTGGTAATAAAAAACCACTTGGGGTTGTTACTTATTTCTCAAATTTGGTGGCAGTTAGCTAGGTAACAGAGATACAGCTGTCTAGAAGTGGGGCTGAATAATTAGGCTTGCCCCTTTATTGCCCAAGATGGTTTCTTTAACTGTCGTGTACCCATTGCGGAGTCTGTCCATTGCTTCCAGGGCATCTACCAGCGTTGTGGAAGGTGACCTCAAGTACTTGTCCATGAGTGAATACTGGCAGTGTCACAGAATGGAGATGAATGACAGGACTACTCCTCAGTCCTAATTAGAACTCTGTGCCTCTAGGGTAGCTTGGAGTACTGAGACTGCAAAGGAATCTGTAGAGGTGGGTTGGGAGGTCACCCAGAGAATCCCAAGTACTCAAGGGCCAGAAATCAAGCTAGAAAATTGTGTCTAATACGTTTTCCTAAAGAGTGGATCTATTTTTCATTGAATAAAAAAATTCTTAATGTATATTGCACATATATGTTCATTTAATTTTATTTTATGTCTATGAGGGTTTTGCCTCCATGTAAGTATATCTTTAGCCCATGGAGGTCAAAAGAGGGTGACTGATCCTCTAGAACTGAAGTTACAGACAGCCGTGAACTACCATGTTGGTGCTAGGAACTGAATCTGAGTCTTTGCAAGAGCAATAAGTAATATTAACTGCTTAGCCATCTCTCCAACCTCTGCCATTGGAGGAGTCTTAGAGAAGTTGAAACTCCTCAAAATAAGAACCTTTTTTATTTAAATTTTCTGGGCATGATGGCATACTCGTTTAATCCCAGCAGGCAGAGGGAGGTGGATCTCTGAGTTCAAAGCCAGCCTGGTCTACAGAGTGAGTTCCAGGATAGCCAGAGCTACACAGAGAAACTCTGTCTTAAAAAACAGCCGGGCGGTGGTGGCGCACGCCTTTAATCCCAGCACTCGGGAGGTAGAGCCAGGCGGATCTCTGTGAGTTCGAGGCCAGGCTGGGCTACCAAGTGAGTTCCAGGAAAGGCACAAAGCTACACAGAGAAACCCTGTCTCGGAAAAAAAAAAAAAAAAAACAAGCCGGGCGGTGGTGGCGCACACCTTTAATCCCAGCACTCGGGAGGCAGAGGCAGGCGGATCTCTGTGAGTTCGAGGCCAGCCTGGTCTCCAAAGTGAGTTCCAGGAAAGGTGCAAAGCTACACAGAGAAACCCTGTCTCGAAAAACCAACCAACCAACCAACCAAACAAACAAACAAAAAACAGTAGTGTATATGTGAGTATGTGTTTGTGTCTGCAGGTACATGGTGTGCAATTGTGTAAGCATGTGTGTGGAGGCCAGAGATCAGTGTCACCGATGTCCACTTTATTTTTTGAGACAGTTTCACTGAGCCCTAAACTCACCTATTGGCTAGACTAGTTGTCCAGTGAGCTCTGGGAATTTGCCTGTCCCTGACCCTGCTGCACTGCTAGTTTACTGACATCATCCTGTTTGTAGCTTTTATGTGAATGCTGGGGATCTGGGCTCAGATCCTCATGTAGGGCACGTATGGACTGACGAGCCATCCCCTAACCCTGTTCAGCTGTTCCTCAGCATATTGTCCTTTGTTGGCTCTGCTAGTCTGGATAAAGGAAATTCTCCATGCTACAGTACATGGAGAGACCATGCTCTTCATTTTTTTAATAAACAGTCCTGAGCACTGTTTATTCATTAATACTCAAGTGCTCTTCTGAAGCTGTCCTGTAGAGAAAGAGCTGAGTACTAGTAAGCATGTGTGCATTCATTCTCTGCTCTTGACTGCATGGGTGTCAAGTTCCTGCTACCCTGACTTCCCTGAAATGCTTGGACTGTAACTTGGAATTATGAGCCAAATTAACCCTTTGTCCCCTAAGGTGCTTTTAGCGGGTTATTTTGTCACAGTAACAGAAAATAAAACTAATAGACAGTAACATATATATGCAGGGCTGGAGAGATGGCTCAGTGGTAAAGAGTACTTGCTGTTCTTCCAGAGGATTCAGGTTCAATTCCCAGCACCCACACAGGCAGCTCACAACCCTCTTATAACTGCAGTTCCAAGAGATCTGATACCCTGTTCTGGCCTCTGTGAGCACCAAGCATGCATATGGTGCACAGACGTGCATGCAGACAAAACACCCATACACATAAATTAATAAAAATAGGGGCTGGAGAGATGACTCAGCAGTTACGAGCACTGGCTGCTCTTCTCAGGTCCTGAGTTCAATTCCCAGCAACCACATGGTGGCTTGCAACCATCTGTGATGAGGTCTGGCGCCCTCTTCTGGCTTGTAGGGACACATGCAGGCATAACACTGTATACACAATAAATAAAAATCTTTAAGAAATTAATAACATCTCTTTTTTTAAGTTTTATTTATTTATTATGTATACAGCATATATGACTGCAGGCCAGAAGAGGGCATCAGATCTCATTACAGATGGTTGTGAGCCACCATGTGGTTGCTGGGAATTGAACTCAGGACCTCTGGAAAAGTAGTCAGTGCTCTTAACCTCTGAGCTATCTCTCCAGCCCAATAAGCATTTTTTTAAAAGAGACTTGCAAAGAACTCTACATTCTGCAGCTTCAGAGAACCCCTCACTTCTTTCTTATCAGAGGAAACAGTGTCATATGACAGGAGAGAAAGAAATGCATGAGTGTAGCTCAGTGGTAGAACACTCACTTAAGCATTCACTTAAATTACTATGTTGGAGCCAGGCGTGGTGGGCACGCCTTTAATCCCAGCACTCAGGAGGCAGAGGCAGGCGGATCTCTGAGTTCAAGGCCAGCCTGGTCTATGAAGTGAGTTCTAGGACGTTCAGGGCTACACAGAGAAACCCTGTCTCAAAAAAACAAAAACAAAACAAAATGTGTGTCAGTCTCTGTTGCTATGACAAACAAAAAAACCCATGATGTATTTAAGGCAAAAAAGATGTATTTTTGCTCAGTTTTTAGAGGTTTTAGGCCATGTCTGCTGGCTCAGTTGTTTTCTGGGCCTGCAGTGAGACAGATATGAGAATGTGGTGGAGGGGAACTGCTCACCTGTGGTGGCAAGAGAACAGGACAGGGACAAGGGACTCTCTTTTAAAAGCAAGACCTTGTCTCTGCAGATCATCAAGTCAGAGTCCAAGAAAGGTAATAATAGACACTCCTCCATAGCCAGCACTTCTTTGCTTGTTGCGGAGCCAAGGAAGAGAGGATTAACTGCTGCTGTAATGCAGAAGGGAAGAAGCCCTCTCCTTTTTAGCCACTGCCCCTCCCCTTTCTGTTCTGAGCAGCACCTCCCCAAATTGCCAGCAGAGGGACCTCTCCTTGACAAACATTTAAAAGTCTGGTGGGCAAGAGAGGTCACAGTGGACAAAGAATCTGGGTGCTAGAAACAGAACTGGACCGGTTCCCAAGTCTCTTAGTCTAAGTTCTTTCTGGATCCCACTGGACCCCACCACACTCCTTTTCCAACTGCTTCTCACACAAATCCCTGTCCAGAGCAACCTGTTGTTAGATTAACGCCTAGCACTGAGCTGAGAAATATCAACCCTGACATGTCTGGCCGCTAGGAAACCTGCCTTGGAAGTAAACTGCTTGGTTGTGGGGAGCGGGGACAAAGAAGGATAAATCTGAGGGAATAGGCAGATAATTATTTGGGGAAGTGGGGAGGATCCATTCAGACATTACAAAACTCTTGGTAGATGACTTTATTCTAGGGATGATGAGGTCCACACTAAGCAAAGACCCACTCTAGATACTAAATCAGAAACCCTGGAGTGGAACCCAGCACTCTTGAGTCTTCAACCCTCCAGAGGATTTGAGGCATACACTAAAGTCTGTCAACCACTGTTGGTAAGATACAAGGTCTATCCTAGGAGTGTATTTTTTGGGAGGGTCTACCAAATGGGGAAGAGTTTATTTTACTGGATCTCTGCCAAATTAGAAAGGTTCACATCCGGCCGGGCGGTGGTGGCGCACGCCTTTAATCCCAGCACTCGGGAGGCAGAGCCAGGCGGATCTCTGTGAGTTCAAGGCCAGCCTGGGCTACCAAGTGAGTTCCAGGAAAAGGCACAAAGCTACACAGAGAAACCCTGTCTCGAAAAAAAAAAAAAAAAAAAAAAAAAAAAAAAAAGAAAGGTTCACATCCTAGAATGAAAGAATATTAGGGGATGGAGGTGGATCTTCTTTATTGAAAAGGGGAGGAATTGGTAGAGTGTATAGCATTCACCAAGCAATTAAGATGGGAAGGTGGTAACAGGACATGAAGAAGTTTGACATATTAGAAATAGTGTAGAGTCACTAAGCCCTGGATTTGAATAGCTGGATCATCATACTAAATGTGTCACCTCATAGCTGAACCTCATATTTCTTTTCTTTTCAATTTATATATACAGTGTTCTGCCTGCATGTATGCTTGCATGCCAGAAGAGGGCACCAGATCTCATTACAGATGGTTGTGAATCACCATGTGGTTGCTGAGAATTGAACTCAGGACCTCTGGAAGAGCAGCCAGTGCTCTTAACCTCTGAGCCATCTCTCCAATCCCGAAACTCATATTTCTGGGTCTTTGTTTTCTTGTCTGAAATGCTGAAAGATAATACTAACCTCAAAAGCAGGTTAAAAAGACCTCGTTACATTCTAAAGAATTTTTTAAAATTTTTATTTTGTTTTACATTTATATTGTGTGTGTGTGTGTGTGTGTGTGTGTGCACGCAGTAGAGCATGCACATGGAAGTCGGAGAACAATCTGAATTTGTGGGAGTCAGTTCTCTCATTCATGTGGGTTCTGGGGCTCAAACTCAGGCGTCAGGCTTGGTGGCAAGTGCCTTTACCACCTGAGCCATCTTGCCAGCCCTGCTTTTTACCAAGGCTGGCTTCAAATTCACCGTGAAGTGAGGATGACCTTGAACTCCTGATCCTCCTATTTCTGCCTCCCTAATGCTGGGGTCATAGGCGTGTCTCACCACACTCAGCTCAGAAATGGCTGCTGGCTGGTACATTTCTTACATAGAAAGAAACATGAGGGAGAGAGACAAGCCTCGTGCAATGGTTTTTCTCTGTGCTCTGCCCCTAACACACAGTAGGTGCGCAATAAATGTGGCTCCTCCTTTGCGAAGAAGAAGGGGATTGTTCTGGGGAAAGAAAATGGCCCTGAACCATGGACAGCGTGACCTGGAGGATTAAAATATGTGATCTATTCTTGAGGATCAAAAGGCCATCCTTGAACTCAGGATCCTCCTCATCATCTCAGTGCCAAGACTACGGGAATGTGCCACCATGCCTGGCCAGCTTTGCTGTGTTGATGATCCCAATGAAGCTTAGAGATGGAGAATCTACTTAAGAGGAAAAACAGTGGGGTTGGGGTGGTGGGGGCGGAGAGAGGATGGCCAGCCAAACAGTACAGGATGCAATAGTAAAAGACAACTATTTTGTGTGTGGTGCTGGGGGTTGCACCACTGAATTATGCCCGCAGCCCAGAGAAAATATTTTCTGATGTGTTATAACACAGTAGACTGTGGATGTCAGTAATCAGATATTCAAAAAAGCTAGTAGACTGGATATACCCCCCAAAAAAGAAATGATAAATATATGGGGAGATAATATGTGCCATTACTCTGATATGGTTTCAGTAAGAACAGGTCCCACAGGCTCGTTCATTTATTTGAATGCTTAGTCACCAGGGAGTGGCACTATTTCAGAAGGATTGGGATGTGTGGCCTTGTTGGAGGAAATGTGTCACTGGGGGTAGGTATGGAGGTTTCAGAAAGCTCACACCAGGCCAGGTCTGGATCTCTCTCTCACACTCTGCTTGAGGATCAGGATGTCTCTCAGCTACTTCTCTAGCACCACACTTACCTGCCCCATGTTCTCTGCCATGATGATAATGGATTAAACCTCTGAAACTGTAAGCAAGCCCCCAATTAAATGCTTTATTTTTATAAGAGTTGCTTTGGTCACAGTGTCTCTTCACAGCAACAGAGGAGTGACTAAGACATCTTGTAAGATCACTGTACGTTATCTAAGTGTGCTGGAATACTGGGCTGGTGAGATGGTCCATGAGTAAAAGTGCTTTGTGACCTGAGTATCTCATCTCATATTTGGAACCCACAATGGAGGAAAGTGACTCCTAAAAGTTGTCCTCTAACCTCCACATGAGCTCCCTGGCACAGGAACATGCTTACACTCACAGAACAATAATAAACTAAATTTAAAAATTTAAATATGGCAAATATTGTATATTCATTAATTTTTTAAACATGAAAAAGGATAATATAGGATTAATTATTCAGGGCTGAAGGTGGTAGAGTCCAGTTGGTAGTGTACTTTCTCAGGAGGCTCCCAGGCCTGGTCTCCATCACCAGCCCTGCCATAACCCTAATACTTGGGAGGTAGAGACAAGAGGATCAGGAGCTCAAGGCATCCTGGGCAATATAGTGAGTTCAAGGCCAGCTTGGGCTCTGTGGAGCCCTAAAGTCCATTTGGGAATAAGATTCTGAGATGACCAATTAGAGTGAGTAAAAGCAGGGGCTTCGGGTTCTAAGCCTGTCTTTGGATTTGCTATGCCTGCCCCTTGGTCATATTGTTAATTTTTCCTATTTCTCAGATTCTTTTCTCCAAAGGAAGGTTGTAAAACCTGCCCCGTATGCAGATCAGATCCCTAGAAGTTCCAGGCCAGCCTGGCCTGTGTAGCAAGTTCTAGTCCAGCCAAAGCTACATAGTGAGACCCTGTCTCAACAAAACAAAAAACCCTGCCTCATAGAGATATTACGATTAATCAAGAAGAATGTCTGATTTATAGTAGTTATTCAATAAATGCAACCGTTAGACCTGGTGACATACGTCTGTAATAACTGCATTCAAGGGGTGGTAACATGAGGACTGGTCAGAGCCAGCCTCAGCAACAGCCTGAGTACGTGAGACCCGATATCAAGCACACACACATATACACACACACACACACTACATGAGACCCTATCTCACACACATACATAGACACACACACACACTACATGAGATCTTATCTCAAACACACACATACACATACATACACAGACACACACACACACTACTTGAGACCCTATCTCAAACATAGATATACACACTAAGTGAGACCCTATCTCAAAACACACACACACACACACACACACACACACACTAGTTAAGACCCTATCTCAAACACACACAGACACACACACAGTACTTGAGACCCTATCTCAAACACACACAGACACACACACAGTACTTGAGACCCTATCTCAAACACACACAGACACACACACACACACACTAAGTGAGACCCTATCTCAAACACACACATACACGGAGACACACATACACACACATACACGGAGACACACATACACACACATACACGGAGACACACATACACACACATACACGGAGACACACATACACACACATACACGGAGACACACATACATTGCAATCACGGAGGACTGAGAGTCTGTCGTGAGCGATTAACTTGAAGAATGGAAGGTCCATCTGGAAAATGGGAAGGTTGATCCTGAGGAGTGGCCATAGGTGGGACAGGGGATGAAGAGAAGTTGGGAAAGACTGGATCCCAAACCCCCATGAACCGTAGTTACAGCGTGGGGCATGGACATGCCCTGCAGAGGCCGCTAGTTTCCCAGGCTGTAGAGAGGCTTAGGGTGCGGGTAGGGGTAGGTGTCTGACTGCTGGTAACCTCTCCACTGCTGCCGTAGAAGCCTCAGCAGCGGCAGCAGCCTAAGCAGCCTCCCTCCTATCTGTCTCTCAGTGTGACAGGTGGGAACTAAAAAGCTCAAGTCACGTGTCTTGGCTGGCTAACCTACTTACCCCTCGAAGACACAGAGGATAGGGCAGGAAGGGGCCAAGAGCAATTGAGAAAGGGCCAAAATAAGGTGTGTGTATGTGTGTGCGGGGAGGAGTGCCAGCGTCAGGACTATCTGAGGACTCAGAGCCCAAGCCTGTAGGGTGAGAGAAAGAAAGCACATGTGTATGAAAAGACAGTGTCTGAAGAGCCCTATGCATGCCCTGGAGCCTCCCCGATGAGCCTATGCCGGCTTGGAGACCTGTGTCTAGCTAGTGGAATAAAGACTTTTATGGTCAAAGCAGGCTGTGACTGGGTCCCAGGTTAACCTTGGCAGTGACACTTCTGTTCCCTACCTCTTCATAACTAGTGTCCTCTTGAGCCCTTAGAGAGGGGCGGTGTGAATAGGCATGGGAAAGGCTGTCTCAAAGTTTCAAGAATTATACCCTCAGAATTATACATTGAAGTCCTTTGTGCTTTAGGGCTGGGTGGGGCTGAGCTCCAAAGCTGAACTGGAGGAGATAAGCAATGAGGGGTTTGTGTGTGCAGATAGACTGACAGCTTCCCAACCCCCTGGGCATGATGGAATCTGCACCCTACTGCCCAAGGATCTGCCCCTCTGAGTGACTTCAAGGCTCCTTCCCTTAGCGACCTCGGGGTTGACCTTTTGCGGCTGCCTCTCAGTCCTGGGTTCACAAAAGCCTCCCGTCTGGTCCCCACGCTGCAGGCGTTGCTCTTGACACCTCCATCCTTGCCATCCTCCGGGTGTGGGGAGGCACGGGCCCTTTAAGAGCAGCAGGACCGGCGAGCAGAAGCTTGGAAGAGAACGCTGTCGCCGGACTAGCTCCGGAGGACAAGCGCTTGGGACCAGACTACGAGAACCCCGCGAGTTCATCCAAGTGAGGTCAGGGCGACACCTCAACCATCGCTCTGCAACCGTGTCATCCTTTCTGACCCGAGCCTGGCCTTCCTCTACTGCCCGCCCCGGCCTGGCCCCGCCCCGGCCGGGGCCACCGGGACAGGGAGCCGGGGCGCCCGTGCCGCACCGGGAGGCAGGTGAGGAGAGCCGGGAGTGTCCACCTCCCGCGCTGCGGCGCTGAGCATCCGGGTCGAGCATCCCGGTGGAGCACCTCTGCTGAGCATCCTTGCGTCTCGCGGGTCGGAGGCGCGTCAAGGTGACCAGGCGAGTGGGGGACAGAGGGTCGGCGTGGAGGGTCTGGGGTCTGCGGCTGCCTCTGGGGACACAGTCCGGAGGCGCACCGCCACCGGCGCGGGATGGGGAGGCCGGCCGAGGAGTGGCACTGGCCCGTGCAGAGGGGGGCGCGCGGAGCCAAGGCCAGAGCCTCCCCGGGCCCACCCTGTACCGCCCAGTTTCTTCGACCTCGGAGCCGGTGGCCGCCCTCGCCCGGCCCCCAGGGACTGCCGGCCTGCGGGGTAAGGAGATTAAGGCCGCGGCGGGGAGGGAGGAGCGGGCAAGGCCAGGCCAGGCTGCAACTGACCAAGACCGAAGAGAGGTCGCGACGGGGTGTCACTGTCCTGGGAGTGTGCTGCCCGGTGCAGGAGACCGGGCGGGCGGGAAGAGGGGTGCTGACAGTTGGGGATCTGCCCTTAAAAGGAGGCACGGTTAGGGGGAGTGGAGGCGGGGCAGCATCGGAAAGCTATGGTGCTTTGAGCAAGGGCTGGAGGGTTGGCCCGGAGCTTAGCAGGCCCTCTTCCTTCAGGCCCGCTGTGTGATGGCGGAGAAGGCACTGGAGGCCGTGGGCTGTGGACTGGGGCCTGGGGCTGTGGCCATGGCTGTGGCGCTGGAGGACGGGGCAGAGCCCCCTGTGCTGACCACTCATCTCAAGAAGGTGGAGAACCACATCACAGAAGCACAACGCTTCTCTCACCTGCCCAAGCGCTCTGCTGTGGACATCGAGTTCGTGGAACTGTCCTATTCCGTGAGAGAGGGGCCCTGCTGGCGCAAACGGGGTAGGTGGCAGCCCCACGGGGAACTGGGGGTTCTCCCCGGAGTCGCCTCTTCTGGAACATAAGGCCTGGGGCTATCCCACTCTGTGAGCTTTGGAGGCCCCGACCCTCACTCATTGCACGCAGCTGGGGTACAAGATCCTTGCTCCTCACATCTGCCAGCACTAGGAGGCTAAGTTCAACTGGCTATTAAAGTTTTCTCTTCTAAGTAGACCCTATGACCTCCGGTCCTTGAGTTAGTCTCTAAGTCTCTCTCAGACTCTCTCTCTCTCTCTCTCTCTCTCTCTCTCTCTCTCTCTCTCTCTCTCTCTCACACACACACACACACACACACACACACACACTATTCCTGCCTATGAAGGTTGGTTTGAGGAAGAGGTGCACTCTTCAATGTCCAACAGTATCCGTACACCTGTTTTTAAAGATGTTCTCATCCCCACCATCTTACACCACTCACATCTTGCCACAGTCCCTGGAAGCGGGAAGCGGGGAGATTAGACAGGACAGATGTTACCAACGAGGAAACTGAGGCCTGGGGAAGTTGAATAACTTGGCCAATGTCCCCCTGCTAGTAAGAATCAGAGCAGAGCCCAAAGCCTAGCCCTGTGGGTCCACCGGCTTCTCTTTCCTCCCCATCAGGACAGGTTTCCCAGAGCTCTGGCCTGTCCCAATCCAGCAGCCGGGCTGGGAACCTAGAGACTGGGTTTGTTTCCCAGAACTGGGTGTGGGCTAGGGGTGGAGCTCAGACAGTGTCATAGCTTTGGGGTGCTTCAGAGCAGGGCTCAGTGTGAGCTGTCTCTACACGTTTGCTCACTTCCATAGGTGGCCAAAGGGTCATGGGGGTTTGAACCAGGAGACCCTGAGGCCTATGGGCTCCTATCCAATACCCTAGGCCTAAGTAAGCAGTTTCTCCCTTCTCAGACCGGCCCTGGGTGGAATGGTGAGGTCCTTGCTATTTCCCTGGCTTTCAGAACTTTACGGTAAAAAGAAACGTGGCTAGATTAGGTACTTCTCCTTATCAGGGTGATGGGTGCGCCGGCTGGGGACTCCTCCCTTTGGACCTTGCCAGCCTCATCTACCCTCTTATCCATTTTTCTGTCTTCTAGTCCTGGCCCCTTTTCTGCCCTCTGCCCTCCTTTGCCTGGCTTCTTCATTCTTTGGCTCCCTCTGTCCTCTGAGAAGACAGAAAGATTAAGGGTGCCAGAGAGGGGAAGTATAAGGGATCTGGGGGAGAGTGCTGCCTTCCCTGGATAAGGATCCCTCACCAGTCTCTTCTAACTGTGTATGACATTTATTTTTTCAAACACATTCAATTAATTATTAGTGATCCCACTTAATAACCTAAGAACCCTATTAGTTCCTTGGGAGGGAACACGACTGTCTTTTTTTTTAAAGATGGGGATGGAAGCCAGGGCCTTCCTTATGTTAGGCATGCACTCTATCACTGAGCTACATACCAGCCAACTATTCTTCTTTTATAGATGAGGAATCACAGACCCTAATGACTTGCCAGTCATAATGGCACACACCTGTAATCTCCTCCCAGTGGAGGCTGAGGCAGGATGGCTGTGAGTTCAAGGCTCACAACCCGGAGTACATAGGAAGACCTCATCTCCAAAAACCTAAGTAAATAATTAAAAGATTTAGTGATTTGACAAAATTACAGAGCTATTGACTGAAGCAAGATGGGAACATGAGTGTCTCTCCAGTGGGAGGTCTGCAGGTCTCTCATGCGCCCGAGCAGTTGTGATGCAGGGGGAGGTAAGAGACAAATGTTTTCGGCCCGAGGGAAGCTGTGTGGCCTTTGGTACAAGGTACCAGGTCCCTTCTTGGCCTAACTTTCCTCCTGGGCTTCTTGGGGAGCTCAGCTGAGTTGGTATCTTGAAAGTGCTTTGTGAAAGGCAAGCGAGTGTAAGATGATATTTGTGCTAGGCCTTGGCTTTGGCTGGCATCGGCTCTGGCATCGGACGGGGGGGGGGGAAGGTTCACGGCTGCAGTTTCTTCTCTTGCAGAAGTCACTTCCCGTGAGTGGCTCTGCGGGATGTATACTGGAGAGCTTAGGAGAGGTCCGAGCCCCGAGACCTTCCTCTCCCAGTCAAGACCTGGCTGTGTGGCCTTGGGAGGAACAGCTGAGGGGGAGTAGGCTCTGGGCAGGCGGCTGGTGTGGTCCAGTCCAACAGGGGGCATGGCCCGGGGGGCATGGCCAGCAGGTCAGATAGGGTAGACTTTCCTTGTCTCTGCTAAGGAGTGGGCTTTGGACTAGAGGAGGGATGAAGACCTGAGTTCTCCTCATCACGGCAGGTCTGTAAGCTTAGCAGACAAGGCCCTGGCCCTCGGCCTCCCCCCCATCTCCACCCTCTGCTCATCCGTTGCCTCAGTACAGTCTCTGCCCTCTGTCCCCTGGATTATGCTATAGCAGAGTTTTCTCTCCTAAACCCCGGGGGCTTCTGTTCTTCCTCCGTAGCTACAATGCCACCTCTTCCATGAAGTCACTCCTGATTTCCACCTTGCTGTCCATCTTCTGAGAGTGACTTGCTGTAATCCTATCTCCACTGCCCGCTCTTTTCTCTTTCCTTCACACCGTAGGTGTTCCTGTCCATCTGTCCTACCTAGTCTGTGCCTTTCTTGAATGCAGAAACCTTGTCCTTCCTCCCTCGTTTATTTTCTTGCCTCGTGTCTGGTACAGAGCTTGGTACATAGTAGAGCTCAATGAGCATTTGTCAAATGGAATTGTAATGCAATATGGCTTGCGAAACGTACTGTATGTGCCAAGCCCTGAGCCATATGCTTTACATATGTTGTTAGCTCATTGACTCTTTACAACAGCTCTGAGGCAGGCACCATCATCCTCATTTCACAGATGAGGAACCTGGAGCCCAGAGAGGTTAAGCAACTTGCCTCAGGCGACACAGCTGGTCATGTGGATCCAGAGTTTGAACCAGATCCACCTGACTCCATATTGCTGTGCTTTATGCACGTGCTGCCTAAAGCGAGTGAATGACAGGTGAAATGTTACAGGCCGGCCGTGGTTGGGGCTGGAGAGACAAGCTTGTAGGGCTGAGAAGGCACAAAGGCGGCTTTTTTTTCTTTCCTCCCCAGATTAGAGCAAAAGCTCTGCAAAAACACGCTTACTGAGCATCTATTACATTCCAGACAGAGGAGAAAGATGAATAAGACACAGACCCTTCCCCCAAGATGTTCCCTGACTCAGGGTTTGGGGGAGGGGCGTGAGCACAGGCACATTAAGTGACAAACACTCTGGCATCTGAAAAATGCTGCAGGAACACAGGACAGGCAGCCAGCTCGGGCTGCTCCATGCGTCCTCGGAGTGTGTGAGACAGCAAGCGCTGTGAGAGGGGACAGCCTGGTTTTCTAGGACCTCAGTGCCCTCACTACAGCCATTCAGGGGAGGCATCAGCTTTCCCACAGCCTCCAAAGGACGGTTAGCCCCTGGACTCTACCCCTGGTGGCAGTCATTTCCAGAGGCACGGGATGAGAGGGTGGGAGCTGCTGTGTACGCTTGCCCATCCTGACAGTTCCACTCAGCAGTGGCTATACCTCACCTGTGACTAACCCTGTTCTAAGAGTGTGCCCCCACCGTGTGTGTGTGTGTGTGTGTGTGTGTGTGTGTGTGTGTGTGTGTGCACAGGTGTGTGTGCACAGGTGTGTGTGCACAGGTGTGTGCATGCACGAGTGTGCGCTCGCATGGGCATGTGGGGCAACCTCACATGTCATCTCCCCAAAGCCATCCACCTTGCTCTTTGAGACAGGGTCTCTGGCTGGCCCGTGAGGTCCAGGGAACTACCTGTGTTAGCCTTCTCAGCACTGAGATTACAAGTGTGC
Organism: Peromyscus eremicus; assembly: GCF_949786415.1. Classification (NCBI taxonomy): domain Eukaryota; kingdom Metazoa; phylum Chordata; class Mammalia; order Rodentia; family Cricetidae; genus Peromyscus; species Peromyscus eremicus. Next base: position 38,636,179 of record NC_081422.1, on the reverse strand, counting down.
ACCACCGATCCCAGCCTTTTTGTTATTGTTGTCAGAGAGAAATGTTTTAAAAAGATTTATTTATTTATTATGTACACAGAAGAGGGCTCCAGATCTCATTACAGATGGTTGTGAGGCATCATGTGGTTGCTGGGAATTGAACTGAGGACCTCTGGAAGGGCAGTCGGTGCTCTTAACCTCTGAGCCATCTCTCCAGCCCCCAGAGAGAATTTTTTATTTTAAAACGTGTGTATGGCCGGACGGTGGTGGCACACGCCTTTAATCCCAGCACTCGGGAGACAGAGGCAGATGGATCTCTGTGAGTTCGAGGCCAGTCTGGTCTACAGAGAGATCCAGGACAGGCACCAAAACTACACAGAGAAACCCTGTCTCGAAAAACCAAATAAATAAATAAGTGTATTACGTGTGTAGGGGGTGTGTATGGGGGTGCTGCTAATTTGTGAGTGCAGGTGCCTGCAGAGTCCAGAAGAGGGCATCATATCCCCTGGTGCCTGAGTTACAGGTAGTTGTGAGCCACTGAGAGTGGGTGCTGGGAACAGAACTCATGTCCTCTACATGAGCAGTGCCCACTCTTAACTGCTGAGCCACATCTCCTCACCTTTTGCTTGCTTGTTTGTTTTGTTTTGTTTTAGACAGGGTATCAGACTCTGTAGTCTAGACTGGCTTTGAACTCACAACCATCTCCTTGTCCCAGATTCCCAAGCCTGGGGATTATAGGCAGGGATCACTATGCACAGGTTGAGCCAGGCAGTTTAAGTGAGTTCTGGGGATGGAACTAGGGTTCTTCCTAGTGCTTATGCAGCAAGCGTTTTACTGACTGAGCCCTCTCCCCAGGCCTCCTCTTTGAGAGTTTTGAGGATGCCTCTGATCCATTAGCCCTCACCAGTGACTCCTCCTGTCCTTGCTGCAGGTTACAAGACCCTCCTCAAGTGCCTGTCTGGTAAGTTCTGCCGCCGAGAGCTGATTGGCATCATGGGCCCCTCCGGGGCTGGCAAGTCCACGCTCATGAACATCTTGGCAGGGTATAGGTGAGCATGAGGAATGGAAGTGGAGCAGGACTCAGGAGGGGGACCCTCTTGAGGGAGCCCAGAAGGTGTTCTTAAGCGGCGTTCTCCCTGCAGGGAGTCTGGGATGAAGGGGCAGATCCTGGTTAATGGGAGGCCGCGAGATCTGAGGACCTTCCGCAAGATGTCCTGTTACATCATGCAGGATGACATGCTTCTGCCACACCTCACAGTGCTGGAAGCCATGATGGTGAGGAGAGGGTGGCCTTCTCCTCCTCCAAGCTCCCCTTCTGTCGCCAGCTGAAGGGGATGGGCGGAGCCTGCCACACAAGGCTTTCTCACTTGTTTATCACTTTTTAGGTCTCTGCCAACCTGAAGCTGAGTGAGAAGCAGGAGGTGAAGAAGGAACTGGTGAGTGGGGTGGGGATGCAAGGGATGGAGCCGTTCTGAGGCTGATGAGTTCTAGATCCCAAGTTGGGTGGGGACCAAGGGCTTAAGGGCCATGCTTTATGAAAGTGGGGTGCTGCTTAGGTGAAGCAGAGATACCGACGCTGACTAAGGCTGGGTGGGGTGCCTGCAGGTGACAGAGATCCTGACAGCCCTGGGCCTGATGTCCTGCTCTCACACGAGGACAGCCCTGCTCTCCGGAGGGCAGAGGAAGCGCCTGGCTATTGCCCTGGAGCTGGTCAACAACCCACCTGTCATGTTCTTTGATGAGCCTACCAGGTATCTCCCAGCTTCTCCTGACCTGGGTTTTCCTCTTCTCAGCCCTAAGCCAGGGCTGGATATGGTGTCTGGTTCACGGCTCCCTGGCTGGAGACCAGGTCTCCTGCTCGCAGCCTTCTGGGGACTCCATCCTTGCTAGTCCAGCTGGAGCCAAGCTGCCCTGTCTTTCATCCAGGTAGAGATCTGGATGTGCCCCCCCCCCCTTCCTGATTGACAGCTCCCTCTCCTCTTCCCAACAGCCATTAGTCGTGGAATCCTCCTTTGGGTAGCTCTCAGATTTGCCCAGCCCCGTCCCTGTTGCTTGAGCTCAGGGCATCATCAAGACTCATCTCCCTGCCTTCAGGTTCCCAGGCACCTTTCTCCAACCTGTGGCCAGAATGGGCTTTCTAAACAAGTCTAGAAAGTTCCACTCTTCTGCTTCAAACCGCACAAACGAGTCCCATTTGCCATCAAAATAGTCAGGCGGCCTCTTCTCCCATCTTTCATAGTTTATGTTCTAATAACGCTGAGCTGCCCACAATTCCCAGCCAACCCTGTGTTCCATGCCCCTCAGATTGACCCTTGCTGTGTCTTCTGTGTGGAATGCCCTTCACCGTAACTCCTTCCATTGTCCCTTCACAAGCGCGTGCTCTTTCTAGACTCAACCTTCTCCACCTGTACTCCAGCCCACTGCTGCATTACGGCGTGGCTGGTTCCCTGCTGGTCTTCCACTTGGAGTTGCCACTACACGTTCCACATCCCCTCAAGTCAACAACGAGCTTGTCTGTCTCTCTCTAGACCAGTCCAACACGGGCCCTTGTCATTTCGGTGCCTGGTATGCAAGAGGTGCTTGGCATATAGGTTTTCAAACTGAGCAGTGCCCTGGGCTTGCAAATATCTGAGCCATACAAGGTCTGCAGGAGCTGGGAGTTTGTCCTGGCGTGCTTTCTGTTTCTGCGGCTGGAAAAAGGAAGGCCATGGCCAAAAGCAATGTGGGAAGGGAGGGTTTATTTGGCTTACATGTTCAGATCACAGTCCATCATTGAGGCACCCGAGGGCAGGAACTCAAGCAGGAACAGAGGCAGACATCATGGAGGAATGCTGTTTACTAGCTTGTTCTCTGAGGCTCACTCAGCTTGTTTATTTATATATATATATATATAAACTCAGGACCACCTGATGGGGTGGCACCACACGTAGTAGGCTATGCCCTCCCACATCAATCATTACTCAGAAAAATGCCCCCACAGGCTACTCTTATGGTGGTATCTTCTCAATTACTGTTCCTTCCTCCCAAATGTGTCAAGTTGATAAAAACCAAGCAGCACACGGTGGCCAGAGGGGTGCCTTCCCACTAGACCCATCCCATTCGCAGAAGCTAGCCCACCTCACTCACCACCTCTTAGCCCCACCCACCTCACTGGTCCCTGGTGACTTCTCTCTGGACAGCGGTCTAGACAGCGCTTCTTGTTTCCAAGTGGTGTCCCTCATGAAGTCCCTAGCCCATGGGGGCCGAACCGTCATCTGCACCATCCACCAGCCCAGTGCCAAGCTCTTTGAAATGTTTGACAAGGTCAGTATCCCCGAGTCTCCAAGAAGACTGGCCTGTGGTAGAGGGATAGAAGTGTCAGCGGGGTCCCCCCAGTCCGCGGGTCACGTTTTCCTCATGTGCTCCTTTCTACCTCAGCTCTACATCCTGAGCCAGGGACAATGCATCTTCAAGGGCATGGTTACCAACCTGATTCCCTACCTGAAGGGGCTTGGCTTGCACTGCCCCACCTACCATAACCCTGCTGACTTCAGTAAGTGAGGGCTCCTGTGAGGAGGTGGGCTACAGAAGATGGCCACACTTTGGGTTTGGGTCATGGAGGCCTCTTGGGGACAGAGAGCTCATGGTCACTTGCCTTCCCCGTATACCGAAGAGGGACTGCTCTGCCCTTGGGAACTGAGGGTGAAGCCTAGCTGAGCACTTTGCTCTGTGTCCCCTTAGTCATTGAGGTGGCCTCTGGCGAGTATGGAGACCTGAACCCCATTCTGGTCAGGGCCGTGCAGAATGGCCTTTGCACCATGGCTGAGAAGAAGAGCACCCCAGAGAAGAATGAGGTTCCTGCCCACTGCGCCTCTTGCCCTCCGGTGAGTGGAGTGCAGAGGGCAGAAGGGGGGAGGGGAGGCGGGGCCACAGACAACGACCCTGCCAGAGAAGCTGTCCCCAGAGGCCTTGCCACCACTGTGTAAGCCCCGTGTTTGGAACAGATCTACTGTTAACAGCAGTGTGACCTCCTGAGCTTTGGACTTCTCATCGCCCCATTCCTCCAGAGCTCCCGTGAGCATCATTGGTGTGCTGCCTGCCCTCAGTGCCTGCTTAGGAACCATCTGGAAAGCATGGCCAGTGCAATTGCTGACCTGGGGCCAGTATGGTCTGCTGTTATCTCGGACCACACTAGCTTCCCAGAACAAGTGGGAAGACTAACTAGCAAGCAAGACGCTCAGGCTCTTAGCAGGTAGCTGGGGCAGTCAGGGTCTACCTAGTGCCAGATCCCTTCCTTAGGTGAGATGCCATCCCTCTGGAAAACCAGAGGTTTGGCTATGGTTACTAACCATGTCATCATTGTGCAATGGGAGAGCCAGTGGCCTATACACAGTTATGGCCAAGAGAGTCTTTGACTCCTGCCCCCCAAGTATCTTTATCTGCTCACTCTCCCTTCCACCCTCAATCTCCCTGAGGTTTTCACTCCTAAAGCAGCTTCAAGGTGAGCAGCTCAGGGGCAAAGGCTCCTCCTTCTGCAGTCCTGGGCCTTGTCTTGGGACTCTCCTATCCACTGAGAGATGGGCAGTGGGTGGGTAGGCCACACTCACCGGTCCCGTTTCTTCTCTCTAGGAAGTGGATCCTATCGAAAGCCACACTTTTGCCACCAGTACCCTCACCCAGTTCTGCATCCTCTTCAAGAGGACTTTCTTGTCCATCCTCAGGGACACGGTGAGATGTCAGGCTGAGGGGCAGGAGGTACAGGCTGGATGTCTTGGGCTCTCAGCATCTGGGATGGAGCCTGGGGACACTGCCATCCCATGCGATGTACCTTGGCTCTGTGTACCTGCAGGGAACCCCTGAGTTCCTATTCTAGCATGGCCTCCCCTGTATCCCCTATGCCCACTCCCTTGTCCTGGAACACATACCTCTTCTCTCTCTCTCTCTCTCTCTCTCTCTCTCTCTCTCTCTCTCTTTTTTTTGTTTTTTTGTTTTTTTGTTTTTTTGTTTTTCAAGACAGGGTTTCTCTGTGTAACAGTCTTGGCTGTCCAGGAACTCACTCTGTAGACCAGGCTGGCCTCGAACTCACTGAGATCCACCTGCCTCTGCCTCCCAGGTGCTGGGATTAAAGGCATGCATCGCTGCCCGGCTTCATAGCTCTTCTCTTGATGACCCCTGCCATAGGTCCTGACCCACTTGCGGTTTATGTCACACGTGTTGATTGGCGTGCTCATCGGCCTCCTCTACCTGCACATTGGCGATGATGCCAGCAAGGTTTTCAACAACACCGGCTTCCTCTTCTTCTCCATGCTCTTCCTCATGTTTGCGGCCCTCATGCCCACGGTGCTCACCTGTGAGCTGATCTGCCTGGCGGGTAGGGCGGGGGTGCTGGGCACGAGGCAGGGGCCGAGGCTTAGCCTGTGGAGCCTGACCTACCTGTGCCCTCAGTCCCCTTAGAGATGGCGGTCTTCATGAGGGAGCACTTGAACTACTGGTACAGTCTCAAAGCGTATTACCTGGCCAAGACAATGGCTGATGTGCCCTTTCAGGTGAGTCTCTTCATGACTACTGCCTCGAGCAGATTCAGAGGTGATCTCACGGAATGTGTGGTCTAATGAGAAAACTGTAGCCAGATGTAGTGGCTCACCTCATTCCAACACTTGGCAGTGGGGGGTGAGGGAGGGGGCTGAGAGAGGAGGATTGCCATGAATTCAAGTCCAGCCAGAGCTACAGTGTGATTCCCTATCCCAAAATAAATAAATAAAAAGCTGAGCATAATAGCAGAATAGCAAATGTCTCTATCTGTTATAGGCAGCAGCGAGCTCAGAGGTCCTGGAACCTTACTTACTTTCAAGCTGTGAGACACTGCAAACCACCCAGTTTCTCTTTGCTTTAGTAGTGCCCCCACCTGTAAGACAGAACGACACCAGTGTCTTCCTCAGGGCTGTGCTTTAGAATTATGTGAGTGAATGCATATAAAGTTTAATTATTATTATTATTATTGGTTTTTCAAAACAGGGTTTCTCTGTTTAGTCCTTGCTATCCTGGAACTCACTCTGTAGACCAGGCTGGCCTCGAACTCAAAGATCCACCTGCCTCTGCCTCCGAAGTGCTGGGATTAAAGGCGTGCGCCACCACCGCCCAGCTAAAGTTTAATTTTTTATTTTATTTGAGATGGGTCTCTCTACATAGCTCTGGCTGTCCCGGAACTCAATATGTAGACTAGGCTGGCCTTGAACTCACAGAGATCTGCCTCCAGAGTGCTGGGATTAAAGGCATTTGTCACTATGCCCAGCAATGTTTTTTTTTTACGTTTATTTATTTATCTTATGTGTGCATACACATTCTTACCACAGTATATGTGGGGAGGTCAGAGGACAGCTTACAGAATTCAGTTCCCTCTCTCCAATATGTGGATTCTAGGGACTGAACTCTGATTGTCAGACTCAGCAGGCAAGTACCTTTACCTGCTGAGCCATCTTGCTGACTATAAAGTTTTTCTTTTTTTGGTTTTTCGAGACAGGGTTTCTCTGTGTAGCTTTGCGCCTTTCCTGGAACTCACTTGGTAGCCCAGGCTGGCCTCGAACTCACAGAGATCCGCCTGGCTCTGCCTCCCGAGTGCTGGGATTAAAGGCGTGCCCACCAATGCCCGGCTTCTATAAAGTTTTTCGAAGAGAGCTTGTCACAGTCTAAATGCCCCCCAAATACCAGATGGCACTTGTTAATCACATTACCACCTTGTTTGAAGCTTCAGGGCTAGCAATAATCCATAGAGTACTTTTGTGCAAATTACAGAAAAGTGCCCCTCAGCTAGGTGTGGCCGGGCAGGCCGGTAATCTCAGAACTTGGGAGCTGAAGCGGGATGATTAGGAATTCAAGGTCACCCACAGCTGGAGATAAAAATGAACTGCATGAGGTATCTGTCTCAAATGAGCAAATAGCAAAAGTGAAAGTAGACTGTCCTCTGCCATGTACAGAACTTAATGAGAGAAATACAAGCTAGATCTTGGCCTCTGGTTGTCTCTGGGGGCTGGGAGCCTTTGTACAGGAAACAACCTGTACAAGTGTAGCTAGTGACCGAGTTCCTGTTTCCCATGAGCTTGTTTGGGAAGTGTGTGTGTGTGTGTGTGTGTGTGTGTGTGTGTGTGTGTTGAGACAAGGTCTCATTTGGTAGCACAGGGCCCTGAGGGATGGGACTAGAGTACCTGCCCTTCATGCATGATATCTGGGGTTCCATTCCCAGCGCTGCCAAGGAAAAAAAAAATCATTTATTTTATTTTATTAGGGGTTTCTGAAGTGGGGCCTCAATCTTGAAGCCCAGGCTGTACTAGAACTGACCATCTAGACCAAGCTGACCTTGAACTCGTGGTGATCCCCCTGTCTCAGCCTCCCAAGTGCTAAGAAGTTATCACTTCTATTTGAGATTTACAACTGATATTAAAGGTTAGGTATAGCAAGCAAAATGAAGCAAATTAGTAAGCCCATCATCATCTTATTTTTTATGATAAGAGCATCTAAGATATGCTTATTTAACAAAAAATATAGATACATTGTACCTCAGTAACTAGAGTCTCCGCTGTATACTTTAGATCTCTAGACTTGCCCAGCCCACATGTCTGCTTCTTTGTATCCAAAAGGTGGCAGCCTCAAGGGGAAACGGAGCTCTCTCCTACAGAGTTAATTCTTTAATATAAGGAACTAGAGAAACAGTTCAGTGATTAAAGGTTAAACATTCTGCTGCTCTTCCAGAGGACTAGAATTCCCCCACACCCACATCAGGCGGTTCACTATGGCCTGTAACTCCACCTGCAGGGGATACAACACCCTCTTCTGGCCTCCATGGAGACTTGCTCATAGGTGGCATATATATACAGAGACATACACACATACACATAAATAAAAACAGGTCTTTTTTGTTGTTGTTGTTGTTTTCGAGACAGGGTTTCTCCGTGTAGTTTTGGTGCCTGTCCTGGACCTCGCTCTGTAGGCTAGGCTGGCCTCGAACTCACAGAGATCTGCCTGCCTCTGCTTCCTGAGTGCTGGCATTAAAGGCAAAACAAGTCATATATATGTATATGTATATGTGTATGTGTATGTGTATGTGTATGTGTATGTGTATGTGTATGTATATATGTGTATATATATGTATATGTATACATGTATATGGCTGGAAAGATGGCTCAGTGGTTAGGAGTGTTCGTTGCTTTTACGGAAGGCTTGAGTTCAATTACCAGCACCCATGCCTGACAGCTTAACACACACACACACACACACACACACACACACACACACACACACACACACAAATACCCTGGTCTTGATGGGAGGAACTGTAGGTACTCAGAGGTGGGAGGAGTCACCGAGCATCAAAACAAGGCTATCTAAGATGTAGTCAGGGAGGAAGGGGCGGGCCATGTGTCAGTCTAAAGAGCTGCCTGAACAAGAGCGGAGGCAGTGGAGGCGGAGGAGAGGAGCCGTGGGAGCACTCACTCTCTGGTGAGGCGGTGGGAGGATTTAGGTCCCTAAGCTCCTCTGTGGCTGCTCCCCAGGTGGTATGCCCGGTTGTGTACTGCAGCATCGTGTACTGGATGACAGGCCAGCCAGCTGAGACCAGCCGCTTCCTGCTCTTCTCAGCCTTGGCCATAGCCACCGCCTTAGTAGCCCAGTCCTTGGGACTGTTGATTGGCGCTGCCTCCAACTCCCTGCAGGTGGGAAAGTTGTCACACAGGTGGCGGGGGTGGGAGTGGGGTGGGGTGGGGGGTGGGGGGTGTGTCTCATGGGAGCCATCAAGGGGTGGATGGCACTGTGGTCACCCTGTGACAGTGGGGGCCCCTCTCCGCTTTCCTCCAGGTGGCCACCTTTGTGGGCCCGGTCACTGCCATCCCGGTCCTCCTGTTCTCCGGCTTCTTTGTCAGTTTCAAGACCATCCCTACTTACCTGCAGTGGAGCTCCTACCTGTCCTATGTCAGGTCGGTGTGTCTCCCTCCCCGCAGGAGGTCCCGCCCACTCTGCGGGGGGTGGGGGGTAGGTTGCTAGGTCTGATGTCTGCCCCTGCACCCTCACTGTGACTGGGCTCTGGTGATTGCTGAGGGACAGGGGTCCTGTGCTCTGTGTCTTGCTCTGATGCCACTGTTTGCCTAGGTACGGCTTTGAAGGTCTGATCCTGACCATCTACGGCATGGAGCGAGGACACCTGACCTGCTTAGACGAACAGTGCCCATTCCGGGATCCACAGATCATCTTGCGAGAGCTCGATGTGGAGGAGGCTAAACTCTACATGGACTTCCTGGTCTTGGGCATTTTCTTCCTTGCCCTCCGACTGCTGGCATACCTTGTGCTCCGGTACCGGGTCAAGTCCGAGAGATAGAGCCTTGCTCCCACCTCTTCTGGGCAGGAAGCCCCCAGCTCCAGCCCTTTGGGACTGTTTTAAACTTGTAGACTTGGGCATTGGTTGCTGGTGCGGCCGCCGCCCTCCTCTCCCTCAGTGGCTCCACAGGTTGGCTGTGGGCCTGGGCTCCCAGCCTCAGCCCTGGAGATAGGGCTCCAGCCCTCCCCTTTAAGCCCAGGAGTCTTCCCAAGTTGACGCAGTTTGTAGCTTCCTCCCTACTCTCTCCAGCACTTGCATGCAAAGACCACTGGGAGGTTGCCGGCCTCCTGTCCGCCCAAAGCATCCTCCTCTGTGTTTGCCTGGGAGCCCCGCGTTCTCCAGGCCGTGACTTACAAGTGATCAAAGTGACCCTTCCGGGGGTCCCCACCACACTAGTGTTTGTAAACTGGGCTGCTAGAAGGTTGGAGTTCCAGGGCTGGGCCCTGGTGGGGTCCCCAGGGAGTCCCATCATGGACATTGGATGGAGCAAGGAGGGACTCTGGGAGTCTCTTCCTCCTCCTCCCCTTTCCTCCCCCCAACCCACTTTGGCTGATTTGGACAATCTGTTGGGACAGAAGCCGGGTTTTCTGTCTGGGTGACCACTCCCAATCCTGGAGATTGGAGAGACCATGGGACGTCCCACTCACTCCCTTCCCTAAACCTTCAGTCAGGGTAGGTCTCAATGGCACCTCTGCAATAATGTCTGTGTCACTTTCCCACCTGCCACTAGAACTGGAGAATGCACTTTATTCTGGGGGATGAGCCGGGGAAGCCTCGGTCCTCCCTTTGCTGCTCCTGAGGCTCAGTTCCACGGGCTCCTTTCCCCTCCAGAGTCACAGGCACACAAATGCAATCAGACAATCTTAGCCCCACACATGCACCATCCATACGGCTCGGAGGAAGACTGACGGTGGTACCCGCATGGAGCTGACCGCGGCGGCAACGGGAGGGCCATGCCAACCTCCTCCCAGGAATCCCACTTTGGAGGCTAAGAATGAGGCGGGGGTGACCCAGTGTGGCTCTAGGCTCGGCAGGTGTCTCTCTCCCAGTCTTCCCTCTCTCTTGAGCCCGGGGTGGCACTGGGTACTTGCCTCCTGGAGGTCAGGACCCAACAAGCACAAGAATGGGCAGAGCTGGCTTCAGCCACTGCTCCCCCGTGGCCGTCCTTTTGTGCTCAAAGATGGCACTCGCTCTTCTGCCCTTTCTCCAGCTGCCCGCTGCTCACTCAAACTTCTGTTCACATATCTCCTTCACTCTCCGGTCAGCAGCTGGTTCCTGGACATCAGAGCAGCAGGGCCTGGACACCAAGGTGGCAGACACACCTGGAGCGTGTCTGTTTTCTTGGGGGGTCCAGGCTCATCCTACATCTGATTTCCCCTCCCCCAGGACTCTCTCCCCAGCCCCTGTGCTCACTCCTCTGTACTTTCTCCATTACACAGATGCCAGTTGTATTTGTGGGATTTCACTCATTATTAATAAAACCTATATTTATACAGTATGCAGTATGTGAATATGGGTCTGCCACTTGCTGCTGTAGGATAGGTGTGGGTAGGGGATGTCTTCAAAGACTTGGCAAGATGTCTGCCAGCTTTGGGGATCCTGTAGCAGGGGTGTTAAATCTCAGACGTATGTCAAGCTCATGTATGTCTATCTCATGAAACATTTGTGTCACGCTTCCTACCTGATCAAAACGTCAGTGCCAACCCCACACGGGCTCTTGTCACCATGCCTAGTTTTTCAGTTGAGAAAAGGTGACTTGGGCCCTTAGATGGTAGAAATGGAACCTTTGAGGGATGGGGCTGTCGCTCAGTTGATAGAGTGCTTGCCTAGCGTGCCCTGAAGACTCCGTTCAGTGGCCAGCACTGCACACCCCAGATGCAGTGGCCCCCGCTTTATCCCAGCACTTGGGAGGTGGACATAGGAGGACTGGAAGTTCAAAGTCAATCTCAGTTACCTAGGAAGTTCAAGGCCAGCCTGGGCGACATGAGACCCTTCCTAAAGGGGGGTGGAGTGAGCAGTGGAACCCGGAGACCAAAACTTCTGCCACCAGACTCCATTCTCAGCATTGGTCAGGGCTCTTGGTCACAGCTGGGTCTGTAAGCTGTGTGTGGGAACTCATGTCTGTTGCATAGGTCTGTTGACAAAGTGACCCATGACTCTCTCCAGAGGGAAGGAGAGTGCCAGTCAGTGGCTTTCAGGAAGGGCAATGGGCAGCAGAGAAGACCCCAGGCCAGTGGTTCTCAACCTTCCTAACGCTGCGACTCTTTAATACAGTGCCTCATGTTGTGGTGACCTGCAACCATAAAATTATTTCCTTGCTACTTCATAATTGTAATTTTGCTACTGTTATGAGTCATAATGTAAATATCTGATATGCAACCCCAAAGGGGTCATGACCCACAGGTTGAGAATCACTGCCCTAGACCCTCATCTCCCTCCAGGATGGGAGTGGTAGGGACTTCATTGGGCTTTCTCCAATTTTCTCTTTTCCTTTCCCCCTTAATTTCTACTGTATTTTTGTATTTGTTGATTTATTTGGCTGCAATTTGAGTCTAAGATCCTGCACATCCCCGGGCCTTTTAAAACGGTTTTTTTTTTTTTTTTTTTTTTTTTTTTTTTTTTTTTTTTTTTTTTTTTTTTTGAGACAGGGTTTCTCTGTGTAGCTTTGCGCCTTTCCTGGAACTCACTTGGTAGCCCAGGCTGGCCTCGAACTCACAGAGATCCGCCTGGCTCTGCCTCCCGAGTGCTGGGATTAAAGGCGTGCGCCACCACCGCCTGGCTAAAACGGTTTTAAATGTTTTTTTTTTCTTTTTTTTTTTGGTTTTTGTTTTGTTTTGTTTTGTTTTTTTGTTTGTTTGTTTTTTGTTTTTTCAAGACAGGGTTTCTCTGTGTAGTTTTGGTGCCTGTCCTGGATCTCCCTCTGTAGACCAGGCTGGCCTTGAACTCACAGAGATCCGCCTGCCTCTACCTCCCGAGTGCTGGGATTAAAAGTGTGTGTCACTGCCGCCCGGCTGTTTTAAACTTTTAGACAAGGTCTCACATTGCCTGGGTTGGCTTTAAACTCACTCTGTAGCCTAGGCAGGCTTGGGTTTGTAACTCTCCTTCCTCAGCGTCCTAAATGGCTAAGATTACAGGCCTTGGCCTCCAAGGCCTTCTGCTGGTTCTTCTTAAAAATGCAAACTCTTCACTAGGTGGTATGTAATGAGTCTTCTTCTGTCCCACCAGCCAACTCCCGAATAATGACACCGAGACTTTTTCTTTTTTTTTTTAATTTTATGTGCACTGGTGTTTTGCCTGTATGTATGTCCGTGTGAGGGTGTCAGATCTTGGAGTTACAGACAGTTGTGAGCTACCATGTGGGTGCTGGGAATTGAACCCGGGTCTTCTGGAAGAACAGTCAGTGCTCTTAACCGCTGAGCCATCTCTCCAGCCCCGAGACTTTTTATTAATTATGAAAGCTCGGCCCATAGCTCTTATAACTTAAATTAACCCCTTTATATTAGCCTACATTCTATCACGTGGCATTACCTCTCTTTCATCTTGCACCCCCTGTTTCCTCTCTGTGTCTCCCGGAGTCTACTGAGCACCTCGATTCCTCCTCCTCTTCCTCTCTCTCCCCAGAAACGCCGACTATACCTCCTGCCTAGCTATTGACCATTCAGCTTTCTATTACACCAATCATAGTGATATATCTTCACACAGTGTACAGATATCCCACAACAGTGGTGGTGGTGGCGGCGCACGCCTTTAGTCCCAGCACTCGGGAGGCAGAGGCAGGCGGATCTCTGTGAATTCGAAGCCAGCCTGGTCTACAGAGTGAGATCCAGGACAGCCAGGGCTACACAGGGAAATACTGTTCTGACAAAAAAAAAAAAAAAAAAAGTAAATCCTTTCCCCACCCCATACTAAACACACTCTCACTGAGCTACACTCCCAGCCCCAAAAACAAATAGTTCTGAAATCATTAAACACCTTTGGTTTGAAGTTCCACAGAGAAGAGAGAGGGCAAACAGTCCATCTGAAGCCACGTTACCTGTCAGGCACTGAGAAGACTTGCAAAATGGTTCACAAATTCACAAAGAGAGCTCCTTTGATTCCCACAGCAACCCTCCCCCCCCCCCCCCCCCCCCGCCCCAAGGTGGGGTAAGAGCAGCGCTGCCATCTCCATTTACAGCGAAGGGACCTGAAGCAGGCAGGAGTGACAGGCAAGCTCTCCAGACACTGTCACTCACCTGCTCCGCCTCCCCCTGGTTCCAGCAACCAGCCCATCCAGGTCCGTCTGGAAATGGGTCCTCTCTCCCCTGTCCGGCTGCTGGGACTCAGAGACTGTGTTCTCACTGTGCGGGCCTCTCTGTGGCTGGAGGGCAGAGTTGATCCAATGGTCTTCTGTGCCATGGCTCTTGGAGCATCTGGTGCCGCATACTGAGGCCAGACGACAGAGGCCATGCCTGCAGCATGACTCACAGGCCTTCTGTCTGCAGAGGCCAGCCGAAATACATGTTATTAATAAAACCCACACTGTTGTCATACCCATGGGGGGTGGGGTGGGGTGGGGGAGAAATAGCTTGCTCTGAGCAATGGCCAATAATTGTAGCCAGGTGACAGTTGGCTTCCCATGGCTAGGTAAGTAAAGTAAAGCTAGAGAAGCCCCCCAGGCCCTTAAATGTTACCCCTGAGACTGTATCCATGGAGATGTTCAGCCTCATTTAATTCCTTTGGAAGAATTTCTTTTTATTGTTTTAATTTTAAAAATGTGTGTGAGTGACGCCGGGCGGTGGTGGCGCACGCCTTTAATCCCAGCACTCGGGAGGCAGAGCCAGGCGGATCTCTGTGAGTTCGAGGCCAGCCTGGGCTACCAAGTGAGTTCCAGGAAAGGCGCAAAGCTACACAGAGAGAAACCCTGTCTCGAAAAACTAAAAAAAAAAAAAAAAAAAAAAAAAAAAAAAAAGTGTGTGGGTGTTTTTTTGCATGTATATCTGTGCACCACATAAATGCAGTACCCAAAGAGGCCAAAAGAGGGCGTCAGATGCACTGAGACTGGGGTTACAGGTGCTTGTGAGCTGTCATGTAGGTGATGGGAGTTGAAGACAGGTCCTCTGGAAGAACAGCCAGTGCTCTTAACTGCTGAGCCATCTCTCCAATCTTAGAAGAACTTCTTTTCAAATGCAAATATGCCATTTTCCATGCCGCTCACTATGCCTTTCTGACCCATTTGTTTTTGTTTTTCGAGACGGTTTCTCTGTGTAACAGTCCTGGCTGTCCTGGAACTCACTCTGTAGACCAGGCTGGCCTCGAACTCACCAAGATCCTCCTGCCTCTGCCTCCCGAGTGCTGGGACTAAAGGCGTGCGCCACCACCGCCTGACTCTGATGTACTTTTTAGCGTCCAGCTCAAATGTCACAGTCTCTGCTAGAAGCAGGTAGTAACTTCCTCTTCTAGGCTTTCCTAATTAATGTTTTGCCTCTGTCTCTGAAGAACGTTCACTGTCAGCATGGTGGGTTCCCGCACGACTTGTTCTGGTTAGCAGCCCAGGGTGAGTACTGGCCCGACACCACACACAGAATGAATGGACAATTGCCTAGATGAAATAATCACCATTGTCTTCTGTTCCAATGAAGGGTAGACACAAAAGCCTCTTCCCAGCCCTGCCCCGAGGAACCTCTCTCGAGTTCTCTTCTTTCATGTCTGTTCCCTCCCTGCACATCGTATACCCATGTTTGCATGCGGAGGCGTTCCTTGGCTGAAGGGGATGGGTGGCTCTGCCATGCCGGTTACGTGAACCTTGGATGTTCCTTGAATGGAAGGAATAAGGGTGGGGGTTTTTAGGACCCGGAAGTCCCAGGGCTAAACCATGACTGGATGGATGTCAGACAGGAAGAGCAGGTTGGAGTAGGAACTGTTTATCAGTCCCCAGTCTTCCTTCCTGGCCAAAGTGAACAGAGGCCCCCCTAGAGGTCTTGGGGACTGCATGACCCAGAAGGGAAGACCCGAGAAAGGCTTAGTCTTGTGCCTGGAGGTAAGCTACGGCTGTGACCAGGAAGAGAGGTCAGGAGGCCCTGGGGATGAATATCTGAGTGAGGAAGGCTTACACTTGTTCCGACTCATCTACTTCCAACTGGGACAACCTGCGCCAGTCATGTCACCCTTCTGCGCTTCATCTGCAGTTTTCATCTGTAAAATGGGCGTTATCAACAACTCCAGACTGGGAGGTGGATATGAGGTCATCAGCGGGGCCTGATGCTTGGGAACCTGCAGGGGGCAGTACGGGAACCCTGGTCCCAGGAGGGCCGGGTGGGGCCGGTCCTCGCCCCGCGCCGGCTCCTCGGGTGCCCTTCGGCGGGTCTCCGCTCTGTGCGCGCTTCGGTGCCCAGGCCGGGCGGGGTGCCAGAGTGGGCCGGGCTGCGCGCTGGCTGGCTGGCGGAGGCGGGCTAGACGCGCCGTGCCGAGAGAACCAGGGACGCTGGGAGCCAGCGGGAGACGCCGGCTTCCACCGCTCCGGGCCGCGGCGACGGGCACCAGGGCCTGGGCAGCCTGGGTAAAGGCCTAGCTGGCTCGATCACTCCTCCGGTCCCCGCTTGGGCGGCTGCGATGAGCCCCGGAAGCAAGAGTCGGGGTGCTGGGTCACGGGAGCGGGCAAGTGGCATTTGGGAGTTCTGCCGGAGCTTGGGCGCTCGCTGATTGTGGGCCTGCTGGCAGCTTCACTTTGCTCCCCGAAGCCAAGTGGAAGAGGAAGAGCTGTTGGTGGGGAAGCTCTGGGCCTTCTTGTCGCACACTCCTTCTTTTGATGACAACTGTTTGATTAGAGAATTATCCTAAACCCTGTGTGTCTTATCTTGACTCAGTGGACCTGGAGCTGATGCCAGTCCTGAGATTTGCCGGGTTTTCAGGACCTTTCTCTAACTCTGGGACTCCTGTCCCTAGCCCAGTCAACACCCTAGCCAGCTCCTGCTACGGCTACCCCTGCCAAAGCAGGTTGTTCAATGCAGCCACTTCCCAAGTTTGCCCCCTCTTTCAACCGCAGTGTCAGTGAGGGAGGCCACGACAGAGTAGGGGCACAGGCATGTCAAGGAGCGGAGGGGGACCGAAGATACTCAGAGAGAGTACCTTGGGCAGAATCTTCAAGAGTGTCTGGGATTCTGATAACGGAGACGCTAAGCAAAATGTATGAACTAAGTTAGGAAGGTCAGAGCAAGAATCCTGTCGTCCTGGAGGACGAACAAGGAGAGGGCTGGGGGCAAACCTACAACCTGGGGATTGTAGCTGTTAAGTAGCATACGTGTGGGGAGTTGATATTTGCAGGGAATGCGGGGTTGGAATAGGCCAAGAGTGAAGGCACAGAGGTCTTGAGGAAGTGGGGTCCTGTGAGGTCCGGAGGAATCTGAGTAAGTTCTGAGATGAAGAAGTTGAGGGGCTGGCACACAGCAGTAGGGAGGGATCTGCAGGGCTATCTCCTACCCGAAGGGGAAGAGGGGCAAGGGTTTGAATAAAAAGCCAGGGAATACAGTGTGAATCCAGGGTTTGGAGGAGCTCTGTAGTAAAGTAACCGGAGGAGGGGGGGCTGACGAGGCCAGGTTGGCCCGGGTGAAGTGGGAGGCAGAGGCAGCACATCCTTATGTCAAGCCGGAAGTTCATTCACACATTCATTTATTATTTATGCCAGCCTTAAAGGCAGCTTACATAAAAGTCAGAGGATAAAGTGACAAAACCATTAAAACTCAGCTAAGGGATCTGATGGCTGGGACACAAAGGCAGAAGGAAGTGAATAATGATGACTGCGAGAAAATCTAGGCTCAGAAAAGGCGCTGGAAGTGAGCACAGGTCTCCCATCTGAGCTTGCTGGCAGGCAAGCGAAATAAAACCTAAAAGCAGATGATTGGGCTGGAACTCTGGACAAAGGCAACTGTGAAGCCTCAGCGGGGAGGCAGGAGTTGGTAGGAGATGAAACGGAATCATTCAGGCTGGGATTATCCTTGCTGAGGAGAGCTAGAAGCCAGGCTTCAGACACATGCCGATATCTGAGGACAGGCTCAGCCTCCCTTGGGAGAGGGTCCCTTCTTAGATGCTAAGGGTAAGGGTTGGAGAGGGAGGGAGTGTGTGTGTGTGTGTGTGTGTGTGTGTGTGTGTGTGTGTGTGTGTGTGTGAGATGTGGGATGTTTGAGGGGCCACCTAGTGGTGATGGCCATATACTCATACTATTGTTTTGTTTTTCAATTTACATTATTGGTTTTTTTGTTTGTTCTTACATTTTTCTTTCTTTCTTTCTCTTTCTTCTTCTTCTTCCTTCCTTTTGGTTTTCGAGACAGGGTTTCTCTGTGAAACAGTCCTGGAACTCACTCTGTAGACCAGACTGACCTTGAACTCACAGAGATCCTCCTAAGTGCTGGGATTAAAGACGTGCACCACCACCTCCTGGCAAGTTTTTCTTTTATACATTTATTTATTTGTTTATTGTGGGGGTGTAGAAACAAAGGTCAGAGGACAACTTTCAGGGGTAGTTCTCTACTTCCACCCAGAGGGTTCCTGGAATTGAACTCAGGTCCTCAGGCTTGCTAGCAGGAGCCTTTACTCACTGAACCATCTTGCCAGACCCCTTCACAACATTCTTTTTTCAGGGGAACAGGAAAGAAGGCGCTTCTAATTGTTCCAGGCTCTGACTTTCCTAGGATGAGGTGGGGCTGCCATTTGTCCAGGACCTCTTGGGGCTCAGGTCTGGGAAGAACACCCCCGCTATCAGGTAAGCAGGAAGCTCGGGTTTGTTTTGACCCCTCCTTTCTGCTTTGTAGGTCCAGATGGTACTTCTAAAAAAGCAGGGACCCAGACATGAGGTGAACTAGTCTCAGCTCTGCGGTACCATAGCTGGTGTCCTTGGGCATGCCACCTCACCTCCCAGAGCCTCTTTTTCCCCGTCTTAAGACAAAGAAGCTGAGCAGGCCCCTTCTAGCTATATCAGTCTGGTTTTTCATCCAAGACATTAGCTGCGTGTTGGCTGTGTACCAGACTGTGGGTTAGGTTCTTGGTATATAATTTGTGAATAAAACCAGATGTGAGCCTTGCGCTCATAGAGGGGAAATGGATGATAATCAAATAATCATATGGCTAAAGAGAAGATTATGTAATAACTGCTATTTAGGATAGCACATGCTACTATAAGAGTAAATAGGAGTGGGGTTTGATGTCAATGTCGGGGTGTGTATTAGTGGGGAGATGTGGATGGGATCTGCAGATGCTGCCTCTTTCTTCTTTCTGTAGATGAGCAGATTTCCTTCCTGACCCACTGGAGTTGGCTGTTTAAAGGGGTGCATCACCTTGGGCCCCCTAGGTGAGAGCTGGATATATCGTGCCTCAGAACACAGATGGACATAGCTCAGGAGATGGGAATGGTCAGAATGTGCTAGTGTGACCCCCTGGGAGAGGGGGTGGGAAGGTAAGGAGGCAACTTCCAGGGATCTAGAGGAAGTTGGCCCAGGTCATGGAGGTACATAGAATAATGAGAAGTGGGACAGATCTAGCAGAGGCCAGTCTGAGTCCCAGGAGGCAGCAATTAGGGCTGGAAGGGCCAGGCCTTGATCCTTGGGAACGGTAAGAGTTCGGGTCTCATCTTAGAAAATGCAGACTGGACTGGACTGAGCCCATGCCAGGGTTGAGCTCAGTTCTAAACCCCAGATCATCCTATGTCTTTGCTCGCAGGACCTTTATCCGTCACCATGGAAACTCAGCAGACAGTGTTCCCCCACCAGGGAGGCATGGACAGCTGTTCAGGAGCATCTCTGCTACTGGTAAAGGAGGGGTGTGGAGAGGAGAGGGAGGATACACAGGGGATCCACTGCTGTCATCTACTGGTGGCCCCTCCCTCCGTGGTCCCTTCCTCCCATCATCTGTGCATCACTGACGTTGTGCACATGGACCATACACAAAGCACTTACAGAGACACTCTCTACCTTCAGCTCGGGTCAAGAAAGTCAGGAAGCCAGTCAGCCCAGGCTCTGCATAATTCATTCAGAGGCCCCCTATTTTCTGTCATGGGGCTTATAAACCTTCCGAGTCATCTCTTGGTTAAGGGAGTTCTATGGGCCCACGCCACAGTGGGCTCCTGTATCTCTGCGTTGACTCCCTACCCTGACCTACAGCCACCCTGGCTGGCCCGGAGAGCTAGCATCTCCAGTCCCTTGCCTTGACCCATGTCCTTTGCTTTCTCATCCAGAAGCTCTCCAAAGGCATCGCCGGAACCTCATGGAGTGGTTTAGTCGGCTGCCCAGAGAGGAGCGTCAGTTTGGACCAACCTTTGCTCTAGACACCGTCCATGTTGACCCTGTGATCCGCGAGAGCACCCCAGATGAGCTGCTTCGCCCGTCCGCAGAGCTGGACACAGGGCACCAACGACCCCAGGCTGGGCTGCCCCCACTGGCCCTGTCTCAGCTCTTTGACCCAGATGCCTGTGGGCGGAATGTGCAGACCGTGGTGCTGTATGGGACCGTGGGTACCGGCAAGAGCACATTGGTACGCAAGATGGTCCTGGACTGGTGTTACGGGAGGCTGCCGGCCTTTGAGTTGCTCATCCCCTTCTCCTGTGAGGATTTGTCATCCCTGGGCTCCACCCCAGCTTCCTTGTGCCAACTTGTGACCCAGCGTTACACACCCCTGAAGGAGGTGTTGCCGCTGATGACCGCTGCCGGATCCCGCCTGCTCTTTGTGCTCCATGGCTTGGAGCGTCTCAACCTTGACTTCCGGCTAGCAGGCACAGGGCTTTGTAATGACCCAGAGGAACCCGGGGCACCAGCTGCCATCATGGTCAACCTGCTGCGCAAGTACATGCTTCCTGAGGTGGGTCGCCCCTTAACCTGCTCCATAGGGAAGTTTATGTTCTTGGCCTACGTAGTTGTTGTATAGGATGTACCTAGGTTAGTTCATCCCTGGCCCCTCCCCTTCCTAAATGGGTGACCCTGAGCAAGTCACTTACCTTCCCAAACTTCTGTCTCCTTCTGTCCTTGTTCTACGTGGGTTAAATGAGTAGGTAATCAGTACTGATATTAATACTTTTTTGGGAAAGGTTCTCACTGTGTAACTCTGGCTGGCCTGGCACTCACTATCTATATCAGGCTGACCTTGAACTCACAGAGATCTATCTGTCTCTGCCTCCCGAGTGCCTTTCTTTTCCTTTTTTGGTTTTTCAAGACAGGGTTTCTCTGTGTTACAGTTCTGGCTGTCCTGGAACTCACTTTGTAGACCAGGCTGGCCTTGAACTCACAGAGATCCTCGTGCCTCTGTCTCCCGAGAGCTGGGATTAAAGGCATGCGCTACCACCACCTGGCTGACAATCAGGTTTCTTGAGACATAGAAGTTTCTCTCTTAACCTTTAACCATATCCTTCCCAGGCCAGCATTCTGGTAACCACCCGGCCCTCTGCCATTGGCCGTATCCCTAGCAAGTATGTGGGCCGCTATGGTGAGATCTGTGGCTTCTCTGATACCAACCTACAGAAGCTCTACTTCCAGCTCCGCCTTAACCAGCCCGATTGTGGATATGGTGCAGGGGGTGCAGGTGTCTCAGCCACACCAGCTCAGCGGGACAACCTGATTCAGATGTTGTCCAGAAACCTGGAGGGGCACCATCAGATTGCTGCTGCCTGCTTCCTGCCTTCCTATTGCTGGCTTGTCTGTGCAACCTTGCACTTCCTCCATGCTCCCACACCTGCTGGCCAGACCCTGACAAGCATCTATACCAGCTTCCTGCGTCTGAACTTTAGTGGGGAAACACTGGACAGCACCCATCCCTCCAATTTATCCCTGATGGCCTATGCAGCCCGAACTATGGGCAAGTTGGCCTATGAGGGGGTGTCATCCCGAAAGACCTACTTCTCTGAAGAGGATGTCCGTGGCTGCCTGGAAGCCGGTATCAAGACAGAGGAGGAAATTCAGCTGCTGCAGATTTTCCGACGGGACGCCCTGAGGTTTTTCCTGGCCCCGTGTGTGGAACCAGGACACCTGGGTACCTTCGTATTCACGGTGCCTGCTATGCAGGAGTACCTGGCTGCCCTCTACATCGTGCTGGGCTTACGAAAGACGGCCCTGCAGCGAGTGGGCAAAGAAGTGGTCGAGTTTGTGGGCCGTGTTGGGGAGGATGTCAGCCTGGTACTGGGCATCGTGGCCAAGCTGCTGCCCCTGCGGATTCTGCCTCTGCTATTCAACTTGCTCAAGGTAAAGGTCCCTGGCCCTAAACACACACACACTCCTTCCTCCCATGATTCCAGACTGCCTCATGATCAGTGTGCACTTCTTGCTCTTCTCCCAGGGGGAGAGGCGCCTCTTGCACACATAGGAATCTTCTGGAAATTTGGCTTTTAGTGGAATTGAGGTCTAATGAATGTGGAGAAAGAAGCCACAGGAAGGCTTGGGGGATAAAAGGGGGATTGAGGTTACAGGGACTTTTGAAACAATCCTACATGGATTCCTAACAAGGATTTCTTTTTATTATTATTATTTTTTTTCTTTTTCCTGCTGCTGAGAAGCAGGCTGGGTCATTGCAATCTAGTTTGCAGGCCCAGAAACAACTTTTTTCTTTTCTTTTCTTTTTGTGGTGCTGGAGAGTGAACCCATAGTCTTGCACATGCTAGGCAAATGTTCTTCCACCGAGCTACATCCCCAGTAACCCTAGGCCCAGAAACTCAATTGTGTCTGCTCCTTCAGAGGCGATTAGGCCCCAGGAGCAATGACTCATCCTAACTCAATCACTGGAGACAGGTTGTAAGGCAGACGCCATTTATTCATTTGTACTGGGAGGATGGATGACATAGGTAATTGGTTTAGGACAGTCCATCCTGGGTGCAGGTCCACCAGCCAACAGGCCTGAGGGCGATGCTGTGAGCTGGGTGGATGTGGGATGTTCCTGGGGGATGGAGGGAGTCAGTCTTGCTGATGTCTGCCGGATGCTTCACTGCTTCTCTTTCTGTTTGCAAATCAGCCCAAGAGGTCTGGAGGTGAAACACTGCCCCAATCTCTTTTTATATCTTGAAGAAACTGGGCTGGACAGATGGCTCAATGGCTAAAATGCTTGCAGTGAGCATGAGGATTCAGTTTGGATCTCCAGAACCCATGAGAATGCTGAATGATTGTGGTGGGCTACCCATAATTCCACCTCAGAAGGCTAAAACACAGGATCCCTAGAGCAAGCTGGATAGTGAGCGCTCAGTCTGATTGAGAGACTTTGCCCCAAGGAATAAGGTGAAAGGGTGATTGAGGATGATTCCTGGGATCAATTGCAGGCTTCTGCACGCACACACACACACACACACACACACACACACACACGCACACGCACACGCACACGCACACGCACACGCACACGCACACGCACACGCACTCTCACACTACTTCTCTTCTTTCTGATCTGGGAGTTGGGTCCAGAGCCCTACACATGTCTGGCAATGCTCTACCACTGAACTACATCCTCAGCCCTCTTCATGATGATCCCATTGATTCAGCTTCACAAAATGGTATTTTCTGGTCTTGTTCCCAGATTAGTATTGAGTACTATCACTTCAGTGGCAAGAACCTGACATTTGAAAAATGAACAATAAGCCGGGCAGTGGTGGCGCACACCTTTAATCCCAGCACTCGGGAGGCAGAGGCAGGAGGATCTCTGAGTTTGAGGCCAGCCTGGTCTATAGAGTGAGTTCTAGGACAGCCAGGACTACACAGAGAAACTCTGTCCTGAAAACCCCCCAAAACAAAAAACAAACAAAAAAAGAAAGAAAAAAAAAGGGGGGGGGAAATGAACACTAATGGAGACGTCAGAGAAGGCGCTATCAAACAACCTCATGTGTCTTTGCAAGGATGGAAGATGACATAGCAGACCTCCCCACATGTAACTCATTTCTTTGCCAAATATTTCAGTACTTGCCGCGCACCGGGCGATGTGTTAGGTTTGTTGGAGCGATCGGTTAATGACTCTGCAGGTTCTTGCCTCTTCTGGTTTTAGACAGAAGTCAGCATGTCTACACAATGGAAAATGATAACTGCCGATAAGAAAAGTTCTGATGTTCTAAGAGAGAGATGTACCTGGTGTGAGCAGTCAGGAAAGCCTTCTGGAAGAGCATTTAAACTGATTTCTGTAGGATGAGCCAAGAGGACAATTGGGGTGGCAGGTAGCAAGCAGCATCATGGAGGCTCTGCAAAAGGGGGAGCCTCAGCACTGTGAGGAAGGGAAGAAAAGTTGAAAGGGAGGGAGCACAGGAGCAGGGGTGGAGGCTTCGGATGAGGGCACTGGGGTTGGCAGGGCCTGTCACACAGGACCACGGAGCAGCAGGCGCCACATCCGTCATGGCTGCTGGGGTGATCAGGACGTTGAAAGTGTTGATATATTTATAACACCCAGCCTGGTCTCCAACCGAGTGGCTGAAAGTCAGCCCCATGCATCTGCTGTCTGTGCATGCATCCTACTGCAGATTGCAGATGTTAGAACCAGATGTAGTGGCGTGTGTTTGTAATCCTAGCCCTTGGGAGGTGGAGGCAGGGGGATCAGGAGTTCAAAGTCATCTTCAGCTGGATAGACATTCCAGGTCAACCCTGGGACACAAGACCCATCTCAAGAAGAAGACAAGAAGAAGATGAGGAAGAGGAAGAAGAGGAGGAAGAACAAGGGCAAGAAAATACATGACCAACAGGGCTAGTGGCACCTGCCTCTAATCTCAGGACCCTGGACGTTAAATCAGGAGGACCTTGAGGTCAAGGCTAGTGTGGACTCCAACAGTAAGAGCCTGTCTTTGTTTTTGTTTTTGTCGAGACAGTATTTCTCTGAGTAGCCCTGGCTCTCCTGGAACTCACTCTGTAGACCAGACTGGCCTCGAACTCAGAGATCCACTTGCCTCTGCCTTCTGAGTGCTGAGATTAAAGGCATGCGCCACCACCACCTGGCAAGAGCCTGTCTTTAAAAAAAAGAAAAAGAAAAAGAAAAAGATAGAGGAAAACATTTGAAAAAAGGTTATAGAGAGCTGTAGAGATGGCTCAGAAGTTAAGAGATCCTTTTGCCCTTGCAGAGGACCTGAGTTCAGTTCCCAGCAACCATGGTGAGTGGCTCACAACCATCTATAACTCCAGCTCTGGGGACGCCCAACCCCCTCTGGCCCCTTCAGGAGCCTGCATCCATGTGCACACACCTACATGCAAACATACAATTAAAAATAAAATGAATCTTTAAAAGCAATGCAAGGGACTAGGCAGATGGCTCAGTGGTTAAGAGCACTTGTTCTTACATATTCCGTTTCCAGCACCCACGTGGTAGCTCACAACCATCCATAACTCCAGTTCCAGAGGATCCAATGTCCTCTTCTGACCTCTACAGGCACCAGACATGCACATGGTGCACATACATACCTGCAGACGAAACACCCATGCACATAAAATAAAAAATAAAATAATTTTATTTATTTATTTATTTATTTTGGTTTTTCGAGACAGGGTTTCTCTGTGTAGCTTTGTGCCTTTCCTGGATCTCGCTCTGTAGACCAGGCTGGCCTCAAACTCACAGAGATCCACCTGGCTCTGCCTCCCGAGTGCTGGGATTAAAGGCGTGCGCCACCACCGCCCGGCAAAATAAAATAATTTTAAATAATGCAGCTGGGGGCTGTGGCTCCATAATTGAGCATGTGCTTAACATGTGTGAAGCCTTGGGCTCAATCCTCAGCACTGCCCACACAAAAAAGTATCTGTCTTAAACACATATAGGGTTTTTTTCTCAACACAATATAGTACTGTTTATCTAGCATAAGTAACTACCACATAACCATTCTGTACTTAGCATTTACATTGTATTGTGTTGTAAATAGTCCAGAGATTCTTTAGTATACACTTAGGTGTGCATAGACTGTATACAAGCACTCATTTTACATAAGGGACTTGAGCATCCAGGCATATCTGATATCCACAAGGGATCCAGAACTGGCCACCTGTGGAGGGACAACTGTGTGTATATTTCTTCCTCCCCACCACCTCCTGGACTAGAAAATGCTTGGGGAGAAGAAAGAGGTCCCTAACATCTGGAGTGCATGAAGCAAGTGTTTGAGAGATGACCCTAGAAAAGCCAATTTGGGGCCAGATTATGAGAAGTTTCCTATTCCCGGCTAAATGTGTGGAGTTTGCTTCACAAGCAGTAGGGAGCCAAAGAGGGTGTCTCACCAAGGAGGAGTAGCGGGATCTGGCGAACGGTGTTGTGAGTTCAAGGGGAGATCCCAAGTAGGGAGAGCGGTTATCTTGAACTGAGCCTTGAAGGCTGATTGGATGTGTGGAAGGCCACACCCCGCCCCCCCATGCTTCTTTTCCAGGTGGTCCCACGAGTGTTTGGGCGCATGGTGAGTAAGAGTCGGGAGGCGGTGGCCCAGGCCATGGTGCTGGAGATGTTCCGGGAGGAGGACTACTACAACGACGATGTTCTGGATCAGATGGGTGCCAGCATCCTGGGTGTGGAGGGCCCCCGGCGTCACCCAGACGAACCCCCTGAGGATGAAGTCTTTGAGCTTTTCCCCATGTTCATGGGGGGACTTCTCTCTGCCCACAACCGGGCGGTGCTGGCTCAGCTTGGCTGCCCCATCAAGAACCTGGATGCCCTGGAAAACGCCCAGGCCATCAAGAAGAAACTGGAGAAGCTGGGTCGGCAGGTGCTGCCCCCCTCAGAGCTGCTTGACCATCTCTTCTTCCACTATGAGTTCCAGAACCAGCGCTTCTCGGCCGAGGTGCTCCGCTCCCTGCGCCAGCTCAATTTAGCCGGTGTGCGCATGACACCCCTCAAGTGCACCGTGGTAGCCGCTGTACTAGGAAGTGGAAAGCACCCTCTGGATGAGGTGAACTTGGCTTCCTGTCAGCTGGATCCTGCTGGGCTACACACTCTCATGCCTGTCTTCCTGCGTGCCCGGAAACTGGGGTGAGGACTAATCCTTAGGTGCAGGCATGAAGGGAAGAGAGGGTTGGATAGGAAGCGGGGAAGAGAAGGTGCCAGAGGCCAAAGGAGTGAGTGAAGGGCCAGGGGAAGTGTAGGAGTCTGCTTTCTGTTGCTACTATAACAGAAAGCTAAGCCTAATCCCAGAATTCAAAAGACGGAGGCAGGAGGAGTGCTGTGAGTTTGAGTTCAGCTTGAGCTACACTGTCAGTTCCCTGGGCTAAATAAGACCTTGTCTTATCTCTTGGGGCTGGAGAGATGGCTCAGTGGTTAAGAGCACTGGCTGCTCTTCCAGAGGTCCTGAGTTCAATTCCCAGCAACTACATGGTGGCCCTCTTCTGGTGTAAAGGTGTATATGCAGATAGAGCACTCATACATAAAATAAATAAATCTTAAGAAGGAGACCTTGTCTTAATAAGAAAGAGAGGGAGAGAAGGAAATAGCTGTGTGTAGAGAAGGCCAGGCACGTGGATAAACCTTGTCTAACAACAACCCACTCTGGTGGGAACCAAAACCCTCCAAGTCCAGCTAATCCACTCCAAGTGCAGACCCCCTACTGATCCTCAGTCAGGCTTCATCTATCAAGGCTCGACCTTGCTACAATACAACCGCAAACCTCCAACTCATGTCCCTTGGCACAGCAGACCACAGCTGGGTGGGATGGAGAAGGTGTGGGCAGAGGTGACGGGAGCAGCGTGAGGGAAGAAAAGTGGAGCTGGCAGGAAGCAGGCTGGTGAGGAAGGGGCACAGTCCACAGGAAGACTCCATGCTGATCTGCTTTCTTGGTCTCTCCCCTCCGGCCACCTTCTGCTCCAGGTTGCAACTCAACAACCTGGGCCCCGAGGCTTGCAGGGACCTCCGAGACCTGCTGCTACACAACCAGTGCCAGATCACCACGCTGCGGTGAGTGTCAGTGGCCGGATGGAGGCTCTGGCTCTTCCCATGGCCTCCGACATGGTGAGCACCTTGCCTCACAAACATGGCCGGCACAGGCCTGCCCTGGCTCTTGAAAAGAGGTTGTCTGGGCCCTGGCTGGCTTCCTGCCCAGGTCCATTACAAGCATCAGAAAGGAGCAAGGTGGAGACAGATGCCCTCAACCCCAGCAGTCAGGAGGCAGAGACAGGCAGATCTCTGAGTTCAAGGCCAGCCTGGTCTACAGAGCAAGTTCCTGCAGGGTCTACAGGACAGACAGGGCTACACAGAGAAATTCTGTCCCCCCCCCAAAAAAAAAACAAACAAAAAATAATGCAAGGAAGACACCAGGAGTGGGTGCTAAGAAAGCCTTTCTCCTGGCTAATATTAGCCTGGGGGACAGGAAAGCTGCAGTAATTCCTGGGCCAGTTGCCTGGCAACAGAGCCACTGTTCCCTGCAGACCCACTATAATGCTGGATACTCTCTAGTTGCTCCAAGGTGCTGGCTGATTTCCTAGGAACCCAGATGCCTGGGGGTCCTGGTTTCTGATTAGAATCAGAAGTGAAGGAGGAAGAGGAAAGGGGGCTGAAGGGGACTCCTGATGAGATGGCTCAGGAGGTAGAGGTGGTCGCTGCCAAGCCTGACAAACTGAGTTTAATCCCCAGGACCCACAAGTTGGTTTGAAGGAAAGAGCTGGTTCTCACAAGTTGTCCTCTGACCTCCATAGCCTCCTCCCTCACCTCACCCCCCACAGGCACACATGCACAAAATAAGTAAAAATAAATAAATAAAAAATAAAAATAAAAAGGAGGGGCAGGGAGAGTCAGGAAGCAAGAGAAATAGAAAGGAGAGGGAAGAGAAACCTGCTTCCCCTCACTCCCCGTCCTGGGCAGGGGCCACTCCTCATTTCACTGTCCCTTCTCCTGGGCCTCATTTCTGTGTTCAGGCTGGCCTCCAACCCAGACAGACGTGCCCCCTTTGGCCAAAATCCCAACACTCAGCTTGGGCACCTCCAATGCTCCGCCCGTCCCCCCACCACTGGCCTTGCTTGTCGCCCTTAGGCTGTCCAACAACCCACTGACAGCAGCAGGCGTGGCCTCACTGATGGAGGGGCTGGCAGGGAACACCTCGCTGACACACCTGTCCCTGCTGCACACCGACCTTGGAGACGAGGGGCTGGAGCTGCTGGCTGCCCAGCTGGACCGCAACAGGCAGCTGCAGGAACTGAACGTGGCCTACAACGGTGCTGGTGATGCAGCAGCCCTGGCCTTGGCCAAGGCTGCTCGGGAGCACCCTTCTCTGGAGCTGCTGCAGTAAGTCCCGGACTGATCTCACCCCCACCCAGGCCCCAACCCCGCTTTTTCTGTCTCTTCAGTATGTTCTTCCCACCCAGGGGGGGCTCTGGACCTGAGCCTGCTGTCTGTGTTCCCTTTCTTATCCTGGTTTACCCAGTGCTGAGCCAACCCAAGTCCTCTGTCCCTTAACCTGCTCTGATTCCCTACCACCATTTCTCCTAGGGACGCTGTCCCTGATCACACTAAATGTTTCCATTGGCTTCTACCTCCATCTCTGGCTTATTGCAGATTCTTTTTGGGATGCTAGAGAGTGAACCCAGGGCTTTGTGCATGCTAAGCACTCTACCAGCTGAGCTACATCCCCATCTCTTATTACAGACACTTGGCCCCTCCCACCCAGCAGCCTGAAGGGAGTTACAAGGCTTTCTGGCTCTCTGCCTCTCTGCCTTGGGCCTTCTCAAAATGACATCCTTCCATCTCTTTCCCGACAGCCTCTACTTCAATGAGCTGAGTTCAGAGGGCCGCCAGGTCCTGCGGGACTTGGGGGGCTCTGGTGAAGGAGGTGCCCGGGTTGTAGCCTCACTGACAGAAGGAGCAGCGGTGTCTGAATACTGGTCAGTGATCCTTAGTGAAGTCCAGCGCAACCTCAACAGCTGGGACCCGGCTCGGGTCCAGAGCCATCTCAAGCTGCTGCTTCGGGATCTGGAAGATAGCCGAGGCGCCACCCTGAATCCTTGGCGCAAGGCTCAGCTGCTTCGAGTGGAGAGCGAGGTCAAGACCCTTCTGGAGCAGCTGGGAGGCTCTGGGTGCTGAGACAGTGACAGCTGTGACCTAGCTGTGGGACCACTGGCCCCCAAACCCTTCCCTTTATGGCTTGCTGGCATTCACAACTCCTTCCAGAAAGATC
The DNA here is from genome assembly GCF_949786415.1 of Peromyscus eremicus. NCBI lineage: Eukaryota > Metazoa > Chordata > Mammalia > Rodentia > Cricetidae > Peromyscus > Peromyscus eremicus. The sequence goes on along the minus strand of NC_081422.1, from coordinate 38,606,816 downwards.
TGCAGTCAAAGCAATGGGCACAACTGTGCTGCTCCGGCCCACGACAAGTCCAGCGAGGACCCCAAGCTAGACTTCCCAAGGTCAAATAGAGTGAGCTGATGCTTGGATATGGAGGATGTCACCTCTTCTTTTGCCTAGAAGGACTAAGAAGACTATGACATACGTGTGACAAATTGCCCTGTGGCCCCACCACTGACCTTGCCTCTCCCTCCTCTGATTGTGTTACCAAGGGGCACACCTCTCATGTGTGCCGTGTTGGGGGTTCTGCCATCCAGCAGATGTACTGGATGGCTTCCCGTTCCTGCCTTATGCTCACCTCTGGACACAAAATGCCCTCACGTGGTGCTTTTCCCAGCCTCATGTCCCCTCAGGGGCACAGGTATCAATGGCTCCAAGGCCACTAGGATAAGTGTGCCCACCTTGCTGCTATTAAAAAGCTGTGTGTCTTCCACTCCCTGCGGTCTCCTCTTCCTTGCCCGGTGATTCCAAGAAAGGGTTAGTTTGGTTTACCTTCTACTGAGGATAGTTCCTGGCCACTAGACTCAGAGGCAGTAGAATTGCTGGATTTTTAGTATAGATGCCTGGGCTCTGGCAGCCCTAACAAGCTGAGCTTTGCCGCTAATCCTCAATAAACTGTTTAAAAAGAGAATAGTGAAAACGCAGGGAAAGGCTGGAGAGATGGTTCAGCAGGTTTAGAACTGTCGCTGTTGAATTCCCAGCAACCACATGGTGGGGGAGCTCACAACTACTTGTAACTCCAGCTCCAGGGGGTCCCCCCTCCTGACCTCCGTGGGTGACACACACACTCTCTCCCTCTCTTACATCACACATGAATAAACATACCACACATACACACACACACACACACACACACACAAATTTTTTTGAGACAGGGTTTCTGTTGTTTGTTTTTGCTCTTTGGGGGGCCTGCCACCCAGCTCCCAAATAAATGACACATGGAGACTTATTCTTAATTATAAATGTCGGGCCTTAGCTTGGCTTGTTATTAGCCAGCTTTCCTTAACTTAAATTATCCCATCTACCTTTTGCCTCTGGGCTTTTCCCATTCTCTTACTTCTGTAAATCTTACTCTTACTCTGTGGCTTGCTGTTGTAGCTGGGTGGCTGGCCCCTGGAGTCTTCCTCTTTCCTCTCTCCTTTTTTTTTTTTTTTTTTAGAAGGAGGTCTTTTTTTTTTTTTTTTTTTTTTTTTTTTAGATTTTTTAAAATTTATTTATTATGTATACAGTGCTCTGCTTGCATGTATCCCTGCAGGCCAGAAGAGGGCACCAGATCTCATTACAGATGGTTGTGAGCCACCATGTGGTTGCTGGGAATTGAACTCAGAACCTCTGGAAGAGCAGCCAGTGCTCTTAACCGCTGAGCCATCTCTTCAGCCCCCAGAAAAACCTTTTTTTTTTTTTTTTTTTTTTTTTTTTAAACACTATGTAGCCCTTGGCTGGCCTTGAATTCTCAGAGATCTGCCAGCTCCTTCTTTGATCTTTCTTCTTCTTCCCAGATTTCTCCTATTTATCCTTTCTGCCTGCCATCCCCACCTATCCTTTCTCCTGCCTCACTATTGGCCATTCAGTTCTTTACTAGACCATCAGGTGTTTTAGATAGGCACAGTAACACAGAGTCACAGAGTTAAACAAATGCAACATAAACAAAAGTAACACACCTTAAAACAATATTCTACAACAGGTTTCTCTGTGAGCCCTGGCTGTCCTGGAACTCACTCTGTTGACTAGGCTGGCCTCAAACTCACAGAGAGCCACCTGCCTCTGCCTCCCAAGTGCTGGGATTAAAGGCGTGTGCCACTGCCTCCTGTTTATAAATACTTTTTTTTATTTTGTCTTTTTTATTTTTATTTTCGGAGCCGAGGACTGAACCCAGGGCCTTGCGCTTGATAGGCAAGCGCTCTACCACTGACTAAATCCCCAACCCCAATAAATTTTTTTTTTAACTTAGAAAAGTGGAGAAAGATTTGTGGCCACATCAGGAAGAGGAACAAATAAAGAGGTCCAGTGACGCCCCCCCACCCCCAGCTCATCTTTCAGGATCTTGACCTGGAATGATTTAGGTTCAAATACAGTAGAGGGCAAGAGGTATTCGTATTAAACAGTCCTGTCAGGGTGTGGTCTTGAATCATTGGCTCATTGACTCTGCTCCAGTCTGTCCTGCAAGGTGGTCTGACAAATTGTCAGAACTGTGCGACACCTCTTCTTGGGAGACAAGTTCTGGCTGGCATCAGAGAGGGATTCATCTTTCTCTTTCCCAGCTTAAGATTCCTGGAGAAATTCCAATTCTTTGGGATCCATTGTTTGAATAGTCTGATAGCCGAGGGGAGAGGCACAAATATCTTTAGATAATTTTGTCACTGGAGGGACTGTGTGTAAGACCCTGGGATGAGGTTGTCCATGCTGGGCCTTAGAATTTCTATCACCCTTTTCATACTTACTGCCCCCAGCTTGGAATTACACTGACCAGTGATCTTTTTTTCTGGGCACAAGAACAACTAGGTTAGTTAGAGGCTCTCTCGAGAAAGGTAGGGCCCAGACCTGGGGGCAGAAGGGACATAGACACACACTTTCCAGAGAAAGAGTCCCATTGCTGTTAACCATTACCCCATTGCTTCCTTGCAGCGTCTTCAAGGAGGCGGGACTCAGGAGGGGGCAGGTGGGAGGGTCAGCTGGTTATAATGAACCTTGTCCCTACTCTAAGTCCTGGGTCACTGATCCAACTATGGAGGCAACCGCAGGTAGGAGGTGGGGAGATATCTTTGGAAGGGGACTTTGGGGCAGCAGCAGATGGGACAGATTTGGAATCTTTGGGTCTAGGACACACTTGATATTGGGGCTTGTAGCTCTGAGGCAAATAGACAGAACTAAAGAGGAATGAGGTGAGCATGTAAGTCTGTCTTCCTGGTCCACACCCTGTGCTGATAGGCTCAGATTTATGTGACACAGAACTGGGGGAGGGAAATAGAGGGGAGTCCACACCCCTGTGTGTAAAGATAGCGGAGCAGAATGGGAGGGGTTTGGGGTTCTCTGAAGCCCTTCCAGGTTTTTAGCATGGAAGTCCCATCTCGGGAGGAGTGTGTCTCCACTCTTACCCCTCCTTTGTCCAGCAGATCTTCAAGACACGGCCTTGTTAACTCAGTAAGTAGTACGAGGGTTGAAGATGAACTGAAGGTGGGAAGGCTCTCAGATGTCATCAGCCCCTCAAGTAGGACCTGGGACCCCAGTCCAGCTACATGCTTCCCTTACTTGCCTCTCCCGTCTCCTTACAGGAAGTTTAAGTTTAATCCAAGGCTGGGCATTGACAATCCTGTCCTCTCCCTGGCGGAAGACCAGGACCAGTCTGGTAACCCCTCACCCCTGGCAACGATCCCTTTTCCGTAGAGACATTACAGTGCCACACAGCCTCCTGTCTCCTTGGTAACCACTAACGGCCTCCCTCTGATATCAGTAACTAAGCAGAGGTAGAGGGGGCGGCTTTCCCTTTGCTTTAGGCACCCTGCCCATGCAGTGTCCGTCCATTCAGCTATAAAACCCACCCTCTCACTGGCTGGAAGCTGCCCAGTGCTCCGACAGGAGGCAGGGGCTACCGGATGGTCCTGTACTTGGACTGTGTGCCCACTCCCCCCACCCCCCCACGCCCCCCCACCCCCTCTCCTCTTTTGCTACCTACCTCCTCCTCCAGATCCCTGGAACCTGCAACGCCCTCGCTTCTGTCTGCTGAGCAAAGAGGAGGAAAAGAGTTTTGGGTTCCATCTGCAGCAGCAGCTGGGCAAGGCTGACCATGTGGTGTGCAGGGTGGATCCAGGCAGCTCTGCCCAGCGCCATGGTCTCCGGGAAGGAGACCGGATCCTCGCAGTGAACCATAGCATCGTGGAACATGAAGACTATGCCGTGGTGAGGCTGGGCTTGGACTCCTTGTGGTTCAAAGGAACATTCCACAGCCCTTCAGAGAGGAAGAGGAGGCTGACACCTGCCTAGGCACTCTGGTGCATGGGCCAGGCCTCACTCTCACCTAGACCCCACGGAGGTACCCGGTTAGAAGGATTTGATAAAGGCACCTGCAGATTTCTACAGTGGAAATGCAAGTTCTAAGGCATCCTGGCACTTCACCAGGGGGCCAACCGCTCTCACTCCCCTTATATAGGTAGTGCGCCTCATCCGGGCCAGCGGTCCCCGGGTATTGCTGACAGTGTTGGCAGGACATGTGCACGATGTGGTGCTTGCTCAGCAGGGGAGCGATGTCTCCCTTTGTCCTACCCTGGGCACAGAGGTCAGGCCCCGGCTGTGCCATGTAGTAAAAGATGAAGGTGGCTTTGGCTTCAGCATCACCCATGGTGAGCTTAGGGCCTGGGACGGGGCAGGCAGGGATGGGGAAGTCTCAGCCTCTGTTCTAGGCAAGCAGCAGACTGGGAGTTACTTTGCCCGCCTTTAGGAGCTCGGGGTCCTTTCTGGCTGGTGCTCAGTTCGGGAGGAGCGGCTGAGAGGTCAGGGGTGCCTCCTGGGGCGCGGCTGCTAGAAGTGAATGGGGTCAGTGTGGAGAAGCTCACCTCCAACCAGCTCAGTCGGAAGGTAGGGCTTCCTGTGGTGGCTTTCTACATGAACCCCACCTCCTGAGGGTCTGCCTGTGTCGCCCCTCTTTTCTCTCTATAGTTTGTGTGAGGCCTGCCCTCATTCCTGGGCCTGGGGGGGGGCGACGCCTCTCCATCCCCACACAGATGGCTTATGCTTATACTCTTGCTGGGTCCCCACAGCTTTGGCAGAGTGGAGATCAGGTGACTCTGCTGGTGGCAGGGCCGGAGGTAGAGGAACAGTGTCATCAACTGGGGATGCCTCTCGCTGCCCCTCTGGCAGAGGGCTGGGCACTGCCCGCCAAGCCCCGGTGTCTAAACATAGAGAAAGGGCCTCAAGGCTTTGGGTTCCTGCTCCGGGAGGAGAAGGGCCTGGATGGTCGCCTCGGTGAGTGGCAGCCCCAGGGGTGGGTAGGAACTGGGCCCTAGGATGGTCATACATACCCAGTTGTGCACTTCTCGGTGTCCATGAGAGGTGAGCCACACAGCCCTTAGGCATCCTCTCATGGACTATGGGGCTAGTCCCTGGGAGAGCATGGGGGTGAGTTTGGGAGGAGCAGTGAATATGTCTATGTCCCAGGGCAGTTCTTGTGGGAGGTGGACCCGGGACTGCCAGCTGACAAGGCTGGCATGAAGGCTGGGGACCGCCTGGTGGCTGTGGCTGGGGAAAGCGTGGACGGGTTGGGCCATGAGGAAACCGTGTCCAGGATCCGAGCACAGGGCTCTCGCGTCTCCCTCATTGTCGTCGACCCTGAGGCTGACCGCTTCTTCAGCATGGTGCGCAGGTGATGGCGTGAGGGAGAGGGTGGGAACGGAGCCGGGCTCAGGTGCTACAGGTTTGCTCTGTCTGCCCCCTACCCCCAGGTACGGCTGTCTCCCCTCCTCTTCTTGGAGAACATGGAGATTGCTGCCTCCTCCTCTCTGGCAGAAACCAAGGGTCTTCTAGTTGAAGATGCAGTTGAGCCTTCCAGCCCTGGTGGCACCCGCCAATGCTTCTTGTACCCTGGGCCTGGTGGTGGCTATGGATTCAGGCTCTGCTGTGTGGCCAGTGGGCCTTGTCTCATCTCCCAGGTGACTTATGCCCCACGTGCCTTGGAATCTTTTCCATCATTCGTCACTTACCTGCCTCTGCCTCCCTACATGCCCAGCCTTAGAACACCTGACGAGTTCTTCCGTGTGTGTCCCCTGTACTGCCAGGTGACCCCAGGAGGTTCAGCTGCCCGCGCGGGGCTGCAAATGGGAGATGAAATTTTGGAGGTGAATGGATATCCTGTGGGTGGAGACAACGACCTGGATAGGCTTCAGCAGCTGGCTGAGGTGGAACCACCCCTCTGCTTGACGCTGACAGCTAGGAACCCGCAGGGCTTAGAAGCCTGGATTTCCTCAGAGTTTGGAAAGGTAAAGGCAGAGAGACAGGTGGAACTATGAGAAGGGCAGAGAGGAGGGTTGCTGGGTAGAGCCACATGGGGTGTGAGGGCGGGGAGGGGAGACGGGGACTGTAGGCCATAGGAGGTGAGGACAGAGGGATCCATGAAACAAGTCCCATTCCTGAGCAGCCAGAGTGTGTTGGGGCAGGAAAATGAACTCTTCTGGTCCCAGCCTGACTGACTCTGTCCTTCCTCTCTCTGTGTAGGACTGGACCCTGGCTTTGGAGAGGCTATAGGACACCGATGCCTACCACAGACTGGCCTGGTGGCTTTCCTGCCCTTGCTCTGCACCCTGAGGGGGAGGGAGCCAGGAATGGTCTCTCCAAGCTGGAAGTAGAAGCTGGAGGATTCAGACACCACTGGTCACGGGACCTTCTTCCCTTCTCATGAGCCTAGCTCCAGCAGAGGGGTGTGGACAGAGACCTCAGGCAGGCTCCTGAGAGAGCCTGAGTCTCCACAGGGTGTTGTGTAGAAGTTTTGAGGAGCTGTGCTACGAAGATGAATTTCTGCCCAAGAAGGTGATGCTATAGAGCCATATAGGACCGAAGCTTTGAGAACTTAGGCTAGGTATGACCCCAGTGTCATGGGACATGAGGATCTGGAGATCAGTCATACTTTCCTTCTGTGGGCACCTTAGAAACGTGGGAGCTGGTTCCTGGCCACTGTCATGTCCTGTTAGAGCCTTTCCCGGTTGGCCGGTGAGATGGCTCAGTTGGTAAAGGTGCTTGCTGCTGAGCCTGACATCCTGAGTTCGATCCCCAGAACCACATGGTAGAAGGAGAAAATCAATTCCTGGAAGTTGTCCTCTAACCTCTATATGAGCACCTTGGTATGCCATTGTCCAAATACATAAGTAAATATATATGCAGTCTTTCCATATTAATCTGGCTTTGTTTTTGTTGGTGAGAATAGCCAAGGTAGTTTAAAGGAATCGAAGGTGCTCCAGGCTGTAGCTTCTGTGGGAGAGGGTTTAGAACCTCGTTCATTTCTTACCATTCAGTGTTTAGGACAGTAGGACAATGGGTTAACCCAGAACATAGATGTCCCCACAAGAGCCATCCCTCAATGCCAAAGGCCACAATCCACAGTTCTGTTGAATTCTACATCAAGTTGCTTTATTGCTGGGCCTCAGAGATTAGCGGCCAATGGCCTCAAAGATCCAGGGGGTTGAGACCAAATTGACGGAGCTGCTCCTTGTACCTGGTGTGGAGTCTCAGCACAGCTGCATCCCACTGAGGCTCGACAGCCCTCAGCTTGGCCAAGAGACAGTCCAGGCTGCCCTGTGGACACCAAGCCTTTAGCTCCCAGGAAGAGAGGGAAGGGTGAATGTTGCCTCAGGTTACCCAGCTTGGTAATAGTTCTTTGCCAATGGCTTCCTTTTCTTTTCCTTCCTTCCTTCCTTCCTTCCTTCCTTCCTTCCTTCCATAAGATACCCTTGCTTTGTAGTCCAGGCTGGCTTTGAACTCAGAATTCTCCTGCCTCAGCTTCCCAAGTGCTGGTTTGTAAACATGAACCACCATGCCTGGCTGCCCACCATTCATTCTCTCTCTCTCTCTCTCTCTCTCTCTCTCTCCAACACTCAGGATTGAACCTAAGGCCTCACACATTCTAGGCAAGTACCCTGTCCACTGAGCTGTACATCAACCCCTCTTTTTACTTTTTGTTTTGAGATAGAGTTTGTTACTATACCGCCTAGAACTTTGTACCTAGGTTGGCCTTGAACCTATGATCCTTCTGCCTCAGCCTCCTGAATAGTAGGATTACCAGCTTGTGCCACTCCTTTCTTTCTCTGCTCCTTCTTCTCCCCACTCCTCTTCCTATTTCCCTCCTCTCCTGTCTGTGCAGGGATTGAACCCATGGCCTTGCATACTAGGCTAGAGCTCTACCATTGACCTGTACTCCAAGCCCCTGATTATTTTGAGTCTAGGTCTCACTATGTAGCAGCTACATAGTACATTGTAGCCAATGTTGACCTTCAACTCGAAATCTTCATGCCTTAGCCACCCACATATGGGATTACAAGTCACTGGCTCTGTCAATGGCTGTGTCTTCTGCTTACACTTAGAATAGAGCATGGCTTCCTTGGGTTGTGGGTCATCACACTAGTTGCGGGCAAAGGGATGGAGGTTTATGGGATACTGAGAAGATGGCCTCCAGGGAATGGTGCTTACATGCAAGATTTCCTCATACTTGGCCTCCATGTTCGCCACGTGGCCACGCAGCTGAGCCAGGGTTTCATCTTGCTCTCTGAGGGCTCGCTCCGCCTCTTCCCTGGCTGCCTTAGCCTCCCTTTGACATGTTTCTAGGGAGCAGGGCAGGAAGATAAAGAAGGCAGGACGGTGACACTATAGCAAGAGCAGTAACCAAAGGTCCCTAAAAAGGGTACCTTGACAGAGGACAGAACAGACTCCCAGGGGCATCAACTTTCCTGAAGTCTCTGTAAGGACTCACTGAGGTACGGCAGAATGAGTAGATGTTTTGAGACAGGAGATGGGTCCAAGTCTGGTGCTTGTTACATATACAGTGTGGGACCAATATCTCTGGATCTCCATGTCTTAAATCTTTGGCTTTGTTCTGTTTAAGACAGAGTCTTACGTAGCCCAGGCTGGCCTTAAACTCTCCAAGTAGCTAAGGAACTCCAGATCTTCTTCCCTGTATCTCCCTGGGTTGGGATTATAGACTTGTACCAACTAACATGGTTCAGTTTCTTTATCTTTATAAATATTTTCATTTATTTACTTTTAATTTAATTTAATTTAATTTATTTTTTATTTTTTGGTTTTTCGAGACAGGGTTTCTCTGTGTAGCTTTGTGCCTTTCCTGGAACTCACTTGGTAGCCCAGGCTGGCCTCGAACTCAGAGATCTGCCTGGCTCTGCCTCCCAAGTGCTGAGATTAAAGGCGTGCGCCACCACCGCCCGGCTACTTTTAATTTTATATCTGGTTTTTAAAATAAATTTATTTTGCTCCCCCCACCCCGTGTATGTATATATGTACATGTATGCAGGTGCCTGGGGAGGACAGAAGAGGGCATTGGATGGGATCCCCTGAAACTGGAATTATAATAGTTGTGAGTCACCATGTGGGTGCTGGAAATCAAAGCCAGGTCCTCGGGAAGAGCAGTCAGTGTTCATCACCACTGAGCCCTCTCTCTAGCCCCTTCTTTAGAATCTTTGGAGGGAAAATGACCTGTGCTCCTCTTGTTTGCTGTGACCCTTCAATGTGAAAATGGGTGACAAAGCCCCTACCCGACATAGGTGTTCAGTACATGTTGAGTTTTAATTTGAAAGAAGGCCAAGGTTAGAGACAGAATCCGTGGCCTGTATAAGCAGCTCATGAATATTTATAGCAAAACTGAAGATATTTTGGATGTGATAGTTCACCTGGAATCCTACAACTCAGGAGACTGAGGCTGGAGGATCACCGTGAGTTCAAGGCTACCTTGGGCTTTTGAGGAATAGGAAGACTCAGGAGGGACTGGAGCAATGGCTCAATGGTTAAGAGCATGGGCTGCTGCTCCTGCAGAGAACCTGGGTTTGTTCCCAGCACCCACCTGGTGGCGCAGAATCATTCTAACTCCAGTTCCAGGGGATCCGATGCCCTCTTCTGACCTGTTTTCTCATCTGATTGGTTTATTCACTGATTTAACAAGTAGTAATTTAAGGCCTTCTCGCACGTGCTGGGCTTTGAAAATACTGAAGTCAATTAAATCTACTATTTCCTGTAGTTTGGGTGTAAAAGTCAGCTAAACTAATAAGGAACGTATTTCGCTTAGGACAGACAAGGCCGTGAAGGGGTAACTGTTGGACTTGGGGAGATTAAACCGAGGGGGAAATGGGGTGACAGTCCTCTAGCTTAGAGGGCTTTTAAAAAAATTTTCTTTTCAGTTGGGCAGTGGTGGCACACGCCTTTAATCCCAGCACTCGGGAGGCAGAGGCAGGTGGATCTCTGTGAGTTCGAGGCCAGCCTGGTCTACAGAGTGAGTTCCAGGAAAGGTGTCAAAGCTACACAGAGAAACCCTGTCTCAAAAAAAAAAAAATTCTTAGAGTTATTTACTTTGTTATTTTCTGTGTATGAATGTGTTGTCTGCGTGTATGTGTGTGCACCATGTAGGTGCCTGTGGAGGTCACAAGAGGACATCCGATCCCCTAGGGCTGGGGTAACAGGTGGTTGTGAGCCACAATGAGGGTGCTGGTTCAGGTTCTCTGTAAGAACAAGTGCTCTTAACTGCCGAACCAACTCTCTTAGAGGCCAAGTCCAGCCCCTAGCGTAGAGGTTTGTGCCACAGAACTCTGTTCAGAGGAAAGTTGGGGTAAAGGTGACCCTAGTTAATATTCAAGCAACAAATTGTAGAGGTCTAGAGTTGGATATTCTACGTGCACTCTTCCATGCTGGGCCTTCTTGGTGACCTGGGAGAGAAAGGGTGAGCAATGTGGCCTACCTAGCTGTTCCCGAAGACCTCTCGCTTCCTCCTCCAGCTGCTTGCTTCTGGTCCTCAACTCCTCTTGCAGGGCCCGACGCTGGCGGCTCATCTCTGAGGTGGGAGCCATTGGGATGGAGGCACAAAGGAAGGAAATGAAGTGGGGAAAAGTCTCATTCCAGGAACAGAACTGAGAAACTTGGGAGACCTTGAAAGTTTGGGAGATAGAAAACCGACCCCCCCCCCCTCAGCTTAAGAGGGGGACCCTGGCCCTTCTTCCCACTCACTCCCAAAGATAAAGAAAAGGGCTGTGAGCCGGGCGGTGGTGGCACACGCCTTTAATCCCAGCACTCGGGAGGCAGAGGCAGGCGGATCTCTGTGAGTTTGAGGCCAGCCTGGGCTACAGAGTGAGTTCCAGGAAAGGCGCAAAGCTGCACAGAGAAACCCTGTCTCGAAAAACCAAAAGAAAGAAAGAAAGGAAAGGGCTGTGGCTACATTTTGTTACATAGCTATCAAAGTGCAACATTAGCCGTTCTAGACAGTGGTGATCCACACTCTGCCAGGTTCTCAGGAGCCTCCTAGGCAGGGATGGTAGAGACAGGCTACAGCAGTTAGAACTCCCCTTCCTTTCCTTGAATTCCCGACTTTCTTGGTTGCCCTCTTCCATGCCCCTGTCTCCTGCCCACCTGGTCAGTCAAATCATACCTGCATATGTGGCCTTCCCTTCGCTTTGGGCCCGTTCCAGTTCAGCTTCCAGCCCTTGCAACCTCTGCTTCAGCCTGTCTTCAGAAGCTTTGGCCCTGCGGGTCTCATCCCTCTGTAGAGCTGTTGACAGTGTGGGAGCCATGCTCATGTCTGACTAGGGGTCCCACAGAATCAATCACCATAGCCCCCATGAACTATGTTTACCTCTGGGAACTTGGTGACGGGTGTCAATTTCTTATTCTCTTTATTAGTTGCCCCCCCTCCCCCGGAACCTATAGGGTTTTCACTCCTAAGGAGTCAATATTCCTCCCACATTCTGGCTACTAAAAGACAATGGCTTCCCCGAGCTGCGGGTCAGCTCCACGGTAGACTACTCACCCATCATGAATGAGGCTGCGGTTCCATTCCCAGCGCTGAGGGTGGGTGCAGGGGGGTGGGGAATAGGCTCTTTCACTGATCTCCACTACCCAGCCCTTCCTCACAGTCTTTGCCAACAGATAATGGCTAGCTTGGTTTAGCCCTGCACATAGTTCAAACTTCCAGTTCCCCAAGAACCCAGAAATGCCCCCAGGTGCCATGTGTTGAGTGGCTCGTTTATTGTCAACCTGACATAAGCTAGAGTCGTCAGAGAAGAGGGAGCCTCAACTGAGAAAACACCTCCATAAGATCGGGCTATAGGGAAGTCTTTAGGGCATTTTCTTAGTTAGTAATTAATGGGGAGGGCCTGCCCACTATGGATGGTGCCATCCCTGGGCTGGTGGTCCTGGGTTCTATAAGAAGGCAGGCTGAACAAGCCATGTGAAGCAAGACAGTAAGCAGCCCCCCTTCAGGGCCTCTGCATCAGCTCCTGTCTTCAGGATCCTGGCCTGCTTGAGCTCCTGTCCCGGCTTCCTTTAATAACAAACAGTGATGTGGAAGCATAAACCAAATAAACCCTTTCCTCCCCAGGCTGATTTGGTCATGGTGCTTCATCACAGCGACGATAACCCTACCTAGGGCATTCTGTCTCTGCTGTCTCCTGAGGCTTCAGACTTCTTACCTAAGTGGTCCTGAAGCAGTTCCTTCTCCAGCTGCACCAGCCTGTGCTTGGCCTCAGCCTCTGCATCTGTCCTGGCAAGATGATAGAGTCTTAGGTGATCCTGATCTCGGTCCCACCCGGGTCCTCCTCCCATGTCCTGCGTGATGGAGGGAGATCGCTGGAGGAGGGATGCCTGATGGTAAAATCTTACAAATTCACGACTGAGTCTTCACTGCCCTGTACCCGGTGGGTGCTCAAAATAAGGGTGAAAAACACGGTGAAGGTAAAGAGCTAGGCGGGGCTCCAGGGGGAATCTGGGAGGGAGGCATCCTCCACTTCCTCAGCCCTGTGGAATCTGGACTCGAGGCTCTGGAGAGGAGGACAAGAAAGCTTCACCCTACCCAAGTGTGGTGGCAATGCCTATAACCCAAGCACTAGTAAGACTGAGTCGGAAGATAGGTTTGAGGCCTGCCTGGGTCCCATAGTGACCCTGTGTCAAAAGGACAAAAGACAAAACCAAAACAAACACACTCCATCTTGTTGCCCAGAGGGCTGGACTCCCTCTGAGGACCTTTGTGTCACGGACGCACACTGTGACTCACCAGGACTTGGATTTTTCTTTTTCTTCTGTGCTCCGGTTTTTCTCCCCTTCGCTCTGGTTTTAGGTGGCATCCTTGCTGTCCTGGGGGAGGGAAGACCTTCTGTGTAGGTCTGTATACAGAGATGCTCTCCTGACTCCTGGGTGGCGGTAGGAGTCTCAGAACAGTCAGAATTCTAGTCTCCCAGTATATCTTATGCTTTCTAGAAGCTTCAGTTCTTGGTCTCCTGGGAACTGAGGCAGAGCTGGAAGGAAGAACAATTCTGTGGGCAGCAGTCAGCCCTCTCAGAGGAGAGAAATCTCTGGACCTGGTCCCTTCTCTCTCCCCAACATGCTTACTCTTCCCCTTCCTACCTGCAGGACCCTCTCTTGCTTGTGTGGTGTCTGTCTCCCTGGGGAATGACCCTCCTTGGGGAGGGCAAAGAGAGTCCCAAACAGATTGAGCTTAGGGAGGAGCCTGGGTCCTGGGAACCAATCCAGGGTGAAAAACTTTCCCCAAGGGGTAGGACCAGGAACTGGGGTGCTGGGTTTCTGGAGACTGCCTGCTGTCTAGGCAACTGGGAAACACTGGGTTCACAGGCAGGTAGGATGGGCTAAATCGGCTCACACAAAGGTCCTGTAGGTGGCTTCTCCTCTTACCTCCAAAGCCTAGCCTTAAAGAAAAGGCCTTGGGGCTGAATAGCTATTATTCATGTCTACACAGGCACTGCCTGTAATCTGGAGACTTTCCAGTCTAGAAATCTAGGAGTGTCCAGTCTGAGAGAATAGTGCTTGACAGATGTAGAGGAAGGCAGGGATAGTAGCCATCACAGGTACTTTACATTTCTAGGTCTCCTGAACACAGTGACATGATTTACGTTAGAACTCAAGGTCCAACCGGGTGGTGGTGGCGGCGGTGGTGGCGGCGGCGGCGGCGGCGGCGGCGGCGGCGGCGGCGGCGGCGGCGGCGGCGGCGGCGGCGGCGGCGGCGGCGGCGGTGGCGCACGCCTTTAATCCCAGCACTCAGGAGGCAGAGCCAGGTGGATCTCCTTGAGTTCGAGGCCCGCCTGGTCTTCAGAGCGAGTTCCAGGACAGCCAGGACTACACAGAGAAACCCTGTCTCAAAAAACAAAAATAAGGGCTGGAGAGCTGGCTCAGTGGTTAAGAGCACCGACTGCTCTTCCAGAGATCCTGAGTTCAATTCCCAGCAACCACATGGTGGCTCACAACCACTTGTAATGAGATCTGGTGCCCTCTTCTGGCCTGCAGGGACACATGCAGGCAGAATACTGTATACATAATAAATAAACAAATAAATCTTTTAAAAAAATAAAAAATAAAACAAAACAAAAAACAAAAAACAAAAACAAACAAAAAGAACTCAAGGTCCACTTCAGAAAGGCTATCTGTGGTGTGTGCGGGAAACATGCGCTGGCACAGGTAACTGAGAGAGTTTTCCACTTAAGGGAAATGAGAACAGAGAAGTAGAGTCATGGACTTCAGGATGCTGACCCAGAGGGGAGGCCGCGAATTAGGCAGAGTCATGAATTGAGCTATTTAATTTTGCTCAGCTTTAATTTCTTGGTGAATAAGTTTTATACCTCCTGAAAGCCCTAGACTTTAGTGGTGTGTTTACAGGATTTCTTTCTCTTCAGTCAATTATTGTCTCACTCCCCCTATTTCTTTATGAGATTACTCTGCAGACAGGTGTTTAGAAGCCCCCAAGCTCCCTGTAGCATAAAGTTGGTTAGAGCTCCCTCTAGTGGACTTGCTTGACGTGCGTCTCCTAAATTTTGCAGTTTAGTATTTCTTGGGCAATATGGGGGAGATTCCCTTTGGGAAATGCTTTCTAGCATTTCGTGGGTGATTAAAAATTGATTGTAGGCAGAGAGTGTGACAGATAGCTTGCTATTGTCCCCCCTCGAGCTGGGAGGGCTCCATCCTGGAACCATGCCATCGCTGGGCATCACAATGGTATCGTACCTAGAACGGAGCAGCAAGCCTTCCTCGCTGTGGATTATGGGATCTACAGACTCCTTTTAGGCACTTCTGTGTGTCCCAGTCCCTTACATTTTGGTCAGTTGTATATTATCAGAAGCAAAAACTGCAGAAATGGGTGTAAAATGTGGGAGTAAAATCTCTCACCTGTGAAGAGCAAGCCGAAGGTCAATCCATGTTTATTTAACCCCATGACACTTGAGATATCTTAGAAACGATTTTTAATTTTTCATTATGCTAGATGTGTGTGAGCCTGTGCCTGTGAGTGCAGTGCCCAAAGAGGCTGGAAGGGAGCATGGAGCCCCTGGAGTTGAAGTTACAGATGAGCAGCCCATCATCGTGGTTCTGGGAACCAAACTCAGGTTCCCTGCATGAGCAGCGCTTGCCCTTGATTGCTGAATCATGGCTCCCGCCCTACTCTGGACATTTTATAGAGTGGAGAGAAGAGTCGAACCTGTCTCTGTGATGCTTACAACCCATGGAACTTGGGGCTGGTGAGGCTGCGCAGGCTTCCCGGATATGGAGAACATCTTTCTTCTCATTTCCACCATGTTTTCATTTATTCCTCCTTTAGAGTCTCCTCTTCCTGCCCTGGAGTACACCGGGAGTTCCCGCCCTTTCCTTTGCACCAGGAGCGTGTTTGGGACTTCTTCCACGGTGTCACTGTGTCACTCATGTTGGTGCTTGGAAGGGCACGTCGAGGATAGAAGTGACAGGGTGCAAGCTGTACCTCAGGCTTTAGAAGAGCATTTGTTTTCACAAATATGTTCAGTCAACTGACTCTCAGGTGCAGAATCAGGATGTGGTTTGAGGTCAAGGTGAAGTGGAGTAAAAAAGAGTGCCACCTGTCACGTGATGAACTGGTCCCAACGTAACCCAGAAGAGGGATGGCAATGTGTTCAGCATTTCAATGCATTTCTAGAACATATTCAGAAAACACATAAAAATAAAGAAATATTTACGAATAAAAACTGTGAGAAAAAGGTCCATCCTCCCTTTTCTTTTCATTGACTTCAGCTTAGAATCGATGATAAGAAATATCATTTCAGAGCCGGGCGGTGGTGGCACACGCCTTTAATCCCAGCACTCAGGAGGCAGAGCCAGGTGGATCTCTGTGAGTTCGAGGCCATCCTGGGCTACCAAGTGAGTCCCAGGAAAGGCGCAAAGCTACACAGAGAAACCCTGTCTCGAAAAACCAAAACCCAAAAAACAAAAAACAACAAAAAAAGAAAAAACAAAGAAATATCATTTCAGTATATCTATCTTTCTCTGTTAAAGATTTTTGGGAGCTGGAGAGATGGCTCAGTAGTTAAAGGCACTTGCTGCTCTTCCAGGAGACTCACCCGTGTGCACACACACAGGCAGATTATTATAACTAATAAACACGAGTCTTAAAATTTGTATTACATGTAGTGTGTGTGTGTGTGTGTGTGTGTGTGTGTGTGTGTGCGCGCGCGCGCGCTGTAAAGCACATGTAAAAGTCAGAGGACCACTTGTGGGAGTTGATTCTCTCCTTCTTCCTTGTGCATCTTGGGGACTGAACTCAGGTCATAAGGTTGGCAGCAAGCACCTTTACCTACTACTGAGCCATCTTGCTGGCTCCCTGTCTTCCTTTGAATAAGATCTATCCAGGAGGGCTTTGTTTGTTTGATTTTTGAGACAGGCTCTTACTGTGTAGTCCTGGCTGGTCTAGAGCTCACTATGTAGATTAAGTTGGCCTCCAACTACCTCTGCTTCTTGAGGGTTGGAATTAAGGGTGTGTACCGCCACACCGTGATCTAGACAAGAGTTTTGAGGAGTTTTATAAGAAGGAAGATCTCTTGCTTATTTATATATTAAAAGAAATATGGCCTTATCAGAGACCCAATGGCCTTGACCTACAGCAGTGGTTCCCAACTTTCCTCATGCTGTGGTGACCCCCAACCATAAAATTATTTTTGTTGCTACTTCATAACTGTAATTTTGCTACTGTTATGACTCGTAATGTAAATATCAGTGTTTTCTGATGGTCTTAGGCGACCCCTGTGAAAGGGTCATCTGACCCCCAGAGAGGTCTTCACCCACAGGTTGAGAAGCACTGGCCTACAGGAACCGTGAGCCGGGCAGAGTGACACACCTGTGGAGTCCCAGCTACTTGAGAGGCTCTGGGAGAAGGACCCTTTGATCCAGTATTCAGTGTCAGCCTGGGAAACAAAGTGAGACCTGTCTCCAAACGGAACCGGGGAGGAAAGAAAAAAGAAAGCAACAGTTGCTTAGGATGGAGAGATGATCAATGTTTCCCCCGTTGCACATGTCTCTGCACAAAAAGAAATTATCATTAACTAATGGGAGAAAGTCTGTTCAGATGTGGCCCTTGCATCCTGGTTTTTGGTTTGTTTGTTTTGGTTTGTTTTGTTTTATGTGATTGGTGTGGATTAAGCAAATATGTGTGAAACCCCAGGCCTTGGCCAGAGGCTTTTTCTATTAGTACGTCTGCAGAGGGTCCTGTCTTCCAGGTGATATAAATGGGCAGCAAAGGCTACCGCAATCCAGGGTGTGGCTCTCAAATCTCTGAAACTAGGAAATTGTGTCCATCTTATTTGGGATAGATTTTGAGCCATTAAAAAAATATAAAACATAGTGTGGGTCTTCATTTCCTCTCTTGGCTTCCCTCTGGGGGCAAGAGCTTCTAGGCCCTCGGCCACTTCTCTGCTGGACACATGAGAGTTAAGAGGTATCGGGCTCTCTAAGACAAGGATGACACTGCTGACCCCTGCCTGGGGGATGGTGTAGGCTTCCAGTGTTTGGGTCACTGTCTTTTGTTCCCTGTGATAGTTATGCTTCTACCAGGAAGTTGGCAGGAAGGGTCAAGGTCAAAATATCATGATGGATGCTTTACCTTCTCCATGGTTAGGGGAGAGTTGGCAGCCTCCATATAAACCAGCAGTGCGAATTCTGGGATAAAGAGGATATGGGGATTAAGTGCAGCTCTTGGTGGTACTGAGAATAAAGTCAATTCTAGCAAGCACTTAATGAGCACAAATCAGAGTTTTGCTGGAATTTAAAAAGCTGTCTTGCTGGGCAGTGGTGGAGCATGCCTTTAATCCCAGCTCTCGGGAGGCAGAGGCAGGCGGATCTCTGTGAGTTCAAGGCCAGCCTGGTCTACAAAATGAGTTCCAGGAAAGGCGCAAAACTACACAGAGAAACCCTGTCTCAAAAAAACCAAAGGAAAAAAAAAAGTTGTCTTGTAGTGGGTAGCCGTTCCAGCTTTGACCTGGAAATACCACCCCCTTTGAGGCTTCAGTAACTTGTCATGCCTACAAGGCGGAGCCGAGAGAGGACCCCTGAAGACCTGAGATCCAGATGGGAGAGCTCTCTTGGTTCCTGGACCCTGGATGCTGGAGGTAGATGGAGCAGAGTTCTCCAGAGAACACCGCTGGACTGCGCCACACCTTTCCCAGACTCTGTAACCTATCCCTTCACTTGTAAGTTACCTCACAAAATAAACCTCCCTTTTAACTACGTGGAGTGGCCTTAATAATTTCACCAATATTGTCTCCTCCTGATGATTCAGCGCTGGTTTTTCTGTCTCAGTGAACCCTTATATTGTTGTATGAAACAAAACAAACACCCCCCCCCCGTGTGCGCCCCCCAAAAAAGAAACAGAAATATAGCCTGCCGCAGTAGAAACAAAATGTGTGCTATATAATTCCACTCCATATAGACTTTACTGAAGACAACACAGATTGGAAATTTTTTTTTATTATTATTTTTATTTTGAGAGAAGTTCTCTCTGTAGACCTGCCTTGTTGTAGAATATTATTTTAAGTCTGTAGACCTGCCTTGTTGTAGAATACTATTTTAAGATGTGTTACATTTGTGTATGCTGTGCAACATGTATTTAATGATGCAAAGATGTGTTGCATTCTTTTATGTTGCATTTGTTTAACTCTGTGAAGCTGTGTTACTTTGCCTGTTTAAAATGTCTGATGGTTTAATAAAGAGCTGAACAGCCAATACTGAGGCAAGAGAAGGGATAGGCAGGGCTGGCAGGCAGAGAGAATAAATAGAAGGAGAAATCTGGGAGGAGAAAAGAAAGAGCAAGAGAACAAGGAGAGGAGGATGCTAGGGGCCAACCACACTGCCACACAGCCACACAGCCACCCGGCCACCCAGCAACTTAGCCAGCCACGGAGTAAAAGTAAGATACACAGAAATAGAGAAAGGAAAAAGATAGATGGGGTAATTTAAAGTTTAGAAAGCTGTCTAACAACCAGCCAAGCTAAGGCCGGGCATTTATAATTAAGTATAAACCTCCGTGTGTGATTGATTTGGGAGGGGAGTGGTGGGCCCCCCAAAAAGCCATAGAGTTAAAACAACCAACTACACTGCCTGCCCTGGAACTCACTATATAGACCAGGTTGAACTTACTAAGCTCTGCCTGCATCTGCCACCCAAAAACTGGGATTAAAGGCCTACACCAGGCCAGGCGGTGGTGGCTCACGCCTTTAATCCCAGCACTCGGGAGGCAGAGCCAGGCGGATCTCTGTGAGTTCGAGGCCAGCCTGGACTACCAAGTGAGTTCCAGGAAAGGCAAAAAGCTACACAGAGAAACCCTGTCTCAAAAAAACTTATTCCCAGCTTCAGATTGGAAGTATTATTATTATTATTATTATTATTATTATTATTATTATTTGGTTTTTCAAGACAGGATTTCTCTGTGTAGCCCTGTATGTCCTGGAATTTACTCTGTAGACCAGGCTGGCCTCAAAGTTAGAGATCCACCTGCCTCTGCCTCCTGAGTGCTGGGAGTAAAGGCGTTCAGTACAACCACCCTGCTCCAGATTGGAAATCTTTTTTTTTTTTTTTTTTCAGATTGGAAATCTTAAACCAAGTTGGAGATGTAAATTGTACATTTAGACAAGCTTGTGAACCCATAGGACGGACGGACAGACAGACAGACAGACACACACACACACACACACACACACACACACGGGGTGGGGTTGGGGTGGGGAGGAGAGAGAGAGAGAGAGAGAGAGAGAGAGAGAGAGAGAGAGAGAGAGATCCATAGAACTACCTTGTACTGTATTGACTCTAGAACTGAAAAACACCCTGGTGCACCCATATAATGCTAAGTACTATAGAAGATCCAAAGTTAGTAAGATAGTATATAGCAGTTGTCATGTGACAAGAGAAATATAAGCCAGGCATAGTGGTACATGCCTGTAATTCTAGTACTCAGGAGGCTGAGGCAGGAGGATTTCTGTGAGCTTATAAATCAGCCTGGAGTCTAATGAGACTGAGTGCTGCCTGGGATACATACTGATACTGTCTCATAAAGCCACACAAATGGAGCTGGTGATACGGCTCAGTGGATTGATACTTGCCTAGCATATCTGAGGCCTGGGTTTCAGTCCCCAGAAGAAACAAAAGGCAATTTAGAGACGTGAAGGACCACCTTTCTCTGTGGGATGCTTGAGCTGGGTGATGTTTGTTTGTTTTGAGATAGGGTCTCCCTGTGTAACCCAGGTTGGCATCAACTCCTGTCTTCTGTCTAAACTGCAGCCTCCCAAGCGCTCAGATGACAGGCTTGCAGCAGCTTGCCCTGCCCAACTGACTTGTGAAGAATGATTTGGATCTTAGAAGCACACTCCAGGCAGAGGGAATACACTCTGTGACGGTGATGAAAATGTAACTACTGTATTTTGTAACTTAGAGAGTTACCCAGCATGGGATCTGTGTATCGTGGATCCCGAATCTTGGAGTAGTATACAACTTTAAGTAAGATTGTGACTGTTAATTTCATTACAGATGTAACAATGGGGAGGGTTCAAAAGTTTGGGGTGTGTGTGTGTGTGTGTGTGTGTGTGTGTGTGTTTCTGTCAGTGACAAGATGAACTGTCAATGAGGAAGGTTTCACCATTCCAGGGAGTCAAAAGGAAGGCCAACAAACTAGGGTGGCGGCACAGGCCGTACAAAATCTTGACAATAATTTTAGAGCGTTGCCTCGAATTTTCTTTGGTAGATTCTTTCTTTATTTTTTTTCTAGGTAGAAAATGATAAAAGGCTGGGTGTAGTGGTGCAGAACTCTAGTCAGGGCTGTCTCAAAACAACAACCAACAACAACCCCCAAAACCAAAACCCCCACCCCCCACATAATAACAACAACAAAAAAAAACAAAACAAAGAAACTGATCAAAGGGCATTCTACTGATGTGAAATGGTAATAAAGATTCAGAAATGTCTTAAAGATGATTGATTTGTAGCTGGGTACAGTGGCACTATACCTTTAATCCCAGAACTTGGGAGGCAGAGGCAGGTGAATCTCTGTGAGTTCAAGGCCAGCCTGGTTTACAGATGGAGTTCCAGGACAGCCAGGGCTACACAGAGAAACCCTGCCTCAACACAAAACCAACCAACCAAACAAACAAAAAAGGTGATTGATTTGCAAACCAAAGTTGTGAGACTGAATTGAATAGCTCTGGAGTTCAGAGACATTTTCCTCTCTTGAAGAATTACTGGATAAGCTAGCGACCTACCACTAAAGGGCTTGGTGGAAGAGCCAAGACAGAGGTATAGGGAGGAGCTGAGTATTTAATGGCAAGTCAGGACTTTGGAGAAAAAACAAAAACAACAACAACAAAACCCCCAACTGATTAGCAAATCAAGGCAGGGCACTTCCTTCTTTGGAAAAGAAGTTCCTATTTTCAAAGTTCTTCCAAAGTAGCCTGGAGATTAGGGAAGTGGAAGCAACTGGGAGTTGAATTTCTGTTCCTGTGTGCAAGAACCCCTCTGGTCATGCTCGCAGCTGCTCACAGGCTCTGTAGGCGGGGCCTCGTGCTGGCGTGCATTCCGCTGAGCAAGTCTTTAAATACATATTCAGTTCCCAGAAACGGAAGTACTGTTCAGAAAGAAAAAGATTAAAAGAAAGTTATGTTTCAAAAAAGGTTAAAGGGCCCGAAAGAAGGGCTTGAGCCTCGAGTGTCCCAAACATTAAGCCTTTCTGGGGCTTAATCAGTCTGCAAAAAGCTGTAGCATCCGAATTCCCATTCTCTGCCGGCTATAAATACCAAGGAGACTTTTAATCCCAGCACTCAGGAGATAGAGACATGTGAATCTCTATGAGTTCGAGGCCGCCCTGGTCTACATAAAGCAAATCCCAGGACAGCCAGGGCTACATGGTGAAACAAGATGGTGGAGTAGGGATATAGCTCAAGGTGGGTGGAGTGCTTGTCTAAGGATGTGTTAGGTGATAGGTTCAATTCCAAGCACCACAAAAAATAGAACCACTAGGGAGTGGAAAGAGAACTTTTGGCTCTCTCCATTTCCTCACAATATGAAGCACACAGCTCTAAACTCAGCCTCCACACTTGTCGGGAGTGGGTAAAAGACTTGATGTGATGGCTCCTTCCATCCCAGCCTGTCTTAATCCGAGCCTAACAATGACTCACTCCCTGGAGGCACCAAGCCCAGTCCACAAAGAACATGGACGGCCAGGCTTCTGCCTTAGTGCGCAGGTTCTACCTTGGACCCCACCTCTTTCCTTCCATTCCTCGCTCGTCCAGCAGAGGGCGCAGGCGCCGAGTTTCCTCTGGGCCCCGCCCCGGGGTGGCCACGCCCCGTCCCTGAGGGTCGGGGCGGGAGCAGTGGGCGTGGAAACTTGGTGCAGGCTTTCCGGGAGCTGCCGGGCACGCGGGTGCTCGTGAGCTGGCGCGCGAGTTTTGGGGGGTTGGGAGGGGGCGGCGGCGGCGGCGGCGGCGGTCGCGGTCGCTGCGGTCGTCCGCGGCTCGTCGGTCTCCGGCGCGCGCCCCCGCGCTGCGCCAGGCCGCGCCCGCGCTCGCGCCCGCGCAGGGGCGCGCCTCCGGGCGGGCGCCTCCCTCTCACACTCCCTCAGCTGCCAGCGCCGGCGGTGGCTCGCCGGAGAGGCCCCTCCTTCTCGCCCCGCTCGTTTCTCTTCGCTCGCGGCCGAGCGGGCTCCAGACCGACCCTCCGCTGGCCATGGCCGGCAACGTGAAGAAGAGCTCGGGCGCCGGCGGCGGCGGCTCGGGGGGCTCGGGCGCGGGCGGCCTGATCGGGCTCATGAAGGACGCCTTCCAGCCGCACCACCACCACCACCACCACCTCAGCCCGCACCCTCCCGGCACGGTGGACAAGAAGATGGTGGAGAAGTGCTGGAAGCTCATGGACAAGGTGAGCGGCCTGCGGGCGGGCGGGCGGGCGCGCGCGCGGCGCCGGGTGGGCGTGGGCGGTGGGGAGGGAAGGAGGGAGGGAGGGAGAGAGGGAGGGAGGGCTGCCTGCCGTTGGCAGTTGGGAACGTTGAGGTGTGGGGGAGCCAGACAAAGATGGGGTGGGGGCTGGGGGAGGGCCGGTCACCGCGACACCCGGGCGGAAGTGCGATGGGGGTGAGGAGCTTGGGGACGTGGGTCGCCGCCGGGTGGGCCCTGGGCGGTGGGTCTGCGGGCTTGGGCTCCGGGTGGGAAGAGTCGTCGCTCGCCCTAGGTGAGGGAGGGACCTGGGGTCAGGGGACAGGACGGCCGGGCTGACTGCGGTCTGGGTGAGGTTATAGGTTTTTTTCTCATTAAGATGTAACACGAAGATCAAAGAAAGAGGTGGGTTTAAATGGGGGCAGGGAAGGAACTTCCCTTCACCGCTAAGGATGGCTTAAGTTTTCTGTTGTCTTGCGAAGTGTTGGGTGTAATCCATTGCTGGTGCTGAGATGGGCACGGGTTAAACCGCGAGTTTTGGTTCGAACCATTATCTTTCGAAAGGTGGCCCGACTGAGCGTGCTCAATTGCAGTCTGGCTTGTACAGAACTTCCTCCCTGCACTCAGTGCTTGTAGCTGGGCTGTAGTGTTTGATTTTTGTAGCGGGCCTGTCTGTTACTTCGGAACCTGACTTTGAGGTTGTTTCATGAACCCCTTTGATACTCATTTTAAAATCAGGTGCGGGCTGGGGTTAACCCTTTATGTTTAGCGCTTTAAGCCTGTCATTCGGGAGAACCTTACTTCCTTATAATTGTGTCTGTATAATGTAGTCTCGTTGGCTCAAGTATTTAAAAGTGGACACACAATCTCTTAACATTTTGTTCGAATTCAGTGCGCTGTTTCCTTGATTCTTACCATATTCATTAATTTTTCAAAATCGCTACTGCAGATAAATGTGATTAGGAGGATCTGGCATGGAAGCAAATGGTGTTATTTCCTCCAGGGTAAACTTGGTTTCTTTGGTTCCTCTCTGGGCCCAGGTTCCTCTTCTGTAAAGTTCTCCATGGGTTGTTTTGGACTAGAAACAGCCAATAAAATTATTATGAAGCACTTGGCAAATGTAACTGCTATATAAATGCTTAACAAGTCCTGTGTGAGAATTAACACTCTTGCAGTGCATGCCAGTGGTTTCAGAGTCACTTTTCCAGGACTGATTTTCCCTACCTTAAGTAATTTGAATTGTGGGAGCCCTCCTCCCCCATCCCAACTGTTATAATTAATGACATAAGTACTTCTATGGTGATTATTTTGATGTTGTGGAACTGACTTTATTACTGGAAATTATAAAACCACTATAAAGATGTGCTGACATCTTGTTTGTTTCTTTTTCTTTTTAATTTAATTTTATTCTTGTGAGTGTGGATGTTTTGTGTGCATATATGGCTGTGCACCACATGCATGCAGTGCCCTTGAGGCCAGAAGATGTTGGATCCCCTGAAACTGGAGTTACGGGTGATTGTGAGCCACCATATGGGTGTTGGGAATTGGACCTGGTCTTCTGCATGAACAAGTACTCTTAACCATTGCACCATCTCCCCAGCCCAGTATAATTGTGGCTGTCTGAAGATGCTGGGAACGAGTCCTGTTTGCCTCTTGAGATAAGCTTCCACTGTATCTCAGGACGGTCTGTCTAGTGCTGTCTAGATCCATGTGTTGACATCTTAAAAAATATTGAATGTCTTTACAGTCTGAAGTTTATAGGTTTACATTTTGGGAGCTTAACTTTTGCAGACTCCTGG
Organism: Peromyscus eremicus; assembly: GCF_949786415.1. Lineage (NCBI taxonomy): Eukaryota > Metazoa > Chordata > Mammalia > Rodentia > Cricetidae > Peromyscus > Peromyscus eremicus. The sequence continues at coordinate 38,582,098 of NC_081422.1, read as the reverse complement.
TATAGAAAAATAGTTTGGTTTCTAGTTAGTTTCCCATATAGGACGTGGGAGTGGGTTCATTGTACCAAAGTGATACTGATTATTGACTTCCTTAAAATGGTGTTTCTGTTAATGAAAGATAGATTATAGCAAGTCACATTCTATATGGTAATCCAAATAAACCCTCCCTTATTTTTTTCTTTTCTTTTTCTTTTCTGTAGCCCGGGCTGGCCTCGAACTCACAAAGATCCGCCTGGCTCTGCCTCCCGAGTGCTGGGATTAAAGGTGTGTGCCACCACCGCCCGGCTTAACCCTCTCTTATTTTATGTCTTACACTTTCATCACTTGTGAGTATTGAATTCTGAGTTTTCCTAGATACATTTAATCACTTATGGTCTCAAAGTTTTGAGTGAAACTGCATTTAGGTTTTAGTAGATTCAAGGACAGTAGACTTCTAGCTTTTCCATTTTAGTTTAGGAAGGCAGGATGTTTTATTCTTTACTGATTGTCTCTGAAGATGGTTTCAGTAATGTGTCCCATAACATATTACTAATTGTGCTGAAATGAAAGCTCAGTCCTTTCTCACGTTACCTGCAGGCTTGTACCACTTCTCAGACTTCCAGATTTTCTTGATACTTCTGTATTAAGTATTATTACTTAGTACTTACCTAATACTTGCTAGGTTGCACCATCTCCATTGCCTTTGGAGTGTTGGGGTTTCTTTTTACTTAATTTTTTTAAAGATCTTTTAAAAATATACATTATTCATCTTGTGTGCATATGTGTGGATGTTTTTATGCATGCCATAGCCCATGTGTTGAAGTCAGAGGACAACTTGTAGGAATTGGTTCACTCCTTCCATCAAGTGAGTCCCAATGTATCTTTACCATCTTGCTGCCCTGCTTTTGAAGTCTTTAAATGGAGTCACTATACCTTTTTATTTTATTTTATATGTGTGAGTGTTTTCCCTGCATGCATGTATATGTATCCCATGTATGCCTGGTGCCTGTGAGAGGGCGAAAGGAGTCTGATCCCCTGGAAATGGTGTAACAGACTGTTGTGAACTTCCATGCAGGTTTTGGAAATTGAACCCTAGTCTTTTGCAAGAGCAGCAAGTGTTCTTAACCATTGAGCCATCTCTCCAGCCCCTCACTTCATCTTTCTGATAGGTGGAATTATGTAGTAAGTCCTGGGTCATCATTTCATACCTGTTTTGTTCTTGTAAAAGTTAGATGTGTGTTATTCCAGCCTGCTACTAGTCAGTTTACAGAGTTAGCCCTGGGTACTGGTGGTCTCCTTCCTTCCCCCAATATTGGATGTCTGCAGCTGATATAAATTGTGGGCTTTGGTTAACATAGGCCCAGTTTGCTTAGCCATGTGGGACTTAAACTTGCTAGAAAAACATGCTTGTGTTAGAACCCCCCTTAAACAAAAATGGACATGACCAATTTTTTTTTTTGCTGCCCCTCCTCCCCCACGTCTTACCAGGATATTGTAATATTTGCAGAATTATTTCTCTGTAAAGAAATTGGTTAGTACATTAAAGACTAGGCAGGGAAGAAAGGTCGGAAAGAAAACTCATAAATAGCCTTAACATGTAAAATTTTTTGGGGAGGGGGAGTTATTTGAGACAGGATTTCTCTGTGTAACCTTGGCTACCCTGGAACTCACTCTGTAGACCAAGCTAGCTAGCCTCACATTTAGATATCCACCTGCCTCTACTTCCCAAGTGCTAGGATTAATGGTGTTCACCACTACCACCCGGCTTCATGGAAATTTTAAATCACCAAGATACTCAACTTAGTGAGATGTAAAATGCCATTGTAAAGTACAGCAGGGCAGGCAACTTTCTGGGAAAGGGAAGCTGATAGGAAATACATAGTTTGGTCTTTCTGGTCATATGCTTAAGCCTAGATCCTTTGTTATTGTTTTAATGTTTTAAATTTGTACAAATTATTCTTAGCTGTCAGATATTCTGGGAGAATATGTAGTCTTGCAGGTCATAATTTTCTCCCTTTGAAGTGGTAGAGTTGGGAGGATCTCGGGTGTCACTATAGTCCAGGCTGTTCTAGAACCCATTGTGTAGTCCAATCTGGCCTTGAACTAACAACAACCCTCCTTTACAGGCAGGCATCACCACACAAGCTTTCAGTTTTTGAGTTTAAAAGAAGTATTTTCAAAAAAAGGATTATTTGGGGGCAGTGAGATGGCTTAGCAGGTCAAGATACTTGCTGCCAAGATAGTCTGATGACCTTAGTTTGAACCTCAGGACCCACACAGTGGACGGAGAGAACCAAGTTCTACAAGTTGTCCTCTAAACATGGCACACATAGAGGCACATGTGTGTACACACTAAATAAATAAATGAAAAGGAAGAAAAATGTGATTATGTCCTTTTTAGGTTATCTTTCCTTGGCCGTACCTGTTCCCCACTCACAACAGAACATAGTATGTTTTGGAAGTAAAATGTCTTTAGTTGGATTTTAAACTCATATGTTTCATTGGATTTCTTGCTCTTTCCCACCTTCCTTCTTTCCTAAAGTCTTCCTTCTTAACATTTGATTTGTATGATGAGTTCCAGGCACATGCTAGGTGTTAAGTTCACATACTCTAGGAGAAATGTGATTTGTAATGATAAGTGACTATTGAAGTATGTCCAAAGTGATCTGGAATCTCTTAGGTTTAAACACAAGATATTTGTTCTGGGTTTATCTTAATCTCTGATGCTTGTGGAACCCCCCCCCCCCTTTTTTTTTTTTTTTAGATGGGCTCTCACTAGGACCTGGAATTCACATAGGTTTGTCTGTCTCTGCTTGCCAAGTGCTAGAATTAAACACGTACCTCCACACCTGGCCTTTTGTTGTTTTTTTCTCTTAAACCCCACCGTGGGTTTTTTGTTTGTACGCTAGGTTGGCCTCCAGCTTTCTGTGCCTCAGCCTCTTGACTGTTGGGGGTGTAGCTATAGGCCACCATGCCAGACAACCTCTAAAGCTTGTAAACTCCTTAAGGAAAGCAGCTCTGTAAGCTGTATAAGCTACCTGTCTGTTCCACTGTTCAGTCAGGGACCCTGTACAATAGTAGGTAGTATATAGGTGTTTGCTAAATTAAATTGCTTATATGCCCCAAAGGAATTAACTTAAAGGAAAAGGTATGTGGGTGGAAATTAATTAGCTAATTTACTTACTGTTTTTGTTTTGTTGTGGAAGAATTTAACTTAGCCACAATAAATTTATTTCTTGCTGTAGCTCTTTATTGGTGTCATCCTTGTTTTATAGGTGAAAGTAGTTAGGGTCAGAGGTTAAGTAATTTCCTGACTTGGAATCCAGGATTAACCTACTTCCTAAGGCTTCATAAGTTTTCCTATGTACTTCCTTCTCAGGTGTACAACAAAATCACAGTCACAGAAGCCGTTTACAGTAGTGCTAAAATGGATATTTGTTAGTCATAGACTATATAGATCATGCTGGTCTCACAAGATAATGGAGCACTTCTTGAACTTGATAGGACAACACACTGCTGTAATATTTGATGGTGCTGGTCTAAACCCCTCTGGGAGGCCAGTCACATAGAATTGTGGCTTGTGCAGTTATTACAGTACGTACTTGGTAATGATGGTGAATGACTGTTCCTGGTTTGTGTATAATGTTTACTAGATTATACTTGTTCCCGAATCCCTTAACAGTGAAATATGTTATAGTATGAAATGTGAATATAGTATGCAGTGTTAAGCTGGAAGCAGCCTTGTAGACGTCATATTTACAGCAGCTCTTATGTAATCAGAGTGACCATCATGACTAACTATATCATCCATATTTGTATAAGTACACTCTGATGTCCAAACAGTGCTAATAGCCTAAAGATGCATTTCTAAGAGAATCATGATTGTATTTAGAGAGTGACCTGTGTAGATTCTCATTGGTGATTCTTATCCTCATTTGTTTGGTGGACTGTAGATGAACTTATTAAATAAGAAACACAGAGTCAAATGCAGAGTTAATAGCCCAAGAGGTCAGAGCAATAGCTAAGAGCCAAAAACCTTACCCTTCACTGCCACTGCTGCCCTACCTCTCCACAAGAGACCTACTTCCTGTGTGTTTGTCCTTTTTATTGACTTTCTGTTCTGCCTTCTCATTGGTTGTAAACCCAACCACATGACCTTCTCATCACTGCCTGTCTGTACAGACCTCCAGGTTTTCTATGGTTGGTATTGAGATTAAAGGCGTGTGCCTCCATGCTGGCTGTATTCTTGAACACACAGAGATCCGCCTAGCTCTGCCTTCCAAGTGCTGGGATTAAAGGCGTGGGCCGCCGCCGCCGCCGCCGCTGCCGCCCAGTTTCTGCTATGGCTTGCTATTAGCTCTGACCCCCAGGCAACTTTATTTATTAACATACAAATAAAATCACATTTCAGTACAAATAAAATATCACCATAGTGGACGCCATCATTCTCTCAAATGGTATTAAAGTAATGTTTAACTAGTACCATTCAGTGAAAGAATTGTTGGCAGCTCCTCCCCACAATAGGCTCATTCTATAACTTTGACTGGTATGGAACTCTGGAACTCATTGTAGTTCATGCCTTGAACTTTCAGTCCTCTTCCCTGGGATTGCAGACATGTGCTACCATGCCTGGCTTCTGAGTTAGTGATTCTTCAAATTATGTGTATTTGTTACTTCGTGTGGTGAACATGGATAAGTGTACACATTATTTTCCCATTTTACTTAATTAATGTTGTTTATGTTGGTATTTATCACTCTCAGGGTAGGGGGAAGAGATGAAACAAGGACTCCATGCTTCCCAGACAGGCCTTGAAATCAAAGTGATCTTCTTCCTCAAACCACCTCCTGCCCCCTCTTCAGGTACTAGGCTTAGTACAACCCCACCCAGCACTTTTACCAGTTTTGCTTTTTTGTTTGTTTTTTTTCAAAACAAGGTTTCTCTGTGTAGCCCTGTCTGTCCTGGAACTTGCTTTCTATACCAGGGTGGCCCCAAACTCAGAGATCTGGCTGCCTCTGCCTCCTGAGTTCTGGGATTAAAGGTGTGTGCCACCACACCTGGCATATCACTTTTATTTATTTTATTTTATTTTATTTTATTTTATTTTTTTGGAGCTGAGGATCTGAGGATCGAACCCAGGGCCTTGCACTTGCTAGACAAGCGCTCTATCACTGTGCTAAATCCCCAACCCCTATTTTTGGTTTTTTTTTTTTTTTTTTTTTTTTTTTTTTTGGTTTTTCGAGACAGGGTTTCTCTGTGTAGCTTTGCACCTTTCCTGGAACTCACTTGGTAGCCCAGACTGGCCTGAACTCACAGAGATCCGTCTGGCTCTGCCTCCCGAGTGCTGGGATTAAAGGCTATTTTTGGTTTTTTTAAGAGAGGGTGTACTGTCACTCAGATTGGCCTTGAACCTTCTGATCCTCATGTTTTTGCATCCCAGGTGCTGGGATTTTGGGTGTTTGCCACCAGGCCTGAAAAATGTGTTACTCTGTGTATTTCTGGACTCCCCCAGAGAATATAAAATTCTTCATTAACTCCATATGTGTGAAATGTGAGGCAGTTAACTATTTGTGTGACTGGTGTTCAAGGTTGAAAGGTAAAATAGGATTAAGGGCCTAGAGAGATGGCTTGGTTGGACAGGACAGAGGTTGGATTCCCATTCACACACATGGCAACTCATAGCCATCTTTAACTCTAGTTCCAAGGGACTAGAGTGCCACCATGGCACCAGGCATTCATACAGTACACTGGTGAACATGCAGGCAAAATACTTGTACACACAAAATATTTATTTATTTATTTAGTTAGTTAGTTAGTTAGTTTTTTTAGTCAGGATTTCTCTGTGTAGCTCTAGCTATCCTGGAACTCTGTAGACCAGATTGGCCTTGAACTCAGAACTCAGAGGTTCAGCTGCCTCTGCTTCCCAAGTGCTGGGACTAAAGGCAAGCGCTACTACTGCCCAGCAATAAAAAATATTTTAAAGTAGGATTAAATCAAGGCTAAACTTTTTGATTGCTCTTACTATAGAAAAATGTTATGATGTTAGCTGGTAGTATATATCTAATAAAGCTGATAAGTGATCAAATTGGTCTCTTGAGTCTTTCCCCTTAGTAGAATTCATGATGTATTCAAACATACACAATACTGTGAAAACATCATTTTCTTAGTGATTAGCCTGGAATATTCAAAGAAAAGCAGAGTAGGTTTTATTAGTTTGAAAACAGAGCCTAAATTTTAATCACAGTGTCCAAAGAAGTTGTTAATTCTGATGTACATTAGGTTTGTTATGAGGGGGATTGTAACAAGCAAGTCATTGTGAAGTGTTTTTGTGATTAGCACATTTTGTGGGGGAAGGAAATAGGTGGGAGTAGTCAGCTAGGAGCACTGGGAAGCAGCCTTGCTCTGTCCCCCACAGTGTTTCTTCCTACAACAGCTTCCGAAAGGGGAAAGGGTTCTGATAATGACATTGGTGGTACATGTCCCTGGGGATGCAGGCACTGAGGAGAGGAATGGTGCCACTACCTAAAACAGCCATCAGAAGTCAACAGTAATGGGCTGGGACTGTAGCTCAGTGTCAGAGTGCTTGTTAGCATCGAAAAAGGTCCTGGGGTTCTGGAGGGACTGGGGTGGTGGGGTGGGAAAGGACATGACAGCACTCATGACAGACACAGGGACTCAGTAGTGACTCTGGATCTTTTTCCTCTGGGTCTTTTGGAATGAGTGGTGGGTAAGAAGTGCTTAGGTGAGTCTGATGCCAGAATACCTTAACTTACTATTGACTGCTTGCTTGCTACCTTTCCTCCAGCTTAGATCTGCCGTGGAAGGCGACCGTAAACAAGGCTAATTCTTTGGTGCTTTATTAGATAGGAGGGGGTCCAAATTTCTGTAATTCTTTTGTTTTGTTTTTTTTTTTTTGGATAGGACCTTACTATGTAGCCCAGGCTGACCTCACACTTTGAGCAGTCCTCCTATTTATTAATAAGCTTCTCAAGTGTTAGGGTCGTAGGTACTGAGGTACCATTCTTAGGACGCTTCCTTCTTTAGATCTATTTTGAATGGCTGTATGGATCTGTAGCACTTTGTTGAGAGAAAGAAATATACAACTGATGAATCATAAAATGTATAGAACAAAATGTAGAAGTCCACACTTACCCTCATACCGCAAATGAATACTCTCTACAGAAGTATCTAGGGTCCATTCCTCCACCGTATATCCCGTATTTCCTAAGTGGCTCCAAGAAATGCAATGGAGAGCATCATCTTTAAGTCATTTACTGCATTATTGACTAGTGGATTGTTTTTAGCATTGGTCTCTTATTTTTCTTCTCCTCTTCTGGTACTGGAGATGAAACTCGAGGCCTTGAGAATACTGTGTAAATCCTCTCTAGCTGAACATTTACTCCAGACCAACACCAATAAAACCAAGGATCAGTAATTAGTCATTCTTTATATCTTGGAGCAGTTTATACTTTCACATCTCTTAATAACTCAAGAAATCTCAAAATACTGTGTTTAATGTCTTAATGTACATTAAGAAAATGTTGCCAATTACTCAGCTTCTCTGTGTGTGCATGTGCGTGTGTGCATGTCCTTGTGTGCATGTCATTCTGCAGACACCTTCCACCCTTTCTTTCCTTCTGGAGCTGGCAAATAGGCTAGGTTAGCTACTTACACAATCCCAACTAGCCCCAGGGGTTTGCTTGTTTCTCCTTCCCCAGTCCTGGGATTGCACCTATGTGACACCACACCTGTTTTTGTTGTTGGTTGATGCATTTAATGTGATTTTGGGGGCTTGAATTCAGGTCTTATGCTTGCAAGGTAAGCACTTTACCAACTGAGCTATTTCTCCAACTCCTCCTTTTTTTCCCAGTGGCTCTTGAACTGGTGAACTAGTGATTCTCAAAGTTTAACATGAATTCAGATCACCTGGAGGGAGAACTTGTTAAATAAGAGAAACTGGTAGGTCTGGGGTAGGGCATAGGACTCTGCATTCTTGACCATCATCCAGGAGATCTAAGGATCACACTTGATGTAGCAAGGCTTTATACTAAACACAGTTGCTTTTATTTAGAAAAGTTTGAATTTTCTGTTGAAGAAATGGCTGTGTGGTATCTTAAATTGTGAAAGTAATACATTCTTAAAATATACTTTTTTAAAACAGTGATTTTTGTTGTTGTTGTTTTATTTGTTTGTTTGTTTGGAGACAGGGTTTCTCTGTGTAGTCCTGCCTCTCTTAGAACTTGCTTTGTAGGCAGACTAAGCCTCAAACTCACAGAAGTCTGCCTGCCTCTGCCTCCCAATAGCTAAGATTAAAAGTGAGCCACCAGTGCCCCGCTGAAACAGTGAGATTTTTTAAGCGTTTTGTTTGTTTTTTTTGTTTATTTATTTGTTTTTTTCTTTTATTAATTTGGCAGGGCGGTAGTGGCACATTCCTTTAACCCCAGCACTTGAGAGGCTTAGGCAGGTGGATCTCTGTGAGTTCAAGGCCAGTCTGGTCTACAAAGCAAGTTCCAGGACAGCCAGGGCTACACAGAGAAACTCTGTCTTGGTCAAAACAAAACAAAACAAAACAAACAAACAAAAAAATTGTTACATTTCCAAGATTTTCCATGTTACTACTATAGAGTAGATGTCACTAAAAAAGGTTTCAAAGGACTGTGTCAAATTTTATGATATGGGCAAGTTTGTTTAGTATCTGCTTCCTGAGTTCTAGGATTAAAGATGTGTGCTACTATACCTGGCAATTTCTAGGTTTTTCTTTTTTTTCTTTTTTTTTTTTTTTTGTTTTTGTTTTTTGAGACAGGGTTTCTCTGTGTAGCTTTGCACCTTTCCTGGAACTCACTCTGTAGTCCAGGCTGGCCTCGAACTCACAGAGATTCACCTGCCTCTGCCTCCCGAGTGCCTCTGCCTCCCAAGTGCTGGGATTAAAAGCATGCGCCACCACCGCCCGGCCTCTAGGTTTTAATATTAGGAACAGTGTTATAGATAGCATATCAAGTTTTTGTTTTGTTTTAGCATAGGGTCTCAAATTCAGGGATAGTCTTAAACTACTGACTCTTGTGTCCACTTCCAAGGTACTGGGATTAGAAGTGTAAGCTACCACTCCTGGTCCAGTTTCCAAGTGTTTCTTAATTTTTAACTTAAAATTTTTTTTTTTCTCTTTTTTTTTTTTTTTTTGGTTTTTCGAGACAGGGTTTCTCGGTGTAGCTTTGCGCCTTTCCTGGAACTCACTGGTAGTCCAGGCTGGCCTCGAACTCACAGAGATCTGCCTGGCTCTGCCTCCCGAGTGCTGGGATTAAAGGCGTGCGCCGCCGCCGCCGCCGCCGCCGCCGCCGCCGCCGCCGCCGCCGCCGCCGCCACCCGGCAATTTTTTTATTTGTGTGTGTGTGTGTGTGTGTGTGTGTGTGTGTGTGTGTGCACTCAAGAGTGTACTCATGGAGCCCAGAAGAGAACAATTTGATCTCCTGGAACTGAAGTTACAATTGGTTGTTGGCTGCCTCCCATGGGTGCTGGGGAAACATTTTGGGTCTTATGAAAGAGCAGCAAATGTATTAATGGCTAGCATTATGTATCTCTGGCTGGCTTAGAACTCATTATGCAAACAAGGCTAACCTCAGACTCACACACCACAATGCCCAGTTTCCAAGTATTTCTTTAGAAATAGTCCTAGAGCCTGGCGGCGGTGGTGGCACATACCTTTAATCCTAGCACTTGGGAGGCAGAGGCAGGCAGATTTCTGTGAATTCGAGGCCAGCTTGGTCTACAGAGCGAGTTCCAGACTACAAAGCTACACAGAGAAACCCTGTCTTGAACCCCCCCCAAAAAAAACAACAAAAACAAAAATAAACCCCAAATAGTCCTACAAATAAAATTTCTGTATTAAAGGGATCATACATTTTGTGTGAGTGTGTGTGTATGTGTGTATACACATATTTACTGTATACATGTGTGTATATGTATGTAGTGTGTGTGCCATACTGGCGTCCAAAATTTTCACTTGCAGTTTTTATCTGAATGAATGTAATAGCCGATTCTTAGCTACTTTAGATGAAAACTATGTTGACACCTCTTCACAGTCACAGTTTATTAAGTAGAAGAAACTATGTGCTCAAGTGCTGGAGAGCTGAAGAGTTCAGTATTCACATTTAACAATCTATGATACATTGTAAGTATAGAAAGGGCTCTGAGGATTCTCGTAGAGTTCTTGAGCCCGACCACACAAAAGGATTGGGAACAGGGAGGGACTTTCCATCAAGCAGGAACTTCTTTTTTTTTTTTTTTTTTTTTTTGGTTTTTCGAGACAGGGTTTCTCTGTGTAGCTTTGCGCCTTTCCTGGGACTCACTTGGTAGCCCAGGCTGGCCTCGAACTCACAGAGATCCGCCTGGCTCTGCCTCCCGAGTGCTGGGATTAAAGGCGTGCGCCACCACTGCCCGGCAAGCAGGAACTTCTAGTGCCCTAATCTGAAGTTGTGTTGTGATGGCATCCAAAAGTTTTGCTAATGTTACTTAATCTCTCATTCATGCTAGCATTTGGTTTGAAGTTACACTGATTAATTCTGGATAGTTATATTTTTCTCTTTAAAAATAGAGTATGTATAAAAATTTGACCATAAAGTATGTCAGAACATGTCATTTTGTACTGAATGTATTTTTTCTTCAACTGGTGTGATAAATGAAAGTAATGAGATTGGTAATGAGTTTTAAGTGGCACTGTATTTGTAACATGCCGTTGGGTAGCATTTGATAAGAATAATATTATATTTCAAGAACCTGAATGGAGTTTTGATAAATCAGTATTGGAGAATAGTAGTTAGAAGAAAGAGGCTTTTTCCTTTGGGCCCTAACTTATTTAGTGACAGTGGGTTTCTATGAAAAGTATAGGTTGCAGATTTGTTTCTGGAAAACAGTTATCAGTTCTTTTTGTTTAAAAGCTTCCCTGTGTGTTTACACTTGTAAAACTGTTAGACCTCTTTGGGTTCTGAGATGGTGGAGTTGGGTTTTTGAGACAGGTCCACACATACTGTAATCCTCTTTCTACCTCCCTAGTGCTAGGATCGTAGGGTATGCTCCATTATGTCAGCTTAGAGTTTCTGTCATTTGAAGTTTCTGTGGGTTTTATTTATTCATTTATTTATTTATTGTACAAAAAAGATTGATTTTTTACTATTTTTATTATATGTATGTATTGTGAGTGCAGGTGCCTTTGAGAGCCAGAGGCGTGGGATTGCTCTGCAGCTGAAGTTTACAGGTAGTTGTGAGCCACCTGACATGATGCTGGAATTGAACCCCCTGTTCTCCTCGGGAACAGTAACTGCTCTTCACCATCCCCCTAGCCCTTTCTTTTTCTTCCCTTTCTTTTTTTTTTCTTTCTTTTTGTGTGTGTATGTGTGTGTGTGTTTGTTTTGTTTTTGTTTTTTGAGACAGAATCTCTTGTAGCTGAGGCAGCCTTGAAATCTCGATCTTCCTGCCTTTGCCCCTCCAAATGCTGGGATTACAGGCCAAATGAGTGCTCACAAGCCTGGCTAACATTGACATTTTAAGACACTTAAAAAGAAATTGACCTAATGCTTACATTTACAGACAAAAATTGAAGTTCAGAAAGATGAGTAATTGCCCATGCTCATGTATATATAGTTAATGTCTAAAGCCCAGACTAGACCCAGACCCTGGGACTCTGACCTTTCCTACTGTGCTTCCTGTCTGTGAGCAAGATTGGTTGTTTCAAAACTGTAGTGAAGTTTTACATTCTGTTTTATGTATAGCTCCATTTAGGAAACATTTGTTTTTGTAGTATAGCAATTTGTTTCTTTAAAACGTGTGTGTGTGTGTGTGTGTGTGTGTGTGTGTGTGTGTGTGTGTGTGTGTTGAGGGGGGTGAGGGTGTGTTGTGTTTGGGTGCAGTGGAGGTCAAGACAGCTTTTGGGAATTGGGTTTGGCCCCTCTCCCTGTTGAAGCAGTCTCATTTCTTGTGCTGCCTTGGGCAGTTCTCCACCTCCCATCTTGCTGTAAGAACACTAGGATTCCAGATGTGCAGCACTGGACCTGGCTTTTCATGTGGGTTCCAGGGATGGAACTCAGATTGTCACACTTGTGTGGCTAGCAATTTTACCTGCTAAGGCATCTCTCTGGTTCTGTAGTTTTTATTCCTTTTAAAGAAAAACTTACAAATGAAAAATGTGTCGTTGGGAGCTGAGGAGATACTTCAGTGGTGAAGTACTTTATTCACAGACATGAGAAGCAGAATTTGAGTCCCAGCACCCATGTAGGAAGCTGGGCGCTGTGGTGCTTGTAATTGCAGTGTTGGGGTGGAGAAACTCACTGCCAGCCAGCCTAGCTTACTAGTTGAGCCCCAGGCTGGTGAGAGACCCTGTCTCAAAGAAGGATGACACCTGAGGTTGTCCTGCTTCCACATGTGTGTGCACATACATCATGCATAAATTAAAAATACTACCATGGACAGGTTGAGCTCTGTGCAGACAAAAACAGTTATTTAAAAAATTACTTGAAGCTGGGTGGTGGTGGCGGCGGCGGCGCACGGCTTTAATCCCAGCACTCGGGAGGCAGAGGCAGACGGATCTCTGTGAATTCGAGGCCAGCCTGGTCTCCAAAGTGAGTTCCAGGAAAGGCGCAAAACTACACAGAGAAACCCTGTCTCGAAAAACAAAACAAAACAAACAATCAAAAATTACTTTAAGTATTGTGACACAGAATATTTATTGAGTGCTACACTTTTGTTCTGAGAACCAGAGACAAATCCCTGCCCTTGGAAAACAGGTTTAGATGTACCTTCTCTGTTTAGTTGGAGATGAAAATTCTTGACTAGTAGAAAAATTCTGTATTTAGAACAGAAGTAGGCCTAGGCACTGTTCTCTGTGGTTTTTCACTTTATAGAAAAATTCAGTGACTTTTTTTTTTTAACTTACACACACACGCACACACGCATACACACACACACGCACACACGCATACACGCACATACATACACATGCTATGATAGACATGTGGAGGTTGGGTGACAGCTTCTCTTCTTTCTCCATATGGGTTCCAAAAATAAACCAAGGTTGTCAGGCCTGGAGGCAGGTTTCTTTCCCAGCTGAGCCATCTTGCTGCCCCCAAAATGTAGCAGTTTTTAAACATGGTTTTACTTCTCTTCATTGTGAACATAGCAGTTTCCAGTCTTGGGTTTTTTGTTTGTTTGTTTTTTTCTTTTTGTCTATTGACCATTGAGCCTTGGCAGAAGCAAAGGGAGAAGTCAAGCCAGTGAGAAACTATTATGAATGGAACATGTGGCAGCTGTACAAGGACACTGTTGGTTTCCCAGAGCTAAGCACGTGTCCTTTTGACATTGTTCTGAGGGATTCTGTGAATATATAGCTAGAAATAAACAAAAGGCAGCCACTTTTGAAGAATATAGAAAGTAAAATTTGCAAGACTAGAGGACAAGACTAAGCAGAAAAGTGTTTATCCTCTAGGTTTAGTTTTCTTTCTTGTTTTTAAGACTGAGTCTTGCTATATATCCTTGGCTCATTTGATATTCACTATGTAGCCCAAGCTGGCCCAAACTTCTCAAAATTTTCCTGCCTCAGCCTCTCATGTTCTGGGTTTACAGGAGTATGCTACCAACACCCAGTGCTTTTGGAAAAAACAATTCTTTTTATTTCTGAAAATTTTTGACGAATTATTTATTTATTTTTGATCTAGGGTCTCTCTATGTAGTCCTTACTGTCCTAGAACTCGCTATGTAGAGTAGGCTGGCCTCAAACTCATAGAGATCCTCCTGCCTCTGCCTCCTGAGTTGCTGGGATTAAAGGTACAGGCCACTATGCTGGGTTTGGTTTTTAAAGCTCAGCAGTATGCATTTGTGCCTAGGAGGTTAACTGACTGCCAGTGTAAAATTCTCTTAAGTCATAATGGCTTTTGATGTGTGTTAACTCTTCTCTTGAATTATTCACAGAGGGCCCTTTTGGAACTCCTTTTAAAAGGCTACAAATGCTTAAGCCATTTTCTTTCCTTAGAGAGTATATTAATATTGAGAATACACCTACCTCTGTATTTTCTTTATGGTCAATGTTAATGTTCCTTGGTTGAGGACTTGAAGTTCAGTGGAATGCTGATTTCCCTGTTGATGCAGTGATTCATTCAAAAATACTTTGGAAAAAGCAGACATTTAATCTCTAAAACTTTTTTGTTTGTTTGTTTGTTTGTTTTGAGACAGGGTTTCTCTGTGTAGCCTTGCTGCCCTGGAACTCTCTTTGTAGAGTAGGCTGGCCTTGAACTCACAGAGATCTTCCTGCCTCTGCTTCCTGACTGCCTCTGCTTCCTGACTGCTGGGATTAAAGGCATGCATCACCAAACCCGGTTATAAGATCATGTTTTAAAGAAGTACAAATAACATTGGTGAGAAGTGCATTGTATAGGGCTGGAGAGCTGGTTCAATGGTGAAAAGCACTTGCTGTTTTTGCAGAAGACTTGAGTTTGGTTCCCAGAACCCACATGGTAGCTCACAATAGTCTGTAACTCCAGTTCTAGCTTCTGTAGGCACTGCACATGGAGTACATGTACACACATGCAGACAGAACACTCACACATAAAATAAAAGATTAAAAAAAAGTGCATCGTACAATCTTGAAAATGCTCACTGTGTGTTTTGGAAGCCAAGTATGCTAGCTCAATCTTGTAAATCCCTATACTTGAGAGTCTGAGGCAGGAAGTTTGCTCCAAGTCTGAGGCCAACTTAGGCTACAGAGTGAGACCTTAACTCAAAAACAAAAAATAAAACCAAAGAATTTTATAGTTTTGTGCTGTAGTAAAAAGCTGCCTATTTTCAGTTCATTGTTGGTAAACACATTGTATGTTGTAGGCAGGGCATTCTTTGTAATGCCAATGAAATTTAAGTTTAATAATAAAAAGATTTTTTTTTTTTTTGTCCTTAAGGGACATGTAGCATATGCTACATTTTAACTTCAACTTTAATAAGAAATAGGCTAAAATACTTTCTTGAAAGATTTAGTGTGTGTGTGTGTGTGTGTGTGTGTGTGTGTGTGTGTGTGCAGGTGCAGGTGCCCAAAGAGGCCAGAAGACAACTTCATATTCCCCTGGAGATGGAGTTACAGATTAGGTTGGGTGCTGAGAACTGAACTTCTCTGAAAAAGTAAGTTCTCTTAACCACCAACCCATCTCTCCTGCCCCACATATATTTTAAAGTAGGAAGAATATATGAGTTGGATATATACATGTGAATGTCTTTATATATATATATATATATATATATATATATATATATATATATATGTCTGTGTGACTATATGCTACGTGAGTGCAGGTGCCCAGAAGAGGGATTAGATTCCCTTGGAGCTGGAGTTACATGGGATTATGAGCTATATGATATGGATACTGGAAACTGAACTCTTGTTATGGAAGAGTAGCAAGTGCTCTTGAAGTGTTGAACCATCTCTCTAGTCCTAATGTGAATTTGTTATTGTTGTTAATTTTCTAATTCTTGTTTTTTTCGTTCATTTATTCTCTGTATGAGGATTTTGTTTTGTTTTGTTTTCCCGAATGTATGTATGTATATGTACCCTGTGCATGCCTGATGCCCATAGAGATTAGAAGAGGGCTTCAGATCCTCTGGGACTGGAGTTAGGAATGGTTGTTAGCCATAATGTGGGTGCTGGGAACTGAACCTGGGTCCTCTATTGTAAGAGCAGCAATTTCTCTTAACCCCTGAACCATCTCCATCTCTAGTCCTTCAGTGTTGTGAATGTTTTGTTTAGGAGTTGTACTTGGCTTGGATTTTTTTTTTTTAATTTAAGTTTAATAAAAAGACAAGGTTCTCTGTGAAGCTTTGGCTATCCTAGAACTCCTCTGTAGACCAGGCTGGCCTCAAATTTAAAAATCTCCTTAACCTCTGTCTCCCACGTGCTTGGAATAAAGGCGTGCACCACCAGCCTGTCTTGGCTTCTGTCTTTGAAGGATGCTCTTGTAGAAGATTGGTCTTTGTATTCTTATTTTACCTACTGTATTGTTCTTCTTTGTTGGTTTCTGTAGACTGTAGGACTGGGAAGGAAACTGGCATGGTCCAGGGTGGTAGAAATAATGCTATTGACTT